>NW_028261385.1:58497974-58816724 GCF_051295495.1 Thamnophis sirtalis
TTTACCATGAAAAAATTAAAGCAATCAATATAGACAAAAGGAAAACAACAAGAGGGAAAACATTAAATATGATACAACCAATGCATAGGTTCCTGTTCTGACCCCCCCCCCCTCCGTCCAGTAATGAATGCCGAGACAAGCTTAGATGGAATGCCACAACACTTTATTAGCAGGACTATAAATCTTGGTGGCGGAAAGCCCAAACACGAATGAACAGATAAAGAACCTTGGCAGCAACTCAGACTCCGACAGATACAGATAACAGCTTCTCCAGTGTTGATAATTAAGCTGATTCCTGCAACCAGCCTCCTCACAAAATCTCTCCTTATATACTATCTTGAGAGGAGCCTAATTACAACCACCTGGGTCCAATTATCTTCTGTATCTACGTAGTTCTTCTCTATGCCTATCTGCCTGCCATTGCTGGGCATCCAGGACCAACTCCCTTGTCTCCTCCCCACTGCTCCAAGACATCAGGAGCACACTCCCTTTGGCTTTCACTGCTGCTCCATGCCTCAGGCACCTCCTGGTGGCCAACCAGCCTCTCTGATCCCTGCTTGGAGTCGGACCCTGTCCAGGGTCCTCCACATCTTCCAGAGCCAACTCATAGGGCCCCTCCCTGTCGGAGTCTGTTTGCAGCTCCAACAGCTCCTGCTGGGCCACAACAGGTTCCCTGTTACTAAAAAATTCCCAGGCTTGCTGGGGGAAAGAAAGCCAACATGTTTTAAGAACTTTCCAGAAGGCCATGAAGATTATCCCAGGAGAGGTGATGTTCCAGAGGGCAGGTGCCATGGCAGAAAAGGCTCATTTCCTTGATCCTGTTAGATGGACCTTTTTTTTTTTGCAGACAGGACCTACAGCATGCTTCTGCTTGGCAGATCTGATGGGATAGATAGATGTAATTGGGAAGAGGCAGTCAGATAACTTGGCCCCATGCTGTATAAGGCATTAACAATTCTTCATAGCATTTAGATTGCTCTTTTCTGAACACTTTCTAGTTCTTCAGGGTTTTTAAAAGATTTTTTGAAGTGAGATAATCAGCTAGAAAAAATATTCCAGGTGCAGTCAGACTAATGTAGCTTAGAGTAGAACTATCACTTCCTATGATCTCAGCACCATTTCTTTGTTGATGCAGTCCAAGTATGCATTAGCTCTTTTGGCAGCTGCAGCATACTGCTGGCTCATGTTCAATTTATAGTCTACCATGACACTTAGATCCTTCTCAGAAGTACTACTGCCAAGTATGGCACCATATACGTTCTGTATGTGCATGTGTTTTTTCTTAACTAAGTACAGAATCTTAAATTTCTCTCTAGTAAACTGAATTTTGCTGGATATAGCCCAGTGTTCAAGTTTATCAATGTCCTTCTGAACCTTGAACCTATCTCTGGTTATTAGCAGTCTACCCTACAATATCAACAGTCTCCATAGTCCCCATAATGTTGTTCATCAAAATAGAATGAGATTGGTTTGTTAATAGCAATTAGCGATGAAAAAATAATCACAGTGACCAGGGTGTTTGGTGATAAATAGGAATAGTCATTCCTAGAAGGAGCATTATAATGTAACATATTCCAGTGTTTTAATCACTTTTTCACTGCATAGGTTCAATGTTTTTTTTTTATTAAACATTTATAGGCTGCCCTTTTCCCTAAGGGGACTCAGGGCGGCTTACAATAATAAGGGAGGGGAGTGCAGAACAAAACACAAAAAGAAAATGTGAGTAAAAATAATTAACAGTAAAAACACAACATTCATTCAGCATTCGGGAGGGACGAGAGTAAAGTCTTATCCCCAGGCCTGACGGGATAGCCAGATCTTGAGGGCTGTGCGGAAGGCCTGGACGGTGGTGAGGGTGCGGATCTCCACGGGGAGATTGTTCCATAGCGTCGGAGCTGCAACTGAGAAGGCTCTCCTCCGCGTAGTCGCCAGTCGGCACTGTCTGCTTAAAATGGATGTTTCAATATCTCCCTTCAATAATTGCTGATGGAAGGGCACTGAATCCAGACAAGGACAAAGCCCTTCTAAATTTAGGAGTTGTCATGCAACTGAAGTATCTGGCTATGCGTAGTAAATGTTTAGAGTGGCTCAAAAGGATGTTTCTGAACAAAACTGACAAATCTGATTGCAGCTCTGGTACATGGTTTAGTATGTTAGTGTACATATGTAGCCTATTAAGATGATGACTGCCTGTTAGGAGCCATAGGATTTTAATTTTTCATGTATTGCCTAACACCAGACAGACTGGAAGCTGTCAGTCACAATTAAAGGAACCAAGCTGGAAAAAAATAAATTTAGCCAGTACAAAAGGATGTAAATCTTGGCAGAAGTTTCTATTTTAAGTAGGCTGGCTTCATGGAGAAGCATCACATTGGAAATGCAGCAGGGTATCTGGAAGATATAGTTCAAACACTTAGATTGAACTTTTCCAAAGGGAAGAAACTATTGTAATACCCAACTGGACTCCAAGGAGGAACTAAGCTCAGGTCTGAGTGGAAAGACTTTGACCACTGCAACTATGTGTTGGGCTCCTTTAGAGAAGTAGGAAGATCGCACAGCTGAAGCTCTTTTCTTCATATTTAAGCTGATATAGCAGGCATTTTGCCCATAACATAGAAAACAATCTTTAGGTATTTAAAGGCCTTACCTTGTTTTATTAGATGGTTGTTTAGCTGACAGACATGTGTCCTAAAGCAGGGGTCAGCAAACCTAAACACTCAAAGAGCCTTCTGGACCCATTTCCCACAGAAAAGAAAACACCGGGAGACACAAAGGTCGTATCTGGAAGCTCCCTGTTTAATTCTGGAACTGACTGGAAGTTCAGTTCCCTCACCATAGAGTCTCCTCCTAGCTTGGCGTACTTTTTCCTCTACCTGTCATAACTGAAAGCCCTATTAGTTGTGGAGACAACTGGAAAACCCTTCCCTTGCCATAGAGTCTTCTCCTGGCGCACTGTGCTTCTCTCTCCCCCCCTGGAAGCGCCTCTCAAAATGGTGGCGCCAACCGGTGACAGAGCCACAGCAGAGGGAGGAAAGAGCCACATGCTGCTCCAGAGCCACAGTTTGCTGATCCCTGTCCTAGGATGTTTGGCAAACACTATGACCTTGGCTTTTGAATAGTTAATTTCTAGTAGTTCTTCTTGAGAATGGTCAGTAAATGGATAAAATGTCTACTTCAGGACATTCTGCATCTGAAAGAGCAGCACAACAATATCTGCATACAGAAATTGAATAGGACCCGAATCTATATAAATGTACATCCTATGTCTCTAGTTTGTGTGCTTTTGTGCATATGTTTGTAAAGTAAACTTAATGGTTTCTGTATATTTATACAGTAGTATATTTTTCAGACAACCTACATGGCTTAGGGCCAGGATACCTTCGAGACCGCCTGCTGACACATACCTCCCAGCAGCCAGTAAGACCCCATAGATTGGGCCTCCTTCAGATGCCATCGGCCAAACAATGTTGGCTGGCGGGCCCTCAGAGGAGAACCTTCTCGGTGGCTGCTCCAACTCTTTGGAACCAGCTCCCACCGGAAATCCGGACCATATCCACTCTAATGGCCTTCAGGAAAGCCATAAAAACTTGGCTGTTCCGGCAGGCCTGGGGCTGTTGACCTCACTGTTGAGGTCCGGCCCCAACTAGAATGAATGTATGAGGGGTGTCTGTTGTTTTAAATTGTTTTGTCGTTATGTGCTTTTTGTATTTCTTGTAAGCCGCCCGGAGTCCTTTGGGATTGGGCGGCATATAAAAACTCCAAATAAATAAAATAAATAAATACATAAATAAACCTGATGAGAAGAGAAATTAAGGAAGGATTCATGTACCTGATTCCAACCTTTTCACAAGTTATTGGCCTTTTACATTCACCAATTCAATTTCTGACAAATAATTATTTCACAGCATAGCATTCTCCCCCACCCCCAATTCCAATATATTCAGAAATATGGGAAAGCTAGATTTAAGCATTAGTGGGAAAGGAGAGATGGATAGAGAAAAAGTCAGAATGTGGAATGCTGAAACCATACAGAAATTGAAGGGAATGTTAGAGAAAAGAATTATTCAAAAAGGTGAAGAGGATCGTGAATTTTGCAGTCATGTAGGGTAGGAGAAGATAGCAGACAAGAGAGGAAGGTCAGAAGATGGATGAAAGCTATATTTTAACAGCCAGATAGAAAGATATGAGTAGCTGGAATGTCAACTAAATCAGAATGCTATTCTAGCAGTGTAATAGATTTCTGTTGCTATATGCTGGGTAATTTGCAATGAATAGCACATTTCCTAGGGCAAATCAGTATGCTAATTATAACCTTTACAATTCTACAAAGTCAACTATTGTGCCCCACTTAGACATGCAATTTTTCCTCAGTGGTATCATTCATGACCATGTGAAGATTTCCTCTTTGGCAACACTCTAGTTGATGTTTTTTTTCTGAGGATATATTCTCTCTGTGTGTGTGTTCCACCAAGTACTCTTTATTGTTGCTTAAATTGCATGATTTTACTTTTTTTTGCTGCTGTTTTTAGTTTGCTACTCATTTTCGCTACCATATTTTTTGGAGTATAAGACAGACCTTTTTCCCTCCTAAAAGAGCATGGAAATGTTGGTGCATCTTATACACCGAATGCAGCCATTTTTTGCCTCCCAAAGTCCCAGCTCCAGATCTCATTTTTGCAAAAAATGGGAGAAAAACGGCCCATTTTTCACAAAAACGGAGGTGTTTTTCATTTTCTCCAGCCCCCAGAAGTACTGCAGGCTTCAGCAGGGCTGGGGGAAGGGAAAAATGGCCCCATTTTTGCAAAAAATGGCCCATTTGTGCCTGTTTTTAACAAAAACAGGGGTGTTTTTCCCCTCCCACAGCCCTACTGAAGCCTGCAGAGTGCTCCTGGGGGCCGGGGAGGACAAAAATGTTTTTTCTTACTTACCTCTTTGAAATCTTGGTGCGTCTTATACACCGATGTGTCTTATAGTCCGAAAAATACATGTTTAATCCTTTTATTTTTGTAAGCCAAGTTGAGCACCTTTTTGGAGGACAACGGTGGAAAAGAAATATCTTAAATAAATATTTTGAAGCTATGTAACTCTTCAGTGGTTTGTGCACAAAGACAATATAATGTGAATTTTCCTTGGGAGCACATCTTCAGCGGAAATACTACTGCTGTATTAAGGGTGTTACTCCTAACTTCCTAAACCCTACTCGGTCATCTGAATTATAGTAAATGAGAATATTTTCATCTATAGAAAAATCAGCTCTATTCTCTTTGTCCTTTGGATGGCTTTAGTTCTTTTTTTACTAGCTGATGTTCTGGCATCCAAAGTTAAAATAATTTTAACTGTTTGATCCTCCGATGCACTGTCTATCCCATTTCTAATTGAGTTAGCAAGAAAAAAGTTTCTGTGGTGGAGGTACGAATGAAGAAGACAGCCACAAGCTGCAGATCTTCAAGAAAACAGTTATTGTAAAGGAAGATTTCCATCAACATTTTTGAAAACACAATCAATATTGTTGAGTGGGATGAAAGTGTAATTTGTTATTTAAGAACTGGGCTTTTTTATTTAATATGCATTTACTTAATTTATTTTCTATTCCTTGGGAGGGTCCATTTTTGTTTCTTATTTTATTTATCTGAGTAATGTTTCTCATTGTTTTCACATTAGCAGCAATCATTTTAAAAGCTTTTTAAAAGGGAGATATGGATTACCAGAGATTTCACAATATTATTCAGGGGCACTTAAATTTAAGAAAACAATTGATTGTAAAAACACTAACATCTGGAAAGCCAGGTAAAATATCTTTGATTCTACCATATAGTATTTATTGGGAAAAGAATTCCAAGCTTGTTTAGTATTGATATTAAATCCTTGCCAAAATCATATCTGTGAAAAGGCAGAAAAAATGAAGGAAGTACTGCATGTTTGCAGCATGGTCTGCCTGCAAAAATCTGGACATCATATGTAGCAAAGAGCTATTGAAAATGTTAACTCTTTTTTGTTTTCCAATTCTCATTCAGATTAACAGTATGGATCTGGGAGCCTTATTGGAAAGCAGTCAGTTTGAAAACTGTACTACTTTGTAAAGAGTTCTGAATGACAAATGTTTCTATGAGCTTAAGGTATTCAAATGATTAGAGTCATTGCTAAAATGTTATGAATAAAATACTAGTTTAAGCAATGCTAATTAAAAGAAAACATCTGGCTGGAAGAATAGAAAGCAGCACGTGGATCCAGAGAAAAATAAATATTCACACTCTAGCACAAGGGTCACCAACCTTTTGGATCTCAGGGACCACTAAATTCATAATTTTAAATCCCATGGACCACTAATATGATCTGCCTAATTACCGGCTGGATAGGTGTGGCAAGATGGTCATGTGACTGGGTGGGCATGGTCAACTTGATGTCATTCACATTGGGGGATGCCTTGCCAACCTCTACTCGCCACTCCTCGCCTGCCTGCTTGGGCTGCTTAGTGCCCCAACAGGAAGCAGTTGCTGGAGCTAAGCATCCACCATGAGAAAGAGTTGGAAAAACAGCTGGCTCAGTTCAAATTGGATCTGACCAAGATGGAGGCTTAGCAGAAGCACCTCACTGAGGACTACGAGCATAGGCTTTCCAAGGAGACAGAAGACTTGCAGGAGTGCAAGGCCAGGTACTGGCGCCTGGAGGCTCAGTGGGCTGAGATGGTTAGCCAATTCCAGACCATGATGCCATCCCATTGGAACAAGGCCCTCCAGCTCTTCACCACCAGTGGCACTTTCCTCCAGCCTCCCCGAAAGCCCTGCACCAGGAGGCTGAAGCAGCCCCCAAGTCAGAATTTCTGCCCCATCTCCGACTACACAAAAAGAACTAGAATGGCGAGTCTCTCTGCAGCAACACAAATGTTCATTGCACATATCTGGCCCAAGGGCTGTAGTTTGAGGACTACTGATTTAATGCAATATAAAAAATGCAAATTTTATGTGGACCACCAACATTTTCTCATGGACCACCAACATTTATCCACCAGTTGGTGACCGCTGTTCTAGCAGATCTCACTAGCTGCCTCTACTACACAAATTCTAAAAGACTGCAATCCTCTTATTATTATGTGGTCCTTATTTCCTATAAGTGGTTCATATTGCATTGGCTATAAATTATTTTCCATATAAACTTTAATATTTTAATATTATTTGTTATATATTTTAAATTTACAAGAGGTTACTTTCAGTCGGAAGATGAGTTCAACCAAATATCTTTAAGCCGTTTATTAAGCATTACTAAGACCTGCCAGCAGATGTCATCATATAAATGCAATAAAGCTAGTTTCCTTTTATTTTAAACTCTCTTTTTTCCCCTTAGTTATAATTTTAAGAGGAATCAACCCAAAATTAAAGAATGGGTGGAATAATAGAGTTCAAAAAAGTAATGATGTCATCACTGTTTTATTTTGTGTTTTGTTTGAGAATTTATTCATCAATATAGTTTTAATTTTGCATTTATCTCAGTCATTATATATTTATATAAATACATCCAACAATACATTGTTAAGCAGTATAAACAACATTTGGGTGTGTGTGTGTGTCACATTAATATCCTAACAATAATTACAGTGCCATGTTGGTCATGTTTGGCAGCTAATGGAGCAGCGGTAGCAATGGAGTTGGTTATATCCTTGAGGCACTTGGCGGTGGGTTTTTTAGGGCAGAAGAGATAGGAAAATCTAGGATGTCATGATGGCACATCTTTCCTGGTTGCAGTGACTGTGATTTTTTTAAAATGCCAGTGGGCCAAAGGCTTCTTTGGCAACCCATAAATTCCACCAACATCTTTTAAAGCATACATATTTAAAGAGAAACATTTGGGAATATATTTTTAGTAACTGGTCCTCACATGAATGTCCCCATATCCCCACAATAAAGTGATTGAGATTCAGGTCTTCAAGGCTACTGGGATGTCTGATGAACTGAGTAACTGTGACAAAGATCAAGGAACTGGTGAGTAGACCAGTTCCCTGGATCCTCTTCGGGTAAGGAAAAGATGGAAGATCACCCATATGTGCTCCAAATGGCTGCTTGTTACAAGAAGAATACAGGAGAGCCGATTTCCACGAGTTTGAATGCAGGGAAATTATGGGATTAGTTATCTTGCTCACAACTGCATAGAGGATACTAAATTTACAAATGTCACTTTCTAATCATTTTCAGAAATAGCTGATTAACTACTTTTAAGGTATTAGAAACTTTTGGACATCAGGTTTGAAGATTCAAAATGAGCCTGTCTTCAATCCTGAATGAAAGATTTTTAAAAAAATCTGAAATAAACAACAAAAAACTAAGTCAAATTTTAATCTTAGGCAAATACAATAGGATTAAGGATCCAGAAAAGATTGGAATATGGCAATGTTTACCTTAATATTTTGGAATTGATTAAATACAAATAGGTTATCCTGGGAAATGGATCTTGCTTTGGTTTTGAGGCACAACATACATAAGTAATTTCATGATTCCAAAAATTGGACAGTAGAGGGGACTAAAGATTTTAGGTTGAGGAAATATATACAGGCTTTTAAGATGACAATAAAAATACTGGAGTCTTTTGAAGAATGGAATCAGAAAATAATAGCCACAATATCAGCAATTTAAGTAATGATATCTGCTTCTATGGGTAGACTATGTCCAAAAGATATTATTGAAGAAATGGCATATGTAGAACACTTTTTACCCAAAAAGATAGAGATGGTATCAAAAGTGGATTTATAATGGACAAGCAGAGAGAATGACTTTAAAAGGATATTTCAAAAGAATACTGTTTGAGATTTTAAAATTTAAAAGCAAAATACAAATAACAAACTATGAGAGTGACCTTAATAAATTTTTCATATTTAATTTACAAAAGAGGCTTGTTAAACCTTGGAGAACTCTTTGTGATGGAACAAAGAATAAATGAAGAGAAATTAAATCCTAATGACAGTTGAATAACTGATATGAATATAAATTTGGTTTATTTGATCAAGTTAAAGTAAAATATGTTGTTACTTCTAGCTATCTTTTCTAGACTTTCTGCAGATGCCAGGACTAAAAAGATTATATTTGGGGATTTGTTTATAGATAAGAGGTGAAATATGGTATGGAGAAGTATGTACATGCTTGTAATTTTAGAGAGATAAAGAGTTACTAAATTTGTTTATACTTATTGTGATGAAGGTTGGAAGTCACTTCTTTATGTATTTCTTTTCTCGCTCTTTATAATATTTTTTCTTTTTTTGTTGCACTAGTTATTCCTTATTCTTTTTTATTTTAGTTTACTAGATTTCACTATTACAATAAGGATACGGTAAAAGTTCCATTCCCATCGTACTCCAGGAGAAGGATACTGTAAAATCTCCATTCCCTCCCAATCAGCTGGGATTTGGGAGGCAGAGAATAGATGGGGGCAGGGCCAGTCATAGGGGGTATTTATCGGTTCTCTGAACTACTCAAAATTTCCACTACTGGTTCACCAGAACTGGTCAGAACCTGCTGAATATCACCTCTCATGTGAACAGTCTCTTAGCCACATTATATCACTCTTTCTATGAATGGGGTGGGAAATTAATGGTTTACAAAAAATGCAAGAAAGTTAAGTCTCATTGGATCCTAGCTTATGTTTACAACTAAACAAATATACTTAAAAGTAAATATGTTTGCCCCAAATATATGTGGTATGCAACTTATTTTCACCATAAAATAAAATTTAATCCCAGTTTAATATGCTTTTTAGTATTTTTGTCCACATACATGCCAGCTTCAAATACTGAATCTGCACTGTTTATCATCATTTAAAATGGTACCATAGAAAGTTAATACAATGCCAGAAATACCATAAAACAGATCCTTATATGGTTCTGAGATGAAGAAACTCTCGAACTGGGTTCAAATCCAGGTTATTACGTGGCACATTTAGTCAATTTTTAAGGCAACAATATGAAAGTGATTTGCACTTGGGGGATATTTTCTGAATGTTCAATCTAGCCTGCACCTCAACATGCTGTGGTGCTACCCAAGTTACCTTCGGGCTCAATTGTGCTTAGCTCCAAAGCACTGACAAAATTGGCCAGATATTGCAGCTACAAGATTCACTCATTCACCCTGTGTTTATTCATGTTCAAACCTTTTCTCATTTTCTGGCTCTCCTCCCAGCTGCTTTATTGTCAGTGGCATTGCATAGGACTATGGGTTGCAGGCATGAGCAATTGTAGCAAGTGTCAATGTTATCCAGGTCAGGCATCAATGGCTGACATGATTAATGACTTACGTAGACAACAAGCTGACAAAGCAATCTACTATTGATCTAGAATGCTTGGTTGCTCTTCACTGCTTAGTAGCAAAGTACCCGTTAGCAGCAGAAGTATCAGTCTAAGATATTTCTTTCTTGTGGTGATAATAGCTTCCTCCAAAGGTTACTACAAAACAGTTTCAGGACATACTTAAAAATGGGAGTAGTATAAAACGAGGAGCTGTATCTGATTGCACAAAAGAGCCATTAATTGATGTTCTATTTAGTTCTCTAAGTTGGTTTACTGGATTTTAGAACTTATTTTTACATCAGTGTATAGTGGTATAGCCACAAATATATGCTTTAAACTTTTAAGATTGTTACATAAGAATGAGGACAAAATCATAGGCTTTCTCTGAGTTACAAGTACAGTTACATAATGTGTGATTCAATGTTACAAGATTTATCTACTGTATATATGCATATTTTAGAAGAAAATGGCAACATAAATGATTAATATTTTCCCAATTTATCTAAACTTCCTCTCTGTAAATGATAAAATCACAGAAAATTATCTGTTGAAACAAAACCAGAAGGCTGAAAGATTATTGTATGAAGCTCCTTCATACAATTAAAAGACAACAAATGTAATTACTACTATTTTTATACAATGTTATTAACTTATGTAATTTCTCAAGCTGGGCTGGCTATTCCAAAAAATGAAGTGACAGGCAGGGTTTATAGGGAAGGGAGCTCTATTAGCACCCATAATACTGTAAAGAAAATTGTACATGCTAGTGGTGGGTATGAGTTTTCTTCTGGGAAAGGCATGGAGACACTGGACTATTAGCCTGAGAAAGGATAGCACATCATAACCATGCAAGAAAGGATGTTTGTGAGAATAAAATACAGTAGAAGGAGCAGGGAGAGACAGAAGGCACAATCTTTTCATACCTCTCTAATAACCCATTATATTTTAAATGAATTCACACCAACTTCTCAGGGGTTTGCGTACATATCTGTTTTCTAATGCTGCTTCCTTGACCCAAACTGGGAAACCGTCAGTCAGCTGCTCAGTGATAGAGGATGAGATATTAACAGTTAAGCCTTTAAGATGCTATTTTTGCTCCCTCTGGTCCTATTACCAGCCTGCTTGTTATCGTCTTCAGTGGGATGCAGGCACCAAATAGCAGTCATGAGTGAAAGAAAGAAATCTTCCTCTGGGGCAGCATTGAAAAAAAAGAGCCAATTAAGCTGTTCTCTCTTAGACAGGCAAGAGCTGTTCGGAGATACACAGATAGAAATGCACACAATGTGCCTTCTAGCCATGGTGTGAACTTCATCATCTATATTTATAATGCAATAGTAATAATAATAATAATAATAATAATAATAATAATAATAATAATAATAATAATAATGTAACTCCGCCGTTGCCGGTCCCAAGCCCGGATGAGAAAGGAGGAAGGTTGGGATCAGGTTGGCATCTGGTTCCGTAAAAAACCCCCCCGCCAACCCATACAATATGGTGAAAAAAACGAATAAGAATTCCATACCGCATCGGTCGTCGCGCGGGTTAACAAGGGCCGCGGCGGATGTTGGGGTCCCTGGACATCCGTTGACAAGTGGGCTACAAGTGGACCAGCCAACAAAACGACAAAAATATAGTGCAGATGAAAACCGTGCCATAATGGCCTGTTACTACAACTCAGAGCCAGAAAAAAGAGGATATTTAAAGCGAATGTATGAATTATGGAAACAACAATATCCAGATTCAAATGTTAGTGAACAACGACTAGCAGATCAAAGGCGATTTATTATACGGAATAAAGTGTTTAGTGAAGTTGAACATGAGGAAATTCAGGCAAATTACAAAACCCCAAAAACAATATCACAAACGGAAATAACTGATATTCAAGACACAACTAAAGACACTATAGTAGAACTCCCAGAAGAAGCTCTCGGGGAGGAAATAACATCACCACCACTAGAACCAGTTATCATTGAACCAACTGATGAACTAACTCAAAAACAAAAAGAATTGAAGGATAAGATCATGGAACATTTTCTGCTTAATGAGGAAAGGCAACGTTTACCATCACTAAAAACTGTGCCTAAGAAAATTTTGGCCCCTATCATGAAAATGGTTAATGCAGTGTTTTCAACAATTGAACCGGGATCCATCTTGGAAACAAACCAGTTAATGTACAGCGCAGCTGTAATAGTCACTAATGAACTAGGCATTAAAATTAAAGTACCTAGTCACACAACAGAAAAAGCATCAAAGCCAAAGTGGAAAATCCGTTTAGAACAAAAAATCAAAAAATTAAGGGCAGATGCTAGTAACTTAAAGAACATGCATGAGCAACGACTTAAAAACAACAAAATCATAGATCGGCTAATCAGAAGATATAGATTGGATACAAGAAACATCAATGAAGCTGTAGAGATTGTAAAACAGCAGATAACAGCAACAGCTAGAAAAATTGAAAGATATGAGGCACGAATCATCCAATATAAACAAAATCAGCAATTTCGATCAGACCAACGGCGTTTTTATCAAAGTCTTAATGTGAATGGTGACACCAAAAGTGAAAAACCAGAAAAGCAGGCCACAGTTGAATTCTGGAAAGAATTGTGGGAAAATGCAAAGGACTACAACAAGGAAGCAAAGTGGATACATGACTTTGAGAAAAGCATTGGCAACAAACAAATGCAAGTATTAGAAATAACAACTGAGATGATCAAAAATCGAGTTAAAAAGGTAAAGAATTGGACATCACCTGGAAAGGACCAATTACATGGTTTCTGGCTCAAATATCTGACCAGTTTACATGCAATATTGGCCAGGCAACTGAATGAAATTTTACAAAAGGGCCAAATTGATGAATGGTTGACAACTGGAAAAACATACTTGATTCAGAAAGATCCAACTAAAGGAACAACACCTGAAAACTATAGACCAATAACATGCTTGCCAACAACCTTCAAATTACTCACAGGCATTATTGCAGATAACATGATGGATTATTTGGAAACAAACAACATCTTGCCAGTAGAGCAAAAAGGCAACAAAAGAAGGAGCAGGGGCACAAAAGATCAGCTTCTAATTGATAAAATGATATTAGAAAATTGTAAGAACAGAAAAACGAACTTGAATATGGTCTGGATTGATTACAAAAAGGCATTTGACTCACTGCCACATAGTTGGATCATAAGATGCTTAGAAACAACTGGCATTAGCAAAAATATTACATCCTTTACTGAAAAGGCAATGAAACAATGGAGAACTGAGTTGGCAGTAGGGAATGAGATCTACGGAATGGTTAATATCAAGCGAGGAATTTTCCAGGGTGATTCACTTTCACCTCTTCTCTTCATCATCGCAATGATCCCACTATCAGTAATCTTAAAAAAAAATGAAATTAGGCTACCAAACAGCCAAAAAAGCTGAAAAAATTTCGCATTTACTATATATGGATGATTTGAAACTCTATGGAAAGTCAGAAATAGAAATCCAATCATTGACAAATACAGTCCGAGTATTCAGCACCGATATTTCAATGCAGTTTGGCATGGAAAAATGCGCCACTGTATCCATAAAAAGGGGCAAAATCACTGCATCTGAGGGAGTTGAAATGCCCAATGGCCAACTAATTAAATGCAAAGAAAATGAAGCCTACAAATACTTAGGCATTCTGCAGTTGGATAACATCAAGCATGGAGAAGTAAAAACTATTGTCAGACGAGAGTACACCAACAGAGTTAGGAAAATTTTGAAATCTAAATTGAATGGTGGAAATACAATCAAAGCCATAAATACCTGGGAAATACCAGTTATAAGATACACAGCTGGCATAGTTAACTGGACACAAGCTGATTTGGACCTTTTGGACCGAAAAACCAGGAAACTAATGACAATGCACTACAGTTTACATCCACGTGGTGATACTGATAGACTGTATCTGCCCCGAAAATCAGGTGGCAGAGGATTATTACAAGTGAAGCAAACAGTTGAAGAAGAAAAACATGCACTGGCTGATTATTTAAAAGAAAGTCAAGAACATCTATTAATCGAAGTAAAGAACAAAAATCTACTGAAGGCCCAACAGACAAAACAAGAATACAGAAAAGATGTGATAAAATCAAGAATGGAGAGTTGGCAGAACAAAGCACTGCATGGTCAATTTCTGGAAAAAATAAAAGATAAAGTGGACAGTGAACAAACTTGGTTATGGTTAAAAACAGGTACATTAAAGAAAGAAACAGAGTCACTAATCCTGGCTGCGCAAGAACAAGCTATCCGCACAAATGCCATTAAGGCCAAAATCGAAAAATCCTCTGATGATGCCAAATGCAGACTTTGCAAAGAAGCTGATGAAACTGTTGATCACATACTCAGCTGCTGTAAAAAAATCGCGCAGACTGATTATAAATTGCGGCACAATTCAGTAGCGCAAATGATCCATTGGAATTTGTGCAAAAATTATAATATTAAAACAGCAACAAACTGGTGGGAACATCAGCCTGAAAAAGTCACAGAAAATCAGATGGTCAAGATCTTGTGGGATTTCCGTATACAAACCGACAAAATACTGGCGCATAATACACCAGACATCACACTGGTTGAGAAAAATAAGGTCACAATCATAGACATTGCAATACCAGGTGATAGCAGGATCGCCGAGAAGGAACATGAAAAAATCGCAAGATACCAGGACTTAAAAATCGAAATTCAACGACTATGGCACAAACCAGCAGTGGTAATTCCAGTGGTAATTGGCACACTGGGTGCTATTCCAAAAGCACTGGAATTACATTTAAAACAGTTAAAAATTGACAAAATCACCATCAGTCAAATGCAAAAAGCCGCACTGCTTGGATCTGCACGCATATTACGAAAATACGTTACGACGTCCTAGGCCCCTGGGTGGGGCCCGACTAGTAACCAATGCCAAATCCGGCGAAACAACTGGCCGCTGTGATACAATTGTGTAATAATAATAATAATAAAGTTAAAAAAGGAATTACATTTAAAACAGTTAAAAATTGACAAAATCACCATCAGTCAAATGCAAAAAGCCGCACTGCTTGGATCTGCACGCATATTACGAAAATACGTTACGACGTCCTAGGCCCCTGGGTGGGGCCCGACTAGTAACCAATGCCAAATCCGGCGAAACAACTGGCCGCTGTGATACAATTGTACAACAACAACAACAACAATAATAATAATAACAACAACAACAACAACAACAACTCCGCCGTTGCCAGTCCCAAGCCCGGATGAGAAAGAAGGAAGGTTGGGGTCAGGTTGGCATCTGGTCCCGTAAAAAACAACAACCCGCCAACCCATACAATATGGTGAAAAAAACAAATAAGAATTCCATACCGCATCGGTCGTCGCGCGGGTTAACAAGGGCCGCGGCGGATGTTGGGGTCCCTGGACATCCGTCGACAAGTGGGCTACAAGTGGACCAGCCAACAAAATGACAAAAATATAGTGCAGATGAAAACCGTGCTATAATGGCCTGTTACTACAACTCAGAGCCAGAAAAAAGAGGCTATTTAAAGAGAATGTATGAATTATGGAAACAACAATATCCACATTCAAATGTTAGTGAACAACGACTAGCAGATCAAAGGCGATTTATTATACGGAATAAAGTGTTTAGTGAAGTTGAACATGAGGAAATTCAGGCAAATTGCAAAACCCAAAAAACAATATCACAAGCGGAAATAACTGATATTCAAGACACAACTAAAGACATTATAGTAGAACTCCCAGAAGAAGCTCTCGGGGAGGAAATAACATCACCACCACTAGAACCAGTTATCACTGAACCAACTGATGAACTAACTCAAAAACAAAAAGAATTGAAGGATAAGATCATGGAGCATTTTCTGCTTAATGAGGAAAGGCAACATTTACCATCACTAAAAACTGTGCCTAAGAAAATTTTGGCCCCTATCATGAAAATGGTTAATGCAGTGTTTTCAACAATTGAACCGGGATCCATCTTGGAAACAAACCAGTTAATGTACAGCGCAGCTGTAATAGTCACTAATGAACTAGGCATTAAAATTAAAGTACCTAGTCACACAACAGAAAAAGCATCAAAGCCAAAGTGGAAAATCCGTATAGAACAAAAAATCAAAAAATTAAGGGCAGATGCTAGTAACTTAAAGAACATGCATGAGCAACGGCTTAAAAACAACAAAATCATAGATCGGCTAATCAGAAGATATAGATTGGATACAAGAAACATCAACGAAGCTGTAGAGATTGTAAAACAGCAGATAACAGCAACAGCTATAAAAATTGAAAGATATGACGCACGAATCATCCAATATAAACAAAATCAGCAATTTCGATCAGACCAACAGCGTTTTTATCAAAGTCTTAATGTGAATGGTGACACCAAAAGTGAAAAACCAGAAAAACAGGCCACAGTTGAATTCTGGAAAGAATTGTGGGAAAATGCAAAGGACTACAACAAGGAAGCAAAGTGGATACATGACTTTGAGAAAAGCATTGGCAACAAACAAATGCAAGTATTAGAAATAACAACTGAGATGGTCAAAAATCGAGTTAAAAAGGTAAAGAATTGGACATCACCTGGAAAGGATCAATTACATGGTTTCTGGCTCAAATATCTGACCAGTTTACATGCAATATTGGCCAGGCAACTGAATGAAATTTTACAAAAGGGCCAAATTGATGAATGGTTGACAACTGGAAAAATATACTTGATTCAGAAAGATGCAACTAAAGGAACAACACCTGAAAACTACAGACCAATAACATGCTTGCCAACAACCTTCAAATTACTCACAGGCATTATTGCAGATAACATGATGGATTATTTGGAAACAAAGAACATCTTGCCAGTAGAGCAAAAAGGCAACAAAAGAAGGAGCAGGGGCACAAAAGATCAGCTTCTAACTGATAAAATGATATTAGAAAATTGTAAGAACAGAAAAATGAACTTGAATATGGTCTGGATTGATTACAAAAAGGCATTTGACTCACTGCCACATAGTTGGATCATAAAATGCTTAGAGACAACTGGCATTAGCAAAAATATTACATCCTTTACTGAAAAGGCGATGAAACAATGGAGAACTGAGTTGGCAGTAGGGAATGAGATCTACGGAATGGTTAATATCAAGCGAGGAATTTTCCAGGGTGATTCACTTTCACCTCTTCTCTTCATCATCGCAATGACCCCACTATCAGTAATTTTTAAAAAATGAAATTAGGCTACCAAACAGCAAAGAAGCTGAAAAAATTTTGCATTTACTATATATGGATGATTTGAAACTCTATGGAAAGTCAGAAATAGAAATCCAATCATTGACAAACACAGTTCGAGTATTCAGCACCGATATTGCAATGCAGTTTGGCATGGAAAAATGCGCCACTGTATCCATAAAAAGGGGCAAAATCACTGCATGTGAGGGAATTGAAATGCCCAATGGCCAATTAATTAAATGCAAAGAAAATGAAGCCTACAAATACTTAGGCATTCTGCAGTTGGATAACATCAAGCATGGAGAAGTAAAAACTATTGTCAGGCGAGAGTACACCAACAGAGTTAGGAAAATTTTGAAATCTAAATTGAATGGTGGAAATACAATCAAGGCCATAAATACCTGGGCAATACCAGTTATAAGATACACAGCTGGCATAGTTAACTGGACACAAGCTGATTTGGACCTTTTGGACCGAAAAACCAGGAAACTAATGACAATGCACTACAGTTTACATCCACGTGGTGATACTGATAGACTATATCTGCCCCGAAAATCAGGTGGCAGAGGATTATTACAAGTGAAGCAAACAGTTGAAGAAGAAAAACATGCACTGGCTGATTATTTAAAAGAAAGTCAAGAACATCTATTAATCGAAGTAAAGAACAAAAATCTACTGAAGGCCCAACAGACGAAACGAGAATACAGAAAAGATGTGATAAAATCAAGAATGGAGAGTTGGCAGAACAAAGCACTGCATGGCCAATTTCTGGAAAAAATAAACGATAAAGTGGACAGTGAACAAACTTGGTTATGGTTAACAACAGGTACATTAAAGAAAGAAACAGAGTCACTAATCCTGGCTGCGCAAGAACAAGCTATCCGCACAAATGCCATTAAGGCCAAAATCGAAAAATCTTCTGATGATGCCAAATGCAGACTTTGCAACGAAGCTGATGAAACTGTTGATCACATACTCAGCTGCTGTAAAAAAATCACGCAGACTGATTATAAATTGCGGCACAATTCAGTAGCACAAATGATCCATTGGAATTTGTGCAAAAATTATAATATTAAAACAGCAACAAACTGGTGGGAACATCAGCCTGAAAAAGTCACCGAAAATCAGATGGTCAAGATCTTGTGGGATTTCCGTATACAAACCGACAAAATACTGGCGCATAATACACCAGACATCACACTGGTTGAGAAAAATAAGGTCACAATCATAGACATCGCAATACCAGGTGATAGCAGGGTCGCCGAGAAGGAACATGAAAAAATCGCAAGATACCAGGACTTAAAAATCGAAATTCAACGACTATGGCACAAACCAGGAGTGGTAATTCCAGTGGTAATTGGCACACTGGGTGCTATTCCAAAAGCACTGGAATTACATTTAAAACAGTTAAAAATTGACAAAATCACCATCAGTCAAATGCAAAAAGCCGCACTGCTTGGATCTGCACGCATATTACGAAAATACGTTACGACGTCCTAGGCCCCTGGGTGGGGCCCGACTAGTAACCAATGCCAAATCCGGCGAAACAACTGGCCGCTGTGATACAATTGTATAATAATAATAATAATAATAATAATAATAATAATAATAATAATAATAATAATAATAATAATAATAATAATAATATCCCACTATCAGTAATCTTAAAAAAAATGAAATTAGGCTACCAAACAGCCAAAAAAGCTGAAAAAATTTCGCATTTACTATATATGGATGATTTGAAACTCTATGGAAAGTCAGAAATAGAAATCCAATCATTGACAAATACAGTCCGAGTATTCAGCACCGATATTTCAATGCAGTTTGGCATGGAAAAATGCGCCACTGTATCCATAAAAAGGGGCAAAATCACTGCATATGAGGGAATTGAAATGTCCAATGGCCAACTAATTAAATGCAAAGAAAATGAAGCCTACAAATACTTAGGCATTCTGCAGTTGGATAACATCAAGCATGGAGAAGTAAAAACTATTGTCAGGCGAGAGTACACCAACAGAGTTAGGAAAATTTTGAAATCTAAATTGAATGGTGGAAATACAATCAAGGCCATAAATACCTGGGCAATACCAGTTATAAGATACACAGCTGGCATAGTTAACTGGACACAAGCTGATTTGGACCATTTGGACCGAAAAACCAGGAAACTAATGACAATGCACTACAGTTTACATCCACGTGGTGATACTGATAGACTATATCTGCCCCGAAAATCAGGTGGCAGAGGATTATTACAAGTGAAGCAAATAGTTGAAGAAGAAAAACATGCACTGGCTGATTATTTAAAAGAAAGTCAAGAACATCTATTAATCGAAGTAAAGAACAAAAATCTACTGAAGGCCCAACAGACAAAACAAGAGTACAGAAAAGATGTGATAAAATCAAGAATGGAGAGTTGGCAGAACAAAGCACTGCATGGTCAATTTCTGGAAAAAATAAAAGATAAAGTGGACAGTGAACAAACTTGGTTATGGTTAAAAACAGGTACATTAAAGAAAGAAACAGAGTCACTAATCCTGGCTGCGCAAGAACAAGCTATCCGCACAAATGCCATTAAGGCCAAAATCGAAAAATCTTCTGATGATGCCAAATGCAGACTTTGCAAAGAAGCTGATGAAACTGTTGATCACATACTCAGCTGCTGTAAAAAAATCGCGCAGACTGATTATAAATTGCGGCACAATTCAGTAGCACAAATGATCCATTGGAATTTGTGCAAAAATTATAATATTAAAACAGCAACAAACTGGTGGGAACATCAGCCTGAAAAAGTCACAGAAAATCAGATGGTCAAGATCTTGTGGGATTTCCGTATACAAACTGACAAAATACTGGCACATAATACACCAGACATCACACTGGTTGAGAAAAATAAGGTCACAATCATAGACATCGCAATACCAGGTGATAGCAGGGTCGCCGAGAAGGAACATGAAAAAATCGCAAGATACCAGGACTTAAAAATCGAAATTCAACGACTATGGCACAAACCAGGAGTGGTAATTCCAGTGGTAATTGGCACACTGGGTGCTATTCCAAAAGCACTGGAATTACATTTAAAACAGTTAAAAATTGACAAAATCACCATCAGTCAAATGCAAAAAGCCGCACTGCTTGGATCTGCACGCATATTACGAAAATACGTTACGACGTCCTAGGCCCCTGGGTGGGGCCCGACTAGTAACCAATGCCAAATCCGGCGAAACAACTGGCCGCTGTGATACAATTGTACAACAACAACAACAACAACAACAACAACAACAACAATAATAATAATAATAATTACGAAAATACATTACGACGTCCTAGGCCCCTGGGTGGGGCCCGACTAGTAACCAATGCCAAATCCGGCGAAACAACTGGCCACTGTGATACAATTGTATAATAATAATAATAATAATAATAATAATAATAATAATAATAATAATAATAATAAAGTGCCCATACATACTGTGTTTCTAAACAAAATGTAAGTCTGAAAGCATTATAGTACAATAAAAGTATACGGTCAGTTTGTAATAAAGCTTCTTTCGTTCACTTAATCCTGAATGACAATGCTCGACATGGCCTGTATCCCTGAAATCTTTTTGGGCATGGAAGGGGAGGGGCCCTCCTTCTGAAATGTACCTTCTGGGATTTCGAGTGTGGCACCAACTGTTGTGGCCTGCCAGTCTGGTAGCAGACTCAGACAGTGAGGAGGTTAGTGAGGAACATGGGCCAGTCCTGGAGGCTGGGGAAGGTTCTGACAAGTACTCTTTCACAGAGGCAGAGATGGGCTCAGGGCCGTCCGACAGTTATCAGCTGCCTTTGGAGTCATAGATTAGTGAGGCAGAAGAACAGCCAGAGCCTGTTCCCAATATGTGCATGTGGAGAGCTGCTAGAAGAAGCGAACAGTTAAGGAACAAGAGCCAACTCGGGAGTAAAGACATAGGTGGACTGTGAATGGCTCCTTCCATAGGTAATAAAAAGGAGCCAAAGAGGAATGGAGTTACAGGAGACAATTAGTTCACCTAATTAGTGTGAAGATTTGTTCATGACTCTCAGAGACTCCTTGCCAAGTATATTCTTGTACAGCATTGTGTTTGGAAGATATTGGCCTGGCAGCTCTCCAAGCCTGATAAGGTCTGTGGTTGTAAATTCACTCTTGAAAGACTGTTTGCCAGGGTTTTGCTGGATATGAATGAGAGGAATTCACATTAGCAGACAAGGAATCTGCTTCGTGATTTGGTGAAGCCTAGGTCAGAACACCAAACTGCAACTCCAGGAAGAGGTGGGGGTCCTACTGTTGTAATTGTGAATCTCTGATGGCTAGTAGGGTCTCATCTTCAGACAACACTGGATGTGAAACCTTTTTTGGGGGACATAGGGATCAGTCATCAGTGAGGACTGCTACTCACTTACCTTCCTTACCTTGCAATTTACCTACCCCTCTCTGTTCTGGACTGGCAGTGAAGTTCCCCAGGCTTATGGTTCTGGGAAACCTAAATCTACCATCTCTAAACCTGAGCTTCTAGGTAGTGTAGGAGTTCCTGACAGCTGGAGCTATGGCAGCCATAGACGTGGCCAAATTCATTCAGGGGCCCTACTCACACATGGAGTCATATATCAGATCTGGTGTTTGCCTACATACAGTTATGTAGTTATTTGACTTTGGGGGAAATTAACATCAGTCCTTGCATGGACACACCTGTCTCTCTTGGCCCTAGAGTTCTATACAGCTGCTTCCCATTAGAGAAAGATAGATCCTATTTTATCGGCCATCTGAGGCAGCTGATAGACCCAGTGTGGTTTCATAGAGAGCTTGGGATTTTTCTTGAAGCTCTATTACATGCTTTGGACAAGGCTCTTGTCATGCCTTGAAATGAGCATGTCATAGGGGCCAAGAACTGAATTATACCTGTGCAGACTCTTTGTGTACATAGATCTCATATAGCCCCATGGTTTTCCACACAGCTCAGAGAGATGAAGCAACACAGAAGACAGCTAGAGTACCAGTGGAGGAAACAAAAAGTGAGGTCAAGTGAGGACAGGTAAGAGCCTATACTAGGTTTTACATATTGTGTGAGGGAAATACGCAGGAGCCATGGAATCAGAGAGTAAGATGTTTATTAGTAGGTGACAAGCGATTCAAGATGTTTATTAAGTACAGAGATGACAGCGATTCAGAATGTGTTACAACAGTCACAGTATTTATACTCTCAGGTACCAACTGTCATTTAACTGTCATTACAACCACCAATCACAGGCTGTGCTTCGCCCGACCAATTAGAACGCAGCACAGGCTGTTGCTGGGCTATAACACTCCTTCCCCCCAGTTATTTGCATACGTGTATTTTATTTGCATTTTCCGTATTGTCAATTTGCGTGTTATTTGTTTGCATTTTTTGTTTTTGTTTTATGTTCAACATTTACAACATTTACAAACTCTTTTACAAACTCTCCTTCCCCCCAGTTATTTGGCACATTTTCATATTCACATTTGCATATTCACATTTGCATATTCACATTTGCATATTCAAGCTCTGCGCATGCTCACAAATCATGGAGGCTGGAGAGCTTACATGGAGGGAAACTCAAAGAAGTCCTGTTGGTAACTTTTCTGTTGGGCTTTGTTCGATTGGCATGCAGGCAGGGTTCCGTTGTTGCTGGAAGGTTTAGCTGACAGGATTTCTGCTGACTTTTGCTGCAGAGAATGGTAGACTTCTGAAACGGCTGTGGAGGCTTCTGTTAGAGAGCGGAGACCGGCCCTGGAGGCGGCTGAGTTGTTCCTGGCTCGTTAGGAAGGCAGCAGGCAGGCTTTTGAGTGGCCAGAGTTGCTCCTTGGGAGGCAGGCAGCTTTGTAATGCATGTAGCAGGCTTCTGACAGGCTGGTAGTAGGCTGCTGGCTTTGGAGGAAGAGCAGGCTTGTCGGAAGCTGCTTCTTTGGAAAGCTGTATGAAGAGTCAGAGGCTTCTTAGGCAACAGTATCCGTGTATTGCAACACTAATGTTTGTAACAGTAGCAAACAGTAGACTGGATAGACTCTAGAGTTGTGTCTGGTAGATCTTCGCAGCAGAGAGGCAGGCAGACAGGCAGCTTCAGCTACGGTTGAGCCAACGTGATTCGCAGCTCGTCCCTGAGCAGAGGCGGCGGCTCCAGCCAAGGTTGCCCGTCCCTGTGACTGATGGAGTCCGCGCCTGTGGATCTACTCAGGTTGGCGTGATCGGAGGCGAAACCTGAGGCGGTGGCAACTGCTGCTGCAGCTCTGACAGGTCTTCAAAGTATTTTCCGTTCGCGTTTGCTTGGTTGCGTTGCGAGTGGCTTAGTGTTTGTTGTTGTTTTCCAGGCTCTGCAGAATCGCATTCAATCCCACCTTCGTCGCCAGTTTTACATATTGTGTGAGGGAAATACGCAGGAGCCATGGATCAGAAAGATGTTTATTAGTAGGTGACAAGCGATTCAAGATGTTTATTAAGTACAGAGATGACAGCGATTCAGAATGTGTTACAACTGTCACAGTATTTATACTCTCAGGTACCAACTGTCATTTAACTGTCATTACAACCACCAATCACAGGCTGTGCTTCGCCCGACCAATTAGAACGCAGCACAGGCTGTTGCTGGGCTATAACACTAGGACATAATTTGTGGTGATAAGAAAGGTAAAATGTAATAATTACTTACCCCTTATTGCATCTGCAAGTTGCCAACTGGCTGCTCCTGGGTAAGGAGGAGCTGGGAGTGCTCTTACTCGGTTGCTTTAAGGAATATTCTCAGCATTTGCCAGATAAAGTTGCTCAACTTCACTCAGAGTTGTCTCTGGCTGAGCAGATCATTTGGAGGTAACGGAGATACATCTGAGCATTATTATCTAGGAAGAATTTTATCTACTTGCTCTTGAGAAAGTAGACAGAATCTTTGGGGCTGTGAACATGGCAACTTGCTCCCATGTCTCTCCTCAATGGTGAAGACCTCCCAAGAGATGGCATGTAGTTGGATCCAAGTGGTGATTAATGTTTCTTGTAGGAAGGGCTAGTACTGCCTGCTCTGAAGGATATTGTAGTGCTTCTCCTTCTTAGAAACCATCCTTCAGCCCAGTATTAGACAAATTTTGTCCAGTCTATAATCTTTTCTTTTTAAAGAAGGTTGTTGAGAGAGTGATTGAGACACAAAAGGTACAAAAGGGCCTGGATGAAGTGGATTATCTGGATGCTTTTAGTATGATTCAGTCCAGGACAAAGCATGGAAACAATATTAGTTGCACTTGTTGATGACTTTTGGAAGGCTTGGATGGAGATGATGCAACCATTCTGGCCCTCCTAGCCCTCTCAGTAACTTTTGATACTATCAACCATGATATCCTTCAGGACTGGCTTCAAGGATTGGAAGTGAGAGGTATTGCCTCTTTTTTACTCCATGGCCAGTTCCAGTCAGTGTTGGTGGAGGGGGGTATAATTGCTGGTGGGAGGTCATAAGTATACTGATGATACTCAAATATATACTTCCATCAGATAGGATATGCCATGGTTTTGTTGGCCAAGTGCCTGGAGCCTATAAGGGTTTGATTGGGGAAGAATCAGCTTCAATTCAACTATGACAAAATGGACTGGCTCTGAGTCCAAGTATTTCTTTTTTTGCCTCTGGATGGGGTGACACTCCTCTGGCCTGAGTGGGCACATAATCTGTTTCAAGAACAGGTAGTTTTGATGGCTAAGTTCAGTGCTGTATCTCAGAACCCCCCGTGAAACAGCATATCTCCCAAAATTTAGATGGACCTGTCTTTGATGTGTTTTTTTTTCAATTTTAAAAACTGACATTTTTCATTGGACCAAGCATTGGACCAAGCTGCTGAATGAGCTTATCTTGATGTGATGATTATATCATTTGTTTCGTTTTCTGGGAGCACTGTATGCAATGTGATGGTTTTGCTGTTTTGTATTTGATTTAATGTATTATTACTTTTAATTTTACTGACGTGTCAGCTTGAAGACCACCTGGAGTCCTTTGTTGACCAGTTGGCCATATAAATCTCTGGAATGAATGAATTAATGAATGAATGAAGTCACCATTCAAAAAAAATCTTCACTTTCCATTACTTCAGAAAAACAAATTAAAATGAGATCATGCAGATACTGACCACAAAAATCATGCCAAAGCTATTGGCAGTTGGGAAAGTTCAGTTACTCTGAACTGCACAGCTGATAATGACTTTATTGGTCTGTAAATGTTACAGTACTGACTGTCAGAAAGCTTATTATAGAATATATTGACATTGACTTCACAACAGGAGCGGATATAATGAATCTGTGCCTTAACATGCTGCAACAAATAGGGAATTGTAACAGCTAACAAGTCTTGTAGAGGTATAACAATGGTGCCAAAAGAAACAAAATAACAGAAGGCTACTGTCAGATCTGAGATTTCAGCTCTCGAGCTTGTTTGGTCCCATGAAAACTTTGTTCACTGAATTTGGTGGTTAGTCTCTAGAAAGACTGCTGAATTTTAAAGATAATTCAAAGCACTATCTTATTATAGGCATATTTTGAAGCAACATGTGAAGACATTCTATCTGACACTCAAACCAGTGAGTGGCATAAGCAAACCACCTGGCGGGCGGGGGGGGGGGGAGCCTATTTAGTATTGAATTAGGAAGGCAGATAACAATCCACAGTTGCCACTGTGCATTATAATGCTTTGACAGGAATTGCATGTGGGGAAGAGTATTACTAGCAAGAGAAGGGATTTGAAAATCTGAAGAATAGAACAGAAACAAGGTAAATTGAGACCTTTCATAATTTTGGCATAAATGAAGGCCCACAGATAAATCATTTCCGGTCTCCTGCTCAGGCACCACAACTTTGTAGGGTGGTCCTGCTCTCTACAATTGCAGATAAATCCCTCACCGCAGAGAGCTTAAAATACTGTATTTATATAATTTAAATTTAATTTAAAATGGCTAGGATCCTTGAATCTTGTGAAACTATTAGGTGGTAGGTCAGCAAATTGACAGCGAAAGTATCAATCTTTCTCCAGTTGTATCCACATATTTATTGTTAAAATATTAAAATATCAGGAAAGTATAAAAAAGCAAATATTGGCAATAGCACCTAGACTTATATAGCAATAGCAACACCACTTAGACTTATATATCGCTCATAGTGCTTTATATCCTCTCTAAGCAGTTTACAGAGTCAGCATATTGTCCCCAACAATCTGGGTTCTCATTTTACCGAACTCGGAAGGATTGAAGGCAAAGTCAACCTTGAGATCAAACTGCCAAATTGCTAGCAGCAAGCAGTCAGCAGAAGTAGCCTGCAGTACTGCACTCTAACCACTGTGCCACCACAGCTCTTTTCAAAAAACATATAAAGGTTATATTTGTACTTTAAAAAAATAGTTTAAAAAACCGAAATTACTTTTTACTGATACATCCCCTTCCTTTAATATCTATCAATCACTATCTACTTCAGATATTTGAATTTTGCATCAAACATTAGCAACTTGCTGAGCCTTCTCTGCTTCACTATGCATCTAGAAATGCCCATTTTTTCTAAGGTACTGTTAAATTAATGCTGCATATGGCATCATCTTTTCCTCAAAGACTATTTTCACAATTCTCTAGCCTCTTATTTTCTTGTTCATTTTTTGCATTCTTTTTAAGATTGTAAAAATAAAATAATAAAAAAAGAAGCTAAAATGGATAACAAAAGCTATTTGCTTACAAGTATGGCTAAAGACAGGCTTAGATTTAGCAGCCCATGCTCCTTCCAGACATAAAAGATTAAAGATGTAATTGAGTATTTTAGTTTCAAAGGGGTTATTGGAAAGCAGTGAAATGCACTCAACTGACATATTAAGGATTAGTAAATACATGATTTTAGTGTTTAAGATCTAAAAGACTACTCTTTTCAAGGCAATGTTTCCATTTATTGGTCCAAAAGAAAACAATGTACTGACCTCATTGAAAATATTAGAATGATTAAAAATATTATAAATGGTATAATGGATATAACAGTATTCCAGTAATTTTTCTAGGTCAGTTATGGTTAACCTTTTCGGCATCGAGTGCTGAAACTGGAGAGCACATGTGTGGGCACAAACCGGAGCACCGGAACCTAGAAGAAATCAGCTGGCCAGTGCACCAGCTGCCGATGGTGCTTGTGCCCACAGAGAGAGCTTTGCGTGCCATCTCTGGCATCACAGGTCTAGATTTATGGAGAAAGAGAGCCATGTTACTTTATAGCAGCAAAAAATTAGGAAGTACCTGACAGAATCTTTTCTGATTAACAAATTTTATTGAAACACATAAGCTTTCATGAACTTCAACTCAGTTCATCAGATACCTACATTTCATATGTTATGGATGGAAAGACGGATGGTATCAGTCATCTTAAACTTTATTAACATGTGAAATTATCTGTCCAGGTTTGCTTGTCCACTGTTTTAAGACTCCAGGTAATATGTATGATATATTGCAGATTAGGGCTGTGCAATTATCCAGATTTCAGGGGAGATAGTAACTAAGAATGCACACTTTTTGCATCTATTAGCACCTCCTTAAATCAAATGTGCCATACAAACTGAAAAAATGGCTGGATTTCTTTAAGGATTTGCCAACAGATGAGACACAACCATCCCCATGTATTCCAAATATACTTTTTTCCCTTTGAAGCTGGATCACTGAACAGCCCTGCGGTAAAGAACCAGCTCTTCAATGTAATAATAAAATTTGTTCAATAACATGTTAAACCTCATATTCTGACATCAAAAGCCCTTTACAGCATATTTCAGGGATCAGTGGTGCTTTTAGCTTTGCTTACCATCTCCATTAACAAGATGGAATTATGCAACACACTAATGAAAAACAGGGATTACACTAAATTGAAAGAGAAGTTTATCCCTTGTAAAATAATGTAAACAGATTAGAGTGATTAAAAAAGTAAAAGTTAGAACAGCAAAATAAAATTTGCAGTACTAAAAGTAGTCCTCAGGTTACGACCGGTTCAGCAATTTTTTGACATTATGGTGGTGCGGAATGAAAAGACTTGTGACTGGTACTCAAAGTTCCAGCTGTTGCAGCATCCCAAAAATCATGAACAATGTTCAGTAGCCTGGCAACCAGCTTGCACTTACAACCTATTGTTGTTACCTACATTCAATGATCTCCATTTGTGACATTTTCTGCCAGCTTCCTGTAAGCACAGTCAATGAAGACATGGCATGGAAGTTCACAAATCATTTGGGTGTCCCCCTTTCTTTCTTTGCTGACACACGACATTCCCTCCTTCCCTATTTGCACAATCCCTTCACCCTCTTTCTCTGACCTCCCTGTGCTCATACCCATGAATGCCCCCATGCTACACTCTGTCTCCATGGTCTCCCTGCAATATCATTTACTCTTGCCCCCTTTCCTTGCATTGCATGCACCCCACACCACATTCCGTGGCCTGAACTTGCACACCAAGTA
This sequence comes from Thamnophis sirtalis, assembly GCF_051295495.1. NCBI lineage: Eukaryota > Metazoa > Chordata > Lepidosauria > Squamata > Natricidae > Thamnophis > Thamnophis sirtalis. The sequence continues at coordinate 58,526,930 of NW_028261385.1, forward strand.
CCCCCCCCCCCACATTATGGGTGGTCTGTCCTGGGCCTCCCCCATTCCGCTGTGGCATCTTTGCACTAGTTACCTGGGACTCCCTCTGCTTCTCATTTAATGACCCACATATGATAGGTTATTATGATAGCCAAGACTGCATGAATTGCCTTTGCTAAATAACATAATTCTGTGGTATAGAGATTTATGATTGCATCACTTAGTCACAGCAATCCTAGTCCTAATTGCAGCCATAACTCAAGGACTACCTAATAAGTAATGTTGGAATATAGAAATTCTGTATTGGAAATGGGCAACATATTAGAAAGTATATTAGAACTTCATCCACAACCTGGCACCCTAAAGGTATGTTCTCTTCTATCCTCATAGATATTCCTTTATCTAATTATTACTTGGGGGGGGGGGCTGATTCACAACAATGACAATGCAGTGGGATAAAGGAATATTGATGGGTGAGGTTTGCTGTGGAATTTATTTAAAAGATAAATACATATTGAGAACTGATCTTTTCAATACTGACACTGTTTGGCAGCATGGCACGACAAAACCGCGCTCGACTAAAGCGTGCCCGATTAAACCGCGTCGCTGACATCATCAACAGGGCGACAACAGCGAGTGCGGAGAAAGAAGAGCGCTGTAAATAGCGTTTTGAAAGCAAGCCGATTCAAGTTAAGGTAAGGGTTAGGTTTAGGGTTAGGTTAAGGGTTAGGGTTAGGGTTAGGTTAAGGGTTAGGATTAGGTTTAGGGTTAGGTTAAGGGTTAGGTTTAGGGTTAGGTTTAGGATTAGGTTTAGGGGGGGGTTAGGTTTAGGTTTAGGAGTTAATTTTAGGTTTAGCGTTTACAGCGTGCTTTTTTCTCCGTGCTGTTGTCGCGCTGTGATGACGTCAGCTATGCGGTTTCGTCGAGCGCCCTTTAGTCGAGCGTGGTTTTGTGGTGGAACCGTTTGGCAGAACAAATGATTATTTATAATCATTTTTATAATATTTTATAACAATTTTATATAAACAAGTCCCATGTTTCATTATACTCATCCAATCAAAGTCGTAAGTAATCAGTGCAATCAAGTGTTCATTGGGCCATAAATTTTTCTTTCCAGTGTTACAAACTGCATGATAAGTTTAACCTGAACATATAAAACTTCATTATTATTTTCTGTAATATGGATTTGAGTATTCTAATGCACAATATAGAAAAAAAAATTATAAGAGGTATTGAAATAGTCTTTCTGGAATAGTCAAATGCTAAAGAGATACTATATTTAATTATAGAGTGAAGAGAAGGATTACTTTATAGTGCTGTTTTTTGAATGCTAGTTATTATCCATCTCTTACCATGCCATTATTTACATGATTGCTCAGAAATAAGTTCTACTGAATAAAATTTTAACTATAGATTACATTAGATTTTAACTATAGGCTTAATTCATCAATTCAGATAAAAGATATGAGGGGTCCTTGATACCAAAGGTGGTATTCAGTAGGTTCTGACCAGTTCTAGAGAACCGGTAGTGGAAATATTTGAGTAGTTCGGAGAACCGGTAAATACTATTTCTGACTGGCCATCAAACTGCACTCCTTACTAGCACTGATGATGTTACCTAGTTTGGGTAATGAACCATCTACAACAGGGGTGTCAAACACGGATGCGTCATGCGCAGGCCACATCCACCCCAGCTCCGTGAATGGGAAAAATGTTGCCAAATGTCACATGACAGCAACATGACACGGTGAGTTTGACACCCATGGTCTACAAGAAAAGAAGAATGCTCAAAGAGCACCAAGGACCCCTTATGTCAATTCTGAGGTACAAATATTCTCTTTTATTAGACAAAAAAAACACTTAAATGGTTAGTTTGGATGGGTCATGCAGGTTTCTACTTGCATCAAATCTAACTGCAAAATGTCCCTATTTAATGATTTTTCCTTCATTTCATTATATTTGCAAAAACGAGAATTGTATTGATTTTTATTTCCTCTAGGAATGTATTGCAGACATATATCAGATATAAAATGCATTTATCACAAGCCTCTCCACTTACATTTAATTTCAGTTTTAATCTACCTAAGTTTATCTTTTAAGTTTCATTTTTGTGGTTTGGAAAGTCAGGAAGAAGTGCCTAAGATAACTATGCTTGGCAAAGTAAACATAGCTTAAATGGACTTCTTTGATTTTAAAGTGTTAGAGGGATCTAAAGAGTAGAATTTTAAAAAGAAAATATGCATTTCCCTAATATCTTACTCTTTTTCATTGTTACGGTTACACAATTTCTGAGCAAATTACACATAATAAAATATAAAGGTGAAATGAAAATATTGAAGAAACAATTCATTGTAATGTCTATGGAGATTCTCAGTCATTCAGTTCCTGGTTGTCCCAAAGGTGCTTTTTCAAGAGGCAAATGGGCTTTCTGTCTGGTTGCCTCCTGAAAAAGCACCTTTGGGGAAATTCATTACAATACTTATGGAAGTACATAGATAGGCTAATTTATCTATCAAGCAGCAGTGTGTATTTAAAAAAAAGTAATTCAAATTTAGAAGTTGATAAATGTCAACTATTGTAAAATCTACATGTGTGCTGTTTTTCTATCTGCATATTCAAAATTTTACTTTTTCATTTCTGGAATTATAGGTGAGATACGGGCACATTATTACTTCAGAAGTTTCTTTTCTGTTTTAATTAAGTAAAAGCTACAAAGAATTGTGCATGGGAACAGAAATAGATAGAACTTTGTGCTATCGCTTTATCTAAATACCTAGTTCTTTTGGAATCACACAGGAATATACAAGTTAAATTGAAATGATTTTTTAAAAAATTGCAAAGGCCACTACCCAATCACCTATTTTGTGGCAGAAAATGTAGTAACAGATATAAATATTAATGGGGGAAAGTTATATAAGCATTGGCTTATATAAGGATCTCTAATGTATCACTAGACAGAAAGAATAATACTGCTATAGCTTTAAAATCAATACTGACAATATTAATTAAATTAAAAAGAATAAAATGGTCAAGCAAAGAGAAATACCAATCACTGGAAAAAGGCACAAAAAGTGAATAAATGCACACACACAATTTGATATAGTAGCAGGACAAATACACAGTAATTCTAGAAGCTATAGCTGTAAATTAAGGATATTGAAGAAACTGTGGTTTAGCCAAGAAAATCTGGCAGTTCACCAGAAATTGCAGTCAAAATCAGGAAAATAATTCACACCATACTTGACAACAGATGACATAGGGAAAACAAAAGGTTACTGTGGTTCACTGCAGATAAGCATATAATACAAAGAACCTTGAACTTGGGAAGAAATCTCCAAGTTTGTCACTGCAACAAATGACTGTCTCTCAACATAGCTGCTCAGACTTTTCTTGAACAAATGCAAAGACCTTTGTTGTAAAGGCTGCATCTTAAATTACTATTTTCTTTCATGGTTGTTTCTTCCACATAGAGAAAAATGTATCGTGTCACACTTTTGTAGGATAACATGCCTATTTTCCCATGTACAGACATAAGAAGCCACATTAAGACTATTATATAAATTTGAGCTATGTGCCTTCCAGTCTATTTCTGGAACAATGTAATGGTTGTATTAATCTTTACACTCTTTGGCAGCTTGTGACCCACTTTCCTGAACTTTGTCTCAGTTTTGGTCTATTTTTATTCAATATCTCTGTTTTGTTAATTAATGTATTTTGTGGTTTTAAGCTATGCAGATAATTTTTTTTATAGTGTAGCAAATAAATATTGCAAACAAGATAAGATTGCTGGTTCAAATTCAGTGCTTCAAAATACTGAAAAAGGGGGAATTAATTTCCAGAAAATCAATTATGGTACTAGTGTGCAACTCAGGTGTCTCCTGGTTTCACAGCTCCTGCTCAGAGAGCTGGAAACTGTGGCCAGAAGAGCCTTTGAACAAATATATCTTGTAAATAATTGGTACCCTTTCCTAAATCAGGAGGCACTTACACTGTCACTCATCCTTTAGCCAACTCCCGATGGAACTATTGCAATGCCATTCTAGGTAGGGTTGCCTTTGAAGAGTATTTATAACCTGGTCTGTAATGCAGACACATGGGGAGTAGCAGGTTCACTGCAAATACCCATGTGACATTATGATTGCATGAGCTGCACTAATTCCCAGAAACCTTATGGGTACAGTTCCAGGTGCAGCTTTTCACCTTCAAAGCCCTACAAACATAAGCTAGGTTATTTGAAGAACTGTCTATCCCTGATGGTTTCTACCAATCCACTAGCTCTGGCAAGGTGGATATATTGTGGGCGCCCTTGGTGAAATAGCATCACCTGGCCAGATCTTGTAAATATGCTGCCAGATACTGGATGTTGATAGAAGTGGCATGTTGTGGTTGCTTAAGTGGGTGCAAATTTTATTGGGACTTCAGTGTTTTTGTTTGTTTGTTTCAAATGTACCTTTGTTCTACTTATATTTTATTTGTTGTTTTGTCCTTCCGGTAGATAGGTAGTTGTTTAACTAACAAATAACAAAATAAATAATTATCCAAGCAGAAATGGAAGCCCTTTCAGAGGATGCATTCAAGTGGAGGCTAGACAGCTATTTGCTGAGAATATCTCAATTTGGATTCCTGTATGTAACAGCGGGACTGAATCCCATGACCTAAATGGTTCATCCCAGTTCTATTATTCTGCTGCTCTAAAGCAAATATAAGATTATTGCAAAAAAGTATGATTTCCTGTTCAAGAAATATGAAATGACATATATGATGGGTAAGATGACCCAGAATTCAGACACAATTGTGTGGAATTTCCGATATCAGATAGTATACATTATTTGGGCTACAGATTTATCCCCAGGATTTCATGTAATTGAATTTATATTATAATCCCTTCTAATTTATTCTCAAGTGCACATTTACTGACAAATACATCTCTAATGCTTCCATGTCATCACTGTTATCTTGGTACATGAAGGGCCACTCGGCATTGATGTTACTATATTACCTTTCTCTTCATAAATCATTTCTGCTGTATGACAGCCATTTGCGATTTCCAAATGTTTTGGAGGCTGCTTGACTATCTTAATTGAATATTCTAATTTATTGCTAATACAGCTATATATATAGATAGATAGATAACATGTAAGAATATATATGTTGCTAGATTAGATAGCTCAGCTTAGCTCAAGAACCTGTTTTCAACAACTGACATAAGATGTTTGTGTAACACTTACATACTAAATGAATGCAAAATCTCTCTATATTCAATATTCCCAACAGACTGTTATAGCATTTTCCATATTAATTATATATGCCATGAATTTTTTAAATATATGAATGGAATAAGTATAGCTCCATATCTGTTCTTAAAATGCATTGAGGCATTTTAAGGAGCAAAGCCTTGGAGTTTAAGACATTATTTAATGCCTTAGAATTTTTTAAATCATAAGAATAAAATTAAACAGCTTCAGATTATTATATTATTATTATATTATTATATTATTATTTAAGATTTCAGGATATACCTTTAAAAGGAGAACATGTATGTGTAAATTAGAAATTAGGGCACATTTATGGTTTCAGATTCATCAAATTCTTCATTTTATAGCAATCCCAGGCTTTAGAATACAAGCGACTAGAAATATGACTAAGTTTGAAATTAGGTTACATTCATTATTTGGTAAGGAGGAAGACAAAATTTGAAACATTTTAAACATTTTATTTGAAGATAGGACAAACTTCTTGAATGGGTTAAAAGCAATGTAGGAATCCAAGAAAAAGTTTCCTTACTTACAATTTTGTGATTTTTAATTGTCATAAAGAACCACTACACTCATCTCAAATAAAATTAGTAAAAATTTAGTGAAAGTTATTTTATGCCAAGGAAATTAATATGATAAATTCTGATAAAAACCCCACTTATCGTTATTTGTTTGTATCTCAGTTGGTGCACAATCTACAACCCCAGAATTTCATGTAATAAGCCTTGTGAACATTGCTATACTCCAAACCTTGCTGCCAAATCAAAACTAAAGGGGAATTGATCACATTAGCTATTAAAGGGAAATTATCAAGTTAACTATTAAATGTTGTTTCTGTCCTTCCCATCCATGAGTTGAAGCCAGAAAGATAGCCCATACTTTATATCAATATCGGAAATTTGCTTATATATGTATTACTTGGATTAGCTACTGAGTTATATCATATCCTTATATTTTTGCTGGAGGTGTAAAGAAAACAGGAGGAGGTAGAAGTATTAGATATGTTCATCACTTTGAATAATTTATAAAAATAATAAAAGCAGGATAAAGAAATATACTAAAAAACCCTAAAATAAATTATTCCCAGTTACCAAATGTTTGTGTTCCTTTTGCACCAGATCTGGAACAAATATAAAAGTATACCACCAACATAGGCATGGTTGAAGTCTGAAATAGGAAATGTACAGCCAGTTTGGTCTAGTGCAGTGATGGCTAACCTTTTTGTCATCACATGCTGAAAGCGCTTGCCCATGCCTGCACCAATAATACAATTTGTGTGTGATAGCCCTGCCCCCCCCCACATGCATGTGCAACCCCCCTGTGCTCCATTGCACCCCACCCCCATTTTTTGCTTCCAGGTTGGTGCAGGAGGCCTTTCAGGCCCAAAACAGGGTGCGAGGGGTGACCCCGCCACCCCATTTGGGGCCTGGAAAGCCTCCAGCACCAACTTGAAAGCCAAAACAGGGCACAGGGGCGCTGCACGAAGTCTGAAAATGCAATGTGAGTGCCCCCTGTGCATGCGCTCTGCCCTCTTTGCATGCACATGTGTGTGCCCCACATGAGCCTCGTCCCCTTCACATGCACGGCAGAGACACGAAGATCAGCTGGACAGCGGGAGGGGAAGCATGCACAGTGAGCTGGGTCAGGGCGACGGCTGGTATGCCTGTAGAGGGCTCTGTGTGCCACCTTTGGCATGTGTGCCATTGGTTCACCATCACAAGGTATCAGGCTAGAAAGCAAAAAAATCATGAGTTTTATGTCCTGTCTTGGCCCTGAAAGTCAGCTGAGTGATCTTTGTCCAGTCCAGGGGTAGTCAACCTTTTTATACCTACCACCCATTTTTGTATCTCTGTTAGTAGTACAATTTTCTAACCACCTACCGGTTCCACATTAATGGTGATTTATAAAGTAGGGCAGTAACTTTTCTTTATAAAAGTTATAAAGCAGAGTTACAGCAAACCCCTACCGCCCACCATGAAAGTTGGAATGCCCACTAGTGGGCAGTAGAGACCAGGTTGACTACCACTGGTCCAATCATTCTCTCAGCTCAATTCACCTCAGAGGGTTGTTTTTCGGAAAATAGGAGGAAGGTGTTTTAGATATGTTTGCTGTCTTGAGTTATTTCTAAAAATAATAAAGGCAGGATATAAATAAATAAATGTATTGAGCACAGTTAACAGAGATGTAGTTCTGATTCTATTGACTGGTTTCATCAAGCAGCATTGCTCATCTATTTCCACTAGAACAGTAGAATTGTTGATGGGTGTTTCTACCCATCTGCACTTCCCAAGGCCCTCACCATTACCATCCCTTATAATGCTCATTACGGCCTGACTTGTGGGAAGAACAAACCCCAGTATCCAGCAGTGGATTCTACCTAATAATCTTGTTTTCACAAGAACAAAAAAGGCTGCCAAGCACAATGGTGAAATGCTGCAATTTCCCTTTAATTGGTGACAGGATGGGAGAGATAACCAATGGATTTAAACAATCTGGTAGAACTGTGGCAATGTACTTGTGTATTTGGCTCCAGCAGTGCACACAAGTGCCAAGGAGAAGTTGCTTCATTGCATTTCAGTGCCAATACAGGAAATATTTTCCCTTTGCTTGCACCACTAGGAAAATGAAAACTACCTGACTGGCTCAGATTAATCTGTGTCTTAGCTATGGTTGGGAAGACCCAGGATTTAAGAGCCTAAGTTGGCATCTCCAATTCTACCAAACTTACAGCCATCCAACTGACACATACCATACATGAAATATGTTAATTTGGAATTCTTCTAGTTAATTTTCAGTAGCGGGCAATTTTATCATCTCAGAGTGCAACAAAGTTATGTGGAATGTTTGGATCCAGAAAAGTAATTTGTCACTGGGTTCTAACTTTAATAATTGGGCTTAAATTTGATTTTGTAAGCCATCTTAAAAAAGGGAACGGCATGATTCTCTCTGCTTGACATTATTCCACATCACTATCTACACCACCTTTCCATTTTCTCGGTTCGCTACATGCACTGGAGGTACCGTAATCCACAGCAGCCGGGCACAGCTGGCATGGCCCCTGTTGAGGAGGGGAACGGGCACGAGTCTAGCCTCCCAAGAGACCGCCCTCTCTTCTAAACCTCCTCTTCAGACGCGCCACGGCGAAGGCTTTGGACACGAGCCGCAGCTCCCAGCGGCAACGTCTCATTGCCGTCCCGGTCCGCTGCCTCTACAGCCCAAGGTGCCCGCCCGTCTGCGCACCAGTGGGAGCGAGGCTCGCGCTCTCTTGCCCACCACACGGCTTGCTTCCCAATTCAAGAGGGGAGCAGCGACCTCTCCCCTTCCGCGTCCACACCTGGCGGTGCCTCGCCCGTCCCAGGACAGGTTCCTATGGTGAGAAGGAGGAGCAGAAGCCGCGATTGGGGGCCGCCGGCGCCTCCCGTCTGGCCAGGCGGCGGCGGCGACGACGACAGGAGGAGGAGGAGCTGCGTCGGCGGAGCGGAACTGGAGCGGCTGCCCGCGAACATGGCGGCGGCGGCAGAGCAGCAGCTTTCGGAAGCCTCTGCCGTCGTCGCCCCTCTCCCGCTCAGCGGCGGCGGTGGCGGCGGCTCTGGGTCTGTGCCGGTGCCGGTGCTCTTTTGCTTCTCGGTCTTCGCCAGGCCTTCGACGGTGCCACACGGCTCCGGCTACGAGATGCTAATTCAGAAGTTCTTGAGCCTTTACGGCGACCAGCTCGACATGCACCGCAAGTTTGTGGTGCAGCTCTTCTCCGAGGAGTGGAGCCAATACATCGACCTGCCCAAGGGCTTCCTGGTGAATGAGCGGTGCAAACTGCGCCTCGTGCCCCTGCAGATACAGGTGGGTGACGGTGAAAAAGAGCAAGGACGCGCGCGCGTGTATGTGGGAATGCAAGAACAGCGCCGCCTGGATCATTGAAGCGAAGGCCCTCTTGGCATCCGGCGTCCAGTGTGAGCCTTCCACACCCACGTGGCGCTGGGGGAAAAGGTGAAATCCGCTGGGCGACAGTGAAATGGTCATAGCCAGCCTCCGCACCTTCTGCAAGTCAGTTTTGGTTCCCTTAACAAAATGGCTACATATGTTAGATTGCACCAACACCCTGAACTATTAAATAGTCAATCAATTTGTCCTAGTGTATAGAACAAGGCTTCCACCTTGGCTTCTAACATTGGTTGTGTATCCTGAGAATGGGAACAATCTGTAATATATGCATGTTGTGTGAAGACGTGTGACGTGTGAAGTAAAACATGGTTTTGGTCTTGGGTATTTTAAAACCAAGTTTTTCCCGCTTGTAACCCAGGTTTAAATTTGTCCACACATTGGTTATTCAATGTGTTATTCAACATATTGGTTAAATCCAATTCATTGGCTGCCAGCACTAAAAGAATGACAAATGTTTATAATGATTCAGAGAGCTCATTCCCGCTGTGTGTGTGAGAGAGATCAACAATAACAGTTGTAAGAGGCCTTGGAGGTGTTCTAATAGAACCCTCTAACTTTTACATAGAATATAACCTCTGTAGCAAAGGGTCCACTTCTTGCTAGTTTATTGCTGAGGCAGACTAAAGCCTGGTGAAGCTGATCCAGCAAAAAAAAGTAATGTTTTCTATGCTGAATAACCATTCTGTGCTGGGTGAAGAGGATGGTGGAGGTCAGTGATCTGCTGCAGGACCAAGCAATGGTTTTGTATGCTATCGTGGGCATTTCTTGGTTGGCTGTGGGAATGATCAGAAACTTGTCTTGCAGTCCGTTCAATGGGACGATTTAAGCTCGCTGTTCCCACTCTCCATATCCTAGCATTACCTCCCGCTCCAGGAATTTTCAGCCTCCTTTGCTTTGCGACCTCATTTTCATCTCAATTTCCTCCTTTCTCTCTTGGCACACACCACCATCCCCAGAACAGATTCTTTGTCTTTACTGCTCCTCTTTCCTTAGTTGCATCTTCCCTCAACCCTTGTCCTCAGTGCTTTCAGGAGAACTCCATCACTTATCTCCAATAACAGCAGCTGCAGTTAACCCTTGGAAACTTCTGCACTGGATTAGGCAGTGCTGTGCTCCCTAGCCAGTGTGGAGGTAAAGGGAGTGGAGTAGGCAGAGGAGAAGATATGTGCGTGATCCAGGATGAGAGTGAGGCAGGCAGCAGAGAAGAATCCCACTCTCTGCTTAAGAAACCTAATCACCACTATGTTAAGGTTGGCATCTCTACTGACTCCTTGTTGGGAATATTCAGAAAGTGGAACATTGTGTTTAATAATCAGTTAACTTCCTTCAGCTTTAATGGTAGCTGGAAAATACCAATAGACAAAATTGGATAAAGCTTGAGTATTCCCAGATCACACTTTAGTGACAATTATAAATGGTGGAGAGAATGATAGTTTGCCATAGAAGGTGATCTTAGCTGAAGTATCTTGTGAATAGCATTTCATAACTCTGAACATCCAGATTAAACCACATGAATTGGTCCCACTGATTTTATTGGGCTTGTTTCTTAGTTCTGCTATTGATCTCAGTTGATTACAGGAGGCTACTGGAAAGCCTTTAAAGAAATTGTCAGTCTTATTAGCCTAAAACTGTTCTGCCGGGTAGTCATAATCCAGCAATCTTGGTTTCTGGTTGTTGTCATTAACTGAATCTCTAAAGTTGTTAGGCAGGCAACTTCCTGCCAGCTTCCCACAACCAAATCAGTGGGGAAGCTGACAAAAAGTTACAAGTCTCAGGCCCTCAGGCAGGTAGGTGGCTGCTGGGGAAGGATCAAGGGTGTGTGGGAAGGGTATATGAAAGGCATGGCATGAGGGTGTGCGAGGGTGCAAGAGAAGGTTGCAGGAACTGAGTATGTCTAGTTTAATCGAAAGAAGGACTAGGCGAGACATGATAGCAGTGTTCCAATATCTCAGGGGTTGCCACAAAGAAGAGGGAGTCAAACTATTCTCCAAGGAACCTGAGGGTAGAACAAGAAGCAATGGGTGGAAACTAATCAAGGAGAGAAGCAACTTAGAACTGAGGAGAAATTTCCTGACAGTTAGAACAATTAATCAGTGGAGCAGCTTGCCTCCAGAAGTTGTGAATGCCCCAACACTGGAAGTCTTTAAGAAGAGGTTGGATAGCCATTTGTCTGAAACGGTATAGGGTTTCCTGCCTAGGCAGGAGGTTGGACTGGAAGACCTCCAAGGTCCCTTCCAACTCTGCTGTTGTGTTGTATTGTATTGTAAGGTGCAATGAGGTGCATAACAGGCACTATGGGGGCTAGGGATGATGCACGAGAGTCAGCAATATAGGTTGTGGAGGGTGCACGGGTGTGAAAGTGGCTGGTATGGCACAAGTGCGGAGAGCGTGGGGTGGTGCACTGATTGGGGAGACTTACCCCAGCAACTTGCAACCTTCCCTGCTAGCTTCCGCACTGACTTTTTGGGGAAGCTGTCAGGGACATTTGCAAATGACAACAATGTGATTAAAGGTCGCTTGACAACAGTGGTGGGTTGCAGACTGTATGCCGTGGTACAGGCATACTGGTGCCTGCCGGGAGCACCAGGTACCATTCTGATACGGTGCTCCAGAGGCCCGCCTGCCTGCCCTCCTTACCTGTATTTGAGCTCCTTTGCGCTTCCGCGCATGGAGTGTACAGTACCTGCATGATGCTCCGCCAAGCAGCTGGAGCATTGCAGGAGGTAAGGCTGCATGTGTGCGCTGCACATGTGTGCGCTGCGCATGTGTGCACGCATGCTGCACGCATTTATGTGGTGGACACCGGGCCCCGTTCACCGTACTGGTTGCAACGGGATCCGGAACCCACCACTGCTTGACAACCAGTCATAAGTATGAAGCTAAGCACCCAGATTGCGATCACCTGACCTTGGGGTTCTGGGATGGCTGGAACTTATAGAATAAATCACAACCATTTGCATAGCACCATTGTAACTTGGAATGATCACTGACTGAATGTTCATAGGTTGAATTATGTGGCGCAAAATGTATGAACCAAAAGAAACATTTGTAACACTGAGTATTTTAGCCGTTCTAAAAAGTAAATATAGGTAGCTTCAGATTCTCATTATCAGAGTATAAAAATAAATGACTATTACATCTTCATCAATTAATATACATTGACCTTGAAGCACCCAAACATCTTTATAACCTTTATAATGTTATGCTGTTACTAGGTTCCATTTTAAATCAGGAAGAGGGCCTTCTCAGCTGCTGTCCCAGCATTGTGGAACATCTTGCCCTGGGAGGTGAGGAAAGCCCCCAATCTTTTGGCCTTCTGCAAAGGGGTCAAAACCTGACTGTGTAACCTTGTGTGGGGGACACAGAGGCCCACACAACCATATGAACCCCGCTCCCCCGCCTGCATTAACAGCTGTCTAATACAACTCCATCTTGGAATTCCTCACCTTCTGAAATTTTTAGAATGTTTTTTTATAATTTTAAAACTTTTAAGCCTAAATTATTCTGATTTTAATGTTTGATTTTATTGTTGGTATTATACATTGCCCAGAGCCCTTGTCCAACAGAAATGGATAGTTAGTTAGTTAGTTTAGTTAGTTAGTTAGTTAGTTAGTTACTAGGTAACTAACTGAGTAAAATAAATTTTGCAGCAAGTTAAGTATATCTATGCAATAACGTATGTTGTTCTTTTAGAGCTCTAATGCTGCTGATTATTGAAATAAGATCAACAGAGAATAGTCGATATGGCAAACTGGGAAGTATTTGCTCTAAACCTCCTATGCAGGATTTAGAGTTCCCCTTGCTTTTACCCAAGAGAAGTGTCTCAATTTATCCCAGTTGCAATGTCCATTTCATATCTTATTATTCCATTCTTGCAAATCTCTATAAAATGGAGTAAAGGAGAGAAGAGATGGCATTGGACTGCAGTTAGACATCTTCAGTCTGAGTAAAACTTTCCTCATGGTGTATAGAGCATGAGCAAGGACATTCTGTGTTATATTTTAGAATTTAAAAGCCACTTTCCTCACTAGTAACATCAGTTAACATTATTCAACCATTATTGTGGTTGAATAATAGTATTGAACCGTCATTGTTCAATATAATATTCAATAGCTGTATCAGCAGTATTTAGTCATTGTTATACTGTATCAGATAGGCTTGACATAGCCATCATGCCCTTTAAGTGAGACTATATAACGTTATAAAACACGAGAGTTTCCAGTTGAAATTTGTAACACTAGTACTCTGTGCTGGGGATTGACCCTCAGACCTCCTGTGCAAAAAATGGGTCGCTTTCTCTTTTAAGCCCTTGGAATTTATTGTTAAAGCATTCATTTTTTCAGTCAACTCGTTGACTTCTGATAAAATGTGACAGTGGTATTGGTACTAGATTGATGTAGATGCATTTTCAATATCTACATTTTATGAGATATCAGTCATAAAAATAATCCTATATTGTTTTGATGTTATATTGTATATAACAATGGTTTTACATTAAAAACAAGTCCATGTATATTTCAAAAAAGATCCAAGAATTTATCATTTTAAGATTGAAGTCTTAAGCAGGACATCTTGTATTCCTGCATTTGGTGAAAAAGTGCTAGGGTACACTCTGAATGAATATTTAATACCTCTGAAAGAAGTTTCATTTGACTGGATATATTTTTTTAAACTCAGGGATATGCAATCTTTTTTTGGATCAAGGACTAGATTTAGCTTCAATGTTTATGCAAAAAAAAAAGAGCAAACAAGAAGCAGCATTGGAACAGGAGGAGAGAGAGGATTAAATGAAGGATTAAAATTAAATTTAATTTTAAAGAGTCCCTTTCTCTACTTAAAAGGGGGTGCATAATATTGAAGCTGGCTTTACCAGAGATTGGACTCCAAATAGCTAGATCTGGAACAACATTTAATCTTAATTTAATTATTTTGAATATTGTTAACTACATTGCAGTTAATAAATAAATTAAATGAAGTCAATAAAGCCATATCTTTTGTTCCTTGAAATACAACAATTCAGCAGCAGCTTTTAGAGGAACTCTGAGAATATTGCAGATTATGTGAGTTAAACAGGGAAAGCGTTCTTTTTCAATCCCTCTTTTTTTTCTTCCATGAGCTAAATTACACTATATAGCATTTTCAGATTTTGTAATAGAAGTCTGCCTTTAGATATCTGCTTTTTATAATAGCCGCATGCTTACATTCAGCGTTGCATAAATAAGTATTCGGTATTGTTTTAAAATGAACTTCTTAATTTGCAGTAACTTGAAAGGCATACACAATATCTGTATGACGTGTTTCCCTTTGATTTTGTTTGTTTGCTTGTTGCAGATACACTATATGTTTAATTATAGTTTGTGAAATAATGATTTAATTAATAACACAAGTTAAATTAGTACTGTTAGCAATTATAATATTTCCAGTTTTTAAGAATTTAACTAGGGAAAAGTACCAAAATATGTTAGAATAGTGTCTGGTTCACTGAACTCAAAGAACATCTTCAAGTTCTAGTGACTACTTATATATAGTGAAATCAGTTGTGATGTTGACCAGATCCTAAAATAGAAAAACAAACCAGACATAAAACAGTAGAGTTTCCTTTATGTATTTATGCATATGAAACATCAATACTTCAATTCTGCTTGTTCTTTCTTCAGAAGTTAAACTTAGCATAGTTCTCTTAATGTGTTCTCAAACAAAAATCCATCTGAGTTGAATCAGGTCTACTCTGAAGTATGTTAGCTTAGAATTGCAACCTAAATGTTCTAATTAGCTCACACATTTTTAGGAATGCTTTTTTTGAAATTAATAGAATATATTCCAAGGTAATATGAACAGATTTTCAGTCTGCTCAGCTATCACAGAACTTAGTTATCATAAAGGTCACTTTTATAATTGCTTGCCAGAACAGATAGGCAGGTCATAAATCAATTCATATATTCAAGTGGGAATAAAGCTTGTGAATTATTCCAAGGAGAAAAATAGTGATCAGGAAATCAGAAAAATGTATCAAGACAAACGGTGATAATGATAATGATTTTCACATGCATATAATCACTGTTACATAGGAAAAATAATGACCCCCACCCCCCCACCCCCCGGCAACAGCTTCTCATGCTATGTGAGATGCTTCTCTGGAGGATCCCTGAATTTGTTTGAGATAAGGAAAAATATGTTCCTCTGTGCATATTCATTTGTCAGATTTCTATTTCCCAACTTAAGTGTAGAGTTGTACCTGAATCATTGCGGTCCTAGTTCAGCAGCTCAATCACACTATATCACAAAGGTTCACTTCTAGTGCTTTGGATCTAGCATTTCACTGAACACTTTAGTGATGAAAAAAACAAGATAACTACACCTCAGCAGTCACATTTGAACGAGAAAAAAAATGAATTGCTAAACTTAGAAAAGTAAGCTTTGCTTTCAAGTGCCTTAGCAACACATATAATATATGAAAGCATATTTTTATTATTTAATTTTCATGTAGTATCATCATATTTAGCTCCCCATAGTTATTTGTTTGAAGTATTTTTTTAAAAAAAATCCAGATCAATAAATAAAATATTGGTTTAAACCACAAAGTGCTGGATTCGTCTGATAAAGCATTCATACATTTCAAAGATAATGATAAAGATACTAAAACTATATATACTATCTTTACATACTTGAAAGACGTTTAGATTTCTCTTTTAAAACAATAGCCTTCCTTACTAAAGCAGCTTGATTTTAAAAGAGAATTAGAAAATATTAACCTGGGAATATGTGATTCTAAGATAGGGTTAAATATTCTATGGAACAAAAATAGTATGGATTTGGGTTTCTGCCCATTTAAAATATATCTGTTTAAATAGTGGAATCCTGAGTATATCTACTTGAATGTAAGATAATTGAGAACAGTGAGACACTTTTTAAGTAAAATGGGATGGCAACCATAATCATTATTATCCCCTTCTTTCTTTATATCAGATAACAACATTGGGCAATCTCACACCATCCAGCACTGTGTTTTTCTGTTGTGATATGCAAGAAAGATTCAGACCTGCTATCAAGTATTTTGGAGATATTATCAGCGTAAGCCAACGATTGGTATGTATATTTGGTTTGTTGAAGGTCAGGTACTATTTTAATTGTACTATTATTAATATTTTATTATTTAAATAAACTTTCATTTTTCTGTTTTTTAAAAATCTTTTCAGCTTCAAGGTGCACGGATTTTAGGAATCCCAATCATTGTAACTGAACAGTATCCTAAAGGTCTTGGAAGCACCGTTCAAGAAATTGACTTAACTGGAGCTAAACTTGTTTTACCCAAAACAAAGTTTTCTATGGTCTTGCCTGAAGTTGAGGCTGCTATAGCAGAAATACCTGGAATCCGCAGCATTGTTTTATTTGGAGTAGAAGTATGTATTTGTAGTTTTCCTAGAGCAGCATTGCTATTGAAACAAAGGTAAAATATCATTTGTAAATATAATAATTGCTGATATGATTTACTTTTATTCTTCTTCAAGACTCATGTATGCATTCAGCAGACAGCACTAGAATTAATTGGCAGAGGTTTGGAAGTTCATATTGTGGCTGATGCAACCTCTTCAAGAAGTATGATGGACAGAATGTTTGCTCTGGAGGTAATTTTATTATATAATTATGTGAGTTTGGCTTCAGTAATGGTTAGATTGTAACAATTATAAGTATTACATTCCTGTAGTTTAAAATATTTCTGTGGCACAGAAAAGGAAATATATTTTTCTATTTCTTAAAAAAGTGTACAGTACATGTATATGACTGTATATTACTTCCCTACCATTGTTAGCATCCATATAGCCTCTATTTTACTGATTTCTTTGTCAGCAGTAGCTAAAAATCAAAAATATAAGGTGGAAAAGAGAATACATTCAAAGAAAACCTGAGGTAGCATAGAAAGATTTAGTTTACTAAATGGCTTACTAAAATAAAAGTTTATGACAAAGATTTCAGCTACCCTTTCTGCTTTGAGAGAGAAATCAATTTCACAAAAGATAAGCAAAATCAATTTTAAATGCATCTTGATTTAGGGACAGGTGAAAAAACATTATATTAATATCAGGCTGACAATGGAGCAAAATCCCTAAGGAAATTGATTCTTAAAGTATTGTAAAAGGAAACAGCATATAGAAATTTGCCAGAACAGGATGATTGGATTAGGTAACACGCTTTTTTCAGTTATTCCTTAAATGATATGACGCACTACTCTATTTCTGATTTTTATATACAGTACAGTAATACATGATGAGCAGAAGAATCCTAGCATTTGAGACACAGAACTCTTGACACTCGTGGGGTCCTCTTATACCAATAAAATAATAGAAGAAATTATTTTAAGCCTCTTAAACTATTTTTCTTTTATTTAATTAGAGAAAATAATGATGGTAGTTAACAAATCTAAAGGTACAGCATTATTTTGGGATATATGCATAGATTTATGTTTTGTGGAAGAAGAATTTATTAAGCTAGTGTATAAGTAATTTTTTTGGTTTGATTTTTGAACCTCGGCAAGAACTGTCTAGCTTGTGCAAAGTCAATAATTGCATCTATATTTTATTTATTTATTAAATTGACATGCTGTCCATTTCTCTACCAAATGACTGGGCAGTATCCAAACAACACTTGTCCCCATTAAATTCAGTGGGGCAGATTAGTCAAGGTTTTAGGTAATATAAAATGTTTGCTTATTACTTAAGAATTTTTACTACAATGTAATTTGCAGTATCTTCTGAAAGCAAAGAATGATATCTTTTCTATATAGATATTGACTATTATGAAAAGCAGTTCTGTTATTCTGATTTTTTAAATAAAATATTGAATGTATATCCAACATTTCTTGTTACCCCAAAATCCAAGGCAGTTTAGAACAATTATAAAATATCAAAAATAAAACACAATACAATTACTAGAATTAATATTCTGCTAAGATCTTTGAAAGAAACTCCAAGCTCTTCCTGTCTTTTTATTATATGAAAATCATCAAAGCATGTTTCCTTTATGGGACGGATTTCTCAGAATAAAGACACAAAGGTGAATATAACATAAGAGGTATCCCAAGCTTCATTTATTTCATCAAGGTCATAAAGAACTGTCTTTTAACAATTATGTGAGTAATTTATGGTGTTTTAATGTGCAAATCAATGCATCTATTCTACATTTAACTGTTTAAATATATTCATTGTGAAAAGCAAAATGGACAAAGAAATGGGAAAGTGTAGGAATGGTATAACTGAAATATATTACTATCCAGACACCCATACAATTATGTGAAGGAAGAGGAAAAAAATGACAATTGGATAATAAAAACCATGCCTGGAAGCTATTTATTTATCAGTTTATATATAATTGCTATTTATTATCTTTGTATTATTAATCTAAAATGTGATTTCAGTGAAGTGGAACTATTTTCAAAGTTGTTTTTCTGTTTTAAGATAAATTATAATGCACTGTTATTAGGAAATTGTAAAATCTGTGGGTTTATTGTTCAAATATTTTTCAGCAAATAATTGGCTTTATTTGTTTTGGTTTTTTCCAGCGCCTTGCTCGCACTGGGATTATTGTTACCACTAGTGAAGCCGTATTGTTGCAGCTGATAGCTGACAAAGATCATCCCAAATTCAAAGAAATCCAGAACCTCATTAAAGCAAGTGCTCCAGAGTCAGGACTTCTTTCTAAAGTATAAATACTCTTAAAAGAATTCGACAAAGGAAAATGAATACATAAATACACACTATCACATGGAGATGTATAATCTCTCCTACACGCCTATCAATTGATGTATTTTGCCTGCCTTAGCAGAATTTGTTATATTATGCTTTCCAGGTGCTGGTATATTCTATAGTTGTAGCTCTTTGAGTCTTGGAGCACCGTAGGGTCATTTTCTGTTCATAATAAAGTTTAAAATAGAGGTACATGTTTGTCAGTATTGTACC
This sequence comes from Thamnophis sirtalis, assembly GCF_051295495.1. Classification (NCBI taxonomy): domain Eukaryota; kingdom Metazoa; phylum Chordata; class Lepidosauria; order Squamata; family Natricidae; genus Thamnophis; species Thamnophis sirtalis. The sequence continues at coordinate 58,546,056 of NW_028261385.1, forward strand.
CACTGATTGTAATTTAACTCCTCAAAAGGAACCCCCGTATTTTTGTGAAACCTTTTTGACTGAATAAATAAATGTACTGTGGAATTGTATTACTATTTGTATAATTAATGCAGTGACCTAGATAAACGTGTTAATTATGTTTTAACATTCTATGAATGGAACAATATTTTAAATGAAACGGGATACAGAGAAGATGCTTAATCATTAGAGAAGGCAATAATATAAATGCATAATTATTTGTGATATAGCTAGGGTCGTTCTTAATTATTCAGGACTTTATTAAATGCTGTTGCAAAATCATTTATTGAAAGTTTTTAACTAGAAAATTCTAAAATGTTCACTTCCAAATCCCAAGCAATTCTGTCAACTTGTTAATAGGAATATAAGAGAGATTGATGAGACTGAAGTAGGAAATTTTATTTTACTTTTAAATATTCAAAACAAGATGCTCAAGCTTCTCATTTCCAAATGTTGAAATAACTTCTTTCTGGATGTGTTCAGGGATTTATTTTTAATCCCTGAATGTATAGATTTAATGAACTCCATCTGGTTTCTGCATTAATTCTGGTAAATTAAAGATGTAGTAAAACCTGCATCAGTTTTATGCTGCATTTTGAAATACAGATGCTGAATACTGTTTAAAAAAAAGCCTGATTTAATAGAGTGTACTGTTTTTGATGTACTGTTTTATAGCTAGAAATAAATTTGAGTAATCCTGTTCTTGTTACAGCTAATTCATTTGTCTTATAAATGATTCAAAGTGTTCTAACATTTATATGAAAAATGCATGTGGCTTTATATGAAATGTATTTTGCAATATTGAAAACAATTATAATGCAGATTTTTAAACAAAAACAGTTCATAGTTGGAAACTTTTGAAACATCTCTTAGCGCCCCAGAGTCTACCACAAATGTTGGCTCTAAAAAGATGCATGTAATATAAAGTTTGTTCTTTGATTTTGCTTATAAAGAACTTGTCTCATCAGTAAATTTCTCTTTATCTTGAAAAATTCAGTCCACTGACCCAGAGATAGCATATAATTTAAAACATACTTTATTTTAAAGAAAACAAAAAGCTGTCAAAAATTAAAATGAGCACAACATGATACTTAGACAAAAGATAAATATTTTGAAGAATCACAAATATTATCAAGCAGAGTAAGGAATAAATGAGCAGCTGTACATAACTTATAAATGTATTCCAATATATTGGACCACGATAAATGGATGTGCAGTCAAAAACTCTTATTGCCTGCCTCAATTCAATCACTGGGATTTTAAGAACCTTATTTACTGTTGAGTGTGCACAGGTGATATCCACAATGTTTTTCCATTTTTTTCTGATGTGAACTCCTTTACAAAACTGCAAGTAGTTTCTCAGTTTCAGAATTGATTTACCATGCAACATGAATAGTTTATCATTGAGAAGGAAAAGGTCCTTTCACATAGTTACAGTTACTATATATATAATGAAACTCCTGGTTTCTTCAACAGAGATGTCCAGTGATCATTTCTGATCATCTCTGTTGTCCTAAGGTAAAGGTAAAGGTTCCTCTAGCACATCTGTGCTAGTTGTTTCTGACTCTAGGGGGCAGTGCTCATCTCTGTTTCAAAGCTGAAGAGCCAGTGCTGTTCGAAGACGTTCTCTGGTCATGTGGCTGGCATGACTAAATGCTGAAGGCACATGGAACACTTACCTTCCCACCAAACGTGGTTCCTATTTTTCTACTTGCATTTCTACATGCTTTCGAACTGCTAGGTTGGCCGAAGCTGGGACAAATAACGGGAGCTCACTCCATTATGTGGTGCTAGGGATTCGAACTGCTGTCCTTTCTAATTGACAAGCTCAGCGTCTTGGTCACTGAGCCACTGCGTCTCCCATTTCATGACCTCCTGGTACTTAATAGTTCCATGTGGTATGGAGGCAGGTGACATTTTGTGCTATTTGCATATAAATCATTTAGTTTCCTGTGGAATAAAACCTACCCCTTTTATTAAGACACTCATTTTTCAGAGCTGTGTTCCTTAGGCTAGATAAGGCATAGATTGTTGCTTCAGAAGTATCAACTAGAATCTCCCCTTTACTATCCATTCCACTTCTCCAATGAGAGAGATTGAGAAGATGATTGTTAAGACCAAGTAGATAGTGATAAAATAGATACGTGTTTCTTCCCGTCTAGAAAAAAGTTTTCTTCTGTTGTCACAGTGCTTCTGGAGGAGTCTCTCTGCCCAGAGTTTCTAAGCCTAGTGCTTTAAAGATATTGTGCTCTGTGTTCCCCTTGGAAAATCCCGAAACCCCGAGATTGAGGGCATCTCGCTTCTAATTGTATATTAGAGAGAGGAAGAATAATTTGGATCATTGAGTTTGGGGAGGTTAAATGCATAAAGAAAAAAGGAAAGGGAATGTAAAACACTTTGAGAAGGAATGGATTCAATTCGATTCATGTAGTTCCTGGAGAAGATGCTAGCCTTGCAGCTCTAAACATATGAAGAATCATCCTCGTGTTTCCCTAATTCTAGCACAAACACGACAAAAGTAACCATTTTTATACGATAGGTCATGGCATTGTCGACCAAGGAGCTGGGTCTGACCAGCTCCTATTAGTCATTTTAGGCTATTGTTCCATCCTCTCAGGTTGTTGGCTACTTCCCTCCATGACTGCTTTGTTTGGACTGCAGGAGAGGGGCATGGGATGAAATCACGTTTCCAAGTTTAGTCCCTGGTGCAATAAATAAAGGTATACAGAGGGAGAGAAAAAAAAAATAACATGAATTTTGAAATTTGCACTAGCTAGTAAACATTTGCATCTGTTCTAGGATGAGCAGTGTTTGTGGGAGCCAATGCAATTCCACACCCAAGTTATTGTGTTTTTATTCGGGTAAGCAAGCTGCAGTTTCTGGCAATCCATCTGTCCAAAGCAAGGCAAAATAAACCTAACTGGATTTTAAAGTCCCGTGATTTTGATACAGAAATACATAGGGCCTGCTGGAATCTGCAGCTTTTACAGGTAAACTCACTGAGGCTAAAAAGAAGACAGTGTATTTCCAAGCAGATGGAACAAGGTGGATGTTTCGCTGTTAGGCTTGGATCTCTATCCTTTGCATTCTAGGAAAACAAAATGCAGGTGATAGAACCCCCACAATCATCAACAAGGGAACTTGTGGCCTAAGGGCGAAGAGGAAGGCTTGAATTTAGAACTAATAGTTTACCAGCATCTGGCCTGCTCCAGTCTATGGGATAATGTACATCACTTTAGACCATCACTTCAAATGTGCTTAGAAAAAATAGATTGGCTTTATCTGAAAATTACTTTTCTTCAAGATAAGTGTTAGGAAGTGAGTCTCATGTACAAATTATAATTTCTAGAGAAATCTTTTGCCTTGATGACCTCTTTTGAGACATTGAGAGCACATTTTGGTGCTGTGTGTGTGTGTGAGAGAGAGAATTACATAAAGCTGTAGAATTTTCTGAAGAATCTTGTTTATCATAATATTCTCTATGCATTGCAGTAAAAAAAAAATTGGTTTCCTCCACAGGCAGGCAATGGCTATCGGTATAGAATATATCAGTATAGAACATATCAAAAGTTCTGTTACAGAGCTTTTGTTATTGTTGTTATTTTGCAAATTGGGAATATTTCATTTGCATTCATGAGACTTCTTAAATCATAGGAGACTGTTAATATATATTTCACTTAGAATCTTAGATCACTTCCACAACCAGACAATGTGTTTCAGCAAACTTTTTACTGAAATTCATCTGGCGATATTCCAGCCTCCATATGCAAGCACCTGTTGAGAAGACTTTGTGGTTAAAAAATGTAGCTAAACGGTACTTTGTGCTATAAAGCTTGCACATGACTGGGCCAGGGGAACAGGAGGTCACTTTTTAATGTAATAATCAAACCACATGAAAGATGTGTTCTCAGTCATATGCAAGACTAAATTTTACAGTCTGACTAAAAGATTTTTTATGAACTCTCAGGAACATCTCATGCACTGAGAGTCAATACAGATGAGAAGAGCAGAGATCAAACAAATATTTCTTGTTTCGTTAAAATACCTCAAGTTAAAAAGGGATGGCGATAGTCAAACTAAGTAAAGTGTTGTTGTAAATAGAATTCACAAAAATATATCAAGATTTTGCAAAATGTGCACCTTTCCACTGGAATATAGAGAAAATGCATATTAGACTATTATCCAGGGGAGAGAAAGGGGGGGTGGAAACGTCCTAAAAAGCTGAAATTATAAAAATCATCTGTAGGTTTTTTGACAATGGATCACCTTCTGTACTTCTATCTTTTTTTTTTATAAAATATTTTATTCAATTTTCAATTTTCACATTCCATTTGCAATCATTTATACACAGGGTATTTACTATAAGAAAAGAAGAAAAAAAAAGAAAAAAGGAATAAAACGAACAGATAAAAAGGAAACACAACTCATCATTCACAACCCCACCTAACCCTTGCATCCTCCATACACCCCATCTACCCCCTCCAACTTTCCTTTCTCCCTCTAACACTCCCCTCCTACTTCCCTTTCCCCTCAAACCTTCCTTCTCCCCTTACTCCCCAGACACCCTCCTTACATTCCCCTTACTCCTTACATTCCCCTTACTCCTTCCTTACTCCTCCCTCTTCCTTCCCTCTACCTCCCTCCTTGGTGTATGCCTTTATTCGAGTGTTGCTTGATCTAATAAAAGTAAAATGAACCAAGGAAAAAAAAAGATAATAATAATAATAATAAAAAAAGGAACCACCGTATATAAATACATTCTTGTTCTTATTAAGACTATGTTAACCCCCCCCACCCCACCCCCCACAATCCCCATCCCTAATCCTCCCGGCTTCCCAGGGCCCACACCTGGCACTACCTTCTATCTAAAATATCTTGTATACATATGGATTAAAAAATAAAAGTAATATATAAAAAAGAAAAAAAAAAAGAAACCACTCTTTGTGTTGATCTCAGCCCCCCATCTTTATCTATGCTTAAATAGTATAAATCATTCTATCTATATTTTATTCTCGTCTCTTACTTCTTTGCTATTTACCCCGATCTTCTGTAGACTCTCCCGTTCCCTTCCTAAACCTCATGATCCCTTCCAATAAGATTTAAGCAGCGTAGTTCCTGCCATATATTCAAATATAACTTTACAGACAAGTAATCAAACTTTCCCTTCTAGTAAAATTTAAACAACGTAAATGATCTTTCTTTACCCCTTTTTCAAACCGTAATTCAAAATAATCTAACCAAATTTCCCCTTCTTAGTAAAGTTAAGCAGCATAGATCAGATATTACTTTACACAGGAATCAATTTCTATCTTAAGATAATTCCAACCGACTTCCCCTTCTAATAGAATTTAAATAACTTAGTTCATTCCACATGCATTTTACCCTCATCCCCCACTTGTCTGATATTTACCACTATCAAATTTATACTAACATTTGTTTAAAATATAGCTCAGAGCGATTTGTAGCATGAATCATTCCACATATTCCAATAATACTTTCAGCAAGAGTCAGTTAACCTTCTATTTTAAGGTAGTCCCTTCTAACAAAGTTTAAACAACATAAATCATTCCGCATTCTTTTTACAGTTATCTTAAGATAATCCCAAGCGGCTTCCTGTTCTAATAAGCTTTAAACAACGTAAATTTTGCCCTCTTCCCTTGCTTGTCTGGTATTTACCACAAATAACGTAGTTCATTCCACATGCATTTTACCCTCATCTCTTGCTTGTCTAATATTTACCACTATCAAATTTATACTAGCGTTAATTTAAAAAGTAACTCAGAACTATAACAACCAACTTTCCCTTCAAATAAAAGTTAAATAGCATGGATCATTTTCAAATAATACTTTCAGCAAGAGTCAGTTAACCTTCTATTTTAAAATAGTCCCATCTAACAAAGTTTAAACAACATAAATCATTCCGCATTCTTTTAACCACTATCAAATTTATGCTAACGTTACTTTAGAATCTAGCTCAAAGTAGTTTCACCCAGCTTTCCCTTCTGATAAAAATTAGTCCACTTTTTCTACCGGAGAGAGGTCTCAAACCCCCATTCAGTCCTCAACTTTAGGAAGTCTTTTGAAGTATCTAAATTCTCGATCTGCGTTCTTCTGTTTCTCCGAGGGAGGAGGGGCTGCCCCCTCCATCTTGCAGCCGCATGGCCAGCCGTTTGCTTTCTCCTTCCGCTTGTCTCTCCTCTCTTCCAAGCGCGTCAGGAAGTCCCGCCTTCAGAATCCTACAATAGAAATCTTGAGCCTCCGAAACAGAGTTAAGACGAAATCTTTGATTCTCAAATGTAACCGTGATGCCGGCAGGGGCCTCCCATCTGTATCGAATCTGTTGACTCCTAAGCTCTTTAGTTAAAAAGGCGTAGTCCCTTCTTGCTCTCAACATCTGGAAAGGAATATCTTTGAAGACAATCAGGTCCTGGTCATCAACTCGGAGACTGTTATTATGAAAATTTTGCACAATCGCGTTTCTAGATTCTTTTGTAGAGAAATGTATAATTATGTCCCTCGGGAGCTGTCGCTGTTCCGCTATCAATGAGTTCTGGCGATAGATTTTCCGAATCTGCCAATCAAAGTTAAGTCCCGGGCTTCCCAGCGCATGGCTGAAGGCTTCAGCAAAGGTCTGTTTTAAATTCTCTTGCTCCTTTTCACGGAATCCTCTGACTCTAATTGCAAATGCCTTCCTATTAAAATTTAGCATCATAAGCTGTTCTTCGTTATTTCTAATTTTTTCTTGTAAAATTTGAATATTGGTAGTCAAATTAAAATTAGCCTTCTCCAGACTTTCCAATTTGTTTTCTATTTCAGCAGAGTAATCTGACAGGGCAGACACAGCTGCAAAAGTATTCGCCTTCATTTGATTAACTTTAGATTTTAAATCATCATATAATTCCAATACAAATTCCCTGATTTCTTTCTTAAAAGCGTTAAGCATTTTAAGGAGATATTCCTGTGTTAAAAGTTCCCCAGCAGAAGGCATAGGAGACAAAGGCTGTGTTTCCAATGAAAATTCTTTAAATTCTTTTGTAGCAAGACGCTTCTTTGATTTGGGTGGCATAATAAATAAGCAAGTAAGCAGAGTTTCGCTCCCCTCTATTTCCAAAGGAGAAAAATTTATTTTGTTAAGGAGCAGTCTGCAGGAAGATAACACCGGCTAAGTATATCAATCATCCACGGAGAGAAATCGCCATTTTGAGGTCTATTTAGACAAAGAAGTCTCTAAGACGAATGGTGCTGGTATTTACGATAGTACTGAAAACATAAATCTCACAGGGGTGGGACCCGCCCGTATCAATTCTAGCTTGAAAAAAACTTTGTCTTGTCCTGGGGGGGGCTAGCCTGTCTGGGGCTGCCAAAAAAAAAAAGGCAGCTGAGAAGAAATGGCTGGAGATAAGAGCTCCGCTTCGGCCGGAACTAATCTCTTTCCACAGCCAAAAAAGAAAAAAGGCTGTGGTTTACGATTAGATCCTAACCTACGGGGCTATCCTCCCTGCCCCTTTCTTAGCCAAAAAGGGGTGCTATCTATGATCTTATTTAGATATACAGACCAGATCTCTGAGGAGCTCGGTGGAGCCCTCCTCGGCAACAGGCCACGCCCCCCGGAAACATGTACTTCTATCTTGATAGATAGCATTAGTGTAATATGTAGGTTCGAACAACGAAAAACAATTGATCTTTGCTGGTATTTAGGACCCTGCATTCTGTTTCCTTTTGTAGTGTAGTACTAGTAATACTGTATCAACTGCTATTATATTTCAGTTTATATATCAATGACAGATAATTACATAGAACCAGTTTTTAAGTACAATGACTCAAGAAGTAGGCAATGCAAATTACACAAACTTGCAAGGTTGCAATAAAAAAGAGGAATATAATGAAATGAGAAAGGACACAAAAAGAAAAGAAATCAAAATTGGCTGGAAATGATTTCATAAAAATTAGCGAGTTTTCATTTACATTCAGGCACATGATGAGAATTGGCTGTAAAAGTGTCTACAATCTAAGATCAATGCCTCAGACCAGGGGTTGTCAACCATAAACACTCAAAGAGGCACAAAGGTCCCAACTGAAAGCCCCCCGGTTAATTCTGGTGCCAACCGGAAGTTTGGTTCCTCCACCATAGAGTCTCCTCCTAGCACAGTGTCCTTTTTTCTCTACCTTTCCTAACCAAAAGCCCTATCAATTTTGGAGCTGACCGGAAAAGCCGCCCCTTACATGAGAGTGTTCTCCTGGTGCACCATGCTTCCCCACCCCAACCGGAAACTGCTCCCAAAATTGTGGCACCGACTGGCGACAGGGAGCCGCAGCAGAAAGATGAAAGAGCCACATACTGCTTCAGAGCTGCTGTTTGCTGACCCCTGTCTTAGACTAATAAGTATCTGTCTGGTATTAAATATGAACCTCGCATTGATTACTCCAGGGACAAGGTTGTTGATCTCAGATCCCGGTTACCCTGTGCCTGGTGCCATGCTCTAAAGTGGCAGGATGAGAATCCCGGGATGTGCTGCAGTAGTGATAAAATCCACCTCCCTCTCCTTCAGCCCTCCCCTGAACCCTTACATAGCCTTCTTACCCACCAGTATCCAATGGCAAAGCACTTTCTTTCTGCTGTCCAAATGACATCTTTTGGAGCCAGAGAGGTGAAGGAGGGAAATTTATGCCAACATTCAAAGTGCAGGGGCAGGTCTACCACAGGATAGGGAATATCATGGCGGAGCCTCAGTAGCAGCCTTCATTTCTCTAGATAGACTTTGTTGGTGATGATGACAATGAGTGGGACATCACTGTGGAATCTACCCAGGCATTAATCCACAACTGATTAGCCAACTGCAGAAGGTTAAGGCTGCTGTTGATTCTGTTCCTAAGGGCCACAAGAACTTCCAAGTGGTGATTAACGCTGATAGGAAACCTTCTGGAGAGCACTAATGTTTCAATGCCCCCACGACTACAGAAGTGGTTGTTCTCATTGTCAGCCAGGATTTTGAGAAGAGAGCTATCGTTCTCTACAGCAGAGACAACAGATTGTTATGAATCAGTGAGATGCATAGTGGCTATGATGCTCTCCAGTACCCTCTGATGTTCTGCCATGGAGAAGATGGCTATTACATCAATATACTTCAATGCAAACCAAACACCAAGGTTCCTCTCAAGAAGACCATGTCTGCTGCTGCCTTTTACAGCTACAGGAGAATGGAGCGTGATGGCAAAAAATGCTACCTATTGCTGTTCCAGTTCTGTAGCGAAGCATGAGTATCCAAACGACTAGTATATTCTATATAGAAGTTGTTATATTATGAAGTTATGTTATTTATACAAATAAAGGTAGGATATAAATAAATATTATATTTTAAAAGTTCCTTCTTTTCTTGAGTAAAACATATACCCAAAAAATCAGTAGCATTTTAGCTGTTAATATACATTAATGTGAAGTAAATGTCACTTCCAGTCTGCCATATTTTGGAAGGCAGAGAAGCCACTTTGGTGTAGTGGTTAAGATGCTAGCCTACATAGCCAGAGACTCTGAGTTCTAATCCTGCCTTAGATATGTATGAAGTCCAGCTGGGTAAATTTGGTTCAATTGGTAACTCTCTCAGCTCAACCTCACAGGGTTATTATTGTGGCAAAAATAGGAGGGAAGGAGTTTTATATATGCTTGCCACCTTGAGTTATTTAGAAAGTAATACAAAGCACAATGTAAATCTAATACATACAAATAAATAAATAAAATAGCCAGATTGTTAGAAAGCAGTAAAAACAGCTTATAACCACAAATTTTTAGGGAAGTATTTCTGTTTGTTTTTCAGTTAATTGAATAATCTTTTGCCTTATTGGTACTCCATTGTAACTCAAGGGTAAATTGCACAGTTTAACAAGAGGGTATGTCCAAGAAAAAGTTTTTAGACACTGGAAACTAACATTGGTGATTGTTTTATGTATTCAGCAAATTGCCCAGTAGGCGGTAGTAGTGTTAAACAAATAAAAATAATCCAGGATGTTTCACTTATTTTTAATTATGAAAGCTTTTATATAGTTAATGTGTAATTTTGAGTCAAAGTAGTTTGGATGGCAGACTAGCGGGAACCATGTCAACCACATTAAAGTGTTTCTTTAATCGACTATTGCTTGGTTACTTTTCAGAGCTCAAACTCTAAAAAAAATAATCAAGGAAATGCACTCTTTGGCTGAAGTAGAAACAATTATGCATTACAGTTACTGCTGTGGTTTATTCATGATTATATCTGCTAGCAAAAAGCCACAGGATTACTTACAGCTTTAAATGTTGTACACAGTTATCTTGTCTACCTTATATATATATTGTAGCTAACAAATGTGTACCCTCATAGAAATTCAAAAGATAATTAGAACATTGTTAAATTTTGTTAAAATTGGTATGGAATGGTAATGGTAGGCAGTTGTTAATTGTTATCTGGGTCCTGTCTAACTATCAGATCATACTGTGTGTGTGTGTGTGTGTGTGTGTGTGTGTGTGTGAGAGAGAGAGAGAGAGAGAGAGAGAGAGAGAGGGAGAGAGAGGGAGAAATATCTAAATTCTTGGATATTTTGTGGATGGCAGAATAGAAAATGGCCTAATCTCTATGCCTAATTCAAAGTCCTGGCAGAGATTATCCTAAATTTGAACTGCATGTAGGCATATCATAGAATTCTTGATTTTTTTTGAGAGAGAGAATATGAGAAGCAATCTGGGGCCTTTTAAACCTTGTCTGTTTATACATGGGTTGGCTGAAGTCTTGTCTTTTACACTTTCTCCAGTTTTAGACATCACGTTACTGTATATTGAAAGAAGCAAGGGAAGTTCACAAACTCTTTGCACATGTGCAGGTTGAAGTATCCTACTTATTAGTTTTGCAATGATTTTATGAAGGGAAGGGAAGAAAGTTTATGTTCCGTATTTTATTTCATTTTTAAATAACAATTTCTCTGTATTTGAGAACACTATCATGGCTATAGGCATGTGACTAGAGGTGGGTTGCTCCTGGTTCGGATCGGATCGGGCGAACTGGTAGTAGCGGCAGTGGGAAGCTCTGTCCACTTGCCTGGACACTCCTGTGCATGCGCAGAAGCATCACACACGTGTGGGAGCACACCCAAACCAGTAGTAAAATATTTGGCAACCCACTACTGCATTTGACACATTTGAAATATTGGCAAGTTCTACACTGATTGCTAAAAATAATATTGCTTCAAGTTTGTGTCTATTCTTATTTTAAAAAGTGTGGGTGGTGGATAGAAATGCATGTAAGGGGGAAAAAGGATACATAACCTAGAACTATAAATGGTCAGGGTGGTTTACTTCATGGAATGTACTTTTTAAAACCTCTGTTGGAGAATAATGTGCGTCAGAGATGACACACACATTAAATCTAGAAAACCCTGGAATGGACCAATAGCCAACTAGCAATCACAGGATATTTAATTATTCTAATGATAATTAGCATATTGCTAGTTACAAGGGCAGTGATGAAGGGTGAAGGGCCAGATTGCTCATCCTTGCTGTTCCTCCTGTTTTTTTGAATTTGTGAAAATGGTGAACAAAAAATAAATCATGCTCAAATAACTGGGAAAAGAAAAGGACCAATTTTTATCTTTCTGCTGTTACCAATCAAATTTACCATTCAAATTTTTAGAAAGCTCAGCCCATGACTTGTTTAAGATTTGGGGGAAACAAGGGATAGTATAGTAGATTTCATCAGGAGCACCTGTCTTACTGCTCTCCAATGCATATGGCTAAGAATATCTTGATATGGGGAAAGCTGTCCTTGCATAATCAAAATGCATCAGCAGAAGCATTCCTGAAAGATCAGAAAAATAATTTATAACATTGCTCACTTAATTTTCCTCTTGTGTTTTTGAAATGCCTAATATATTTTTAAAAATCCACATTAATTCAAAGGGTGGAGGATCAGAAGAATCAATTTCTTAATTAAGAAAATTATGTAGATAGAAAGCTTAACATTATTTTCAAGTAATGAGGAATGCATTAATAGAAATTATATATTATTAGACAAATCATTTCTCTCTCTCTTTTTCTGTGTATCATGTGGGCTTAATGAAACTTTTTAGATGTATAGAGTCTCATAAAAACATGCTATCTTGTATTGCAATTCTGTGCATTTAAATATCATGGATTTTTTTTTTTAAAAGAAAGAACATGAATGGATACGTTTGGTAAAATCATACTGTCCACAGAGTGGTTCAGGTTCTTGTTGATAGCTCTAGTTTTTTTGACTTCAGAGGAACATGAAATGCAAAACATTATGGAATCTAATTGGGGAGCTCCAAAAGACATATCTACATTGAACAGGTAGGGGATAATATCAGGGAGCAAGCAGAATCATTTCAAGCAAATGGCAATCCTTGGAACAGAAACTTGCGATGAGCAAGCCATTCTTTAAGTTAGTTACTTCTGAAAAGAAAACAGATATTGAGCAGAGTCTTTTTAAGAGAAACAAACCTTCTATTTGGTCTTCCATCTTTATTGGGGATTTGTTTTCCCAGGCACATTTTTTTAGGGTGATTTTTGTCTGATGTTCAAATCTTAGAATTGGAAACAAATCCCTTGGTACATGGAGGGTTTTATCTCAGGATAAACATACTATACTTCAGCCCCATACAAACTTGTACATGTATATACCTCAATTGGTGAATTTTACTTCAGAATAAATTTATAAAGGACTGCATTGCCTATATTGTGGTTGATATTCTAAGCTGGTATTCTTCAAGATATTTGTTTCTCAGTGGTTCTGAAGCTCATTGCAGTTCTTTCATTTCCTGCCCAGAACTTTCAAATGTTTTTCCATAATACTAGTCTCTCCAACTACCGTACTATACTATTGTTCCCCTTCCATTTCAAGCATTGAAGTCTGTGGTGGGAGGACTAAGGAGGGATAAGTGCTACAACAGGTGTATCAGTTTCATCTATTGCTAAAATGTATGTATTGTGACCGATGCTGGGATAACAATAGGAGGCAGGATTTGCATGATGATGTCACAATGCACATGTCATTTTGATATCTTATTTGTGGTGGTTGGTGATGATCACAGACTTTTAATGTTTTTTTAAAAAATTATCATTTTTAAAAATTGTCTTTTTTTCTTTCTCACTTTCTTCTCTCCTTCTCCCTCATAAACACACAAACACACACACACACACACACACTTGCAATTTCAGCAAGAATAAAGCTTTAATGAAATATATTTATATATTTTTCTTTTAAGGCAGAATTCAATTATTAAGCCCTAAAGGAGCAATTTTCCCTCTGTTAAACTGAACCAAATAAATCTTTAAATTTTGCAGCAAGGGAGAACAAATAAAAGCTTCTACTGGTTGTATAACTGTTTAAAAATAAATCTCTTCTAATAAAAATGATGATTTGTTCCTAATATCATCCCTGTAAAAAACAACAACACTAAAAATGGCAGATATAATTGCAGTTTCAGAGAATGATGAAAGGGATATTTTTATAGATCAGTAACTAATTAAAGGGCAGAGGAGATAGAAAGATTGCTGACAATTCTTTCTTGTAAGGATATAAATAGTAAGATCCCACAAATATCTGTAGTGGCTTAAGTCACATGCACTATAAACTTTTTTTTAGAAACAAATTCAGATAGAAAAAAAGATAATAAACTTGAACAACCCAAAAAATTAATTTCACTGACTACATTCATTAGCAATAGCACTTAGACTTGTATTTTGCAGCCCTCTCAAAGTGGTTTACAGAGTCAGCATATTGCCCCCAACAATGTGGGTCCTAATATTAATGACCTTGGAAGGATGGAAGGATGAGTCAACCATGAGCCAGTGGGGATCGAACTGCCAAAGTTATGGCAGTCGCAGAATTTGCCTGCAATACTACATTCTAACCACCATGGCTCTACCAAGAATAGTTGAATCTTTTACTTCTTGCCACTATATAACTTTCAAATATTTTGTTTTTTTTTATTTAGTTGGAACATAAGAAAAAGAAAGAAAGAAAGAAAGAAGAAAGAAAGAAAGAAAGAAAGAAAGAAAGAAAGAAAGAAAGGGGGAGGGGAGGGAGAGAGTGAGGGACGGAGGAAGAAAAGAAGGAGTTAACATTTGCCTGATAGGAACATGTTAATTGGAGGTTAGAGGTTAGAGATTTACAACTCAAATATATTTTCAGTGACATGTGCCTATGTAATGTACCTCTCTGCATTTTTTTTAAAGAATGATTTTATATATCCATTTCTAAATGTTTGTCATTTGAAATCACTTTCAATGTTAGTTGGTTTTCTTATATGTCAAACAATAGAAAGTTTGTCTAGTAATGCCTTTGTGGGTTGGATTTTGTTAGTTTTTTCTGGGTCATCAGCTTATTCCTGCTCTTATGCAAGTAAGCTATCACAAACGATATACAACTCACAATGTAAGTCTAAACCACTAATTTGATTCTGTTGAGAATAAAAGTTGCATTCAAAGAATCTATGATTATAAACAGAGTTAATTTGTGTGGTCATTATTTATTTATCAAGACTTAAAATGTATTTGGAAAGAGTGCTTGTTGACATCTGATATGAATTTATTCTGGTTAGGTATTAGTACTTATAGAGACTGGACATATGCAACAACATATCATTTTTGGAACAATCTTCTCATATGGACAGAAATCAAAAGTAAGCATTATATATTCATTCAATTAACAGACATATATATAAAAACACTGAGTGCTGATTCAATTAAAATATCATACAGTAGTTCCAATTGATAAGAATCTGCCAATTCTCAAGTGAATGTAATTATGTGGACAGAGTCACTTCCCCCCCCCCCCAATTGTTCTTCCATCCTATAGATGAGGCCTGCAGGTATCACTATAGTTTAATTGAATTTATAACTGTAATAAAATTATCTGTTTTGTGACAATCAGATTGCTTCTTACGATATGTGCAAAAGGACAAAAGTTCCAAATTTAGGAAAACAAGGGAAGAAATTATCCACAACACAGAAGTATATCATACATAGACCCACACCATATTATTATATTATATATTATTACATTGCAATTTACTACTGCAGTGTTAAACAAAAGAATATTTTGATATAAATGGATTTTTTTTCCTGTTTCATAAGCCTATCTATTGATTCTTTATGTTCATTCTTCCTCTTCTCTTCTTTACTTTGGCATTAGAAGAAAATCCTCTTTGATTTAAATTAAAGTTCTGTGTGTAAACTATAAATTGTTTTGGTTCCCTTTTTTGTTATTTCAATTTCTGAAAACAATTTTTGTTCTTATTCTTTTTCAGCAAAAATGGCTGCGTTTTTGCCTTAATTTGTATCTGACAAAAGTCTCTTAAACATCTATATGCTTCTATGTCTGTTTTTCATCACTTCCTAGATGGAATTCATCATCATCTGTTTGGATGATTAAATGTTATTTGGCCTTTTGATATGTAAGAAGGGCAAGCCATATAGCTTCTAGTTACCTATAGTGCCATGCTTGAATTTGAACTGATGAGTGCCTAGAGACCGGCTGCAAGTGTTAAGATCTCATGGTAATAGTGACGTAATCTATCATATCATGTTCTTTAGTTGCATGTATAGTACATTGTGTATTGTTCTCCATTCTCTCCAACTAAAACATGAAATTATATGGGTCATTCCTTTATCAGTAGGACATTCTTATATATGTGAACATCTGGATTCTGTACATTTTAAGCCCTGCCTATGCACAAATATTAGAGATTGCAAACTAGTCTACGGTCTGATATGAAATACAAGCATTATTGAAAACTAAAATTTTTCACCTAGTCACATATTTTCCATTGCAGAAGAAAACATTGTGTTAATGTTTTATTTGTTCCTAGAAAATAAAATCATAAAATTGGTGCACTAATTCTGTTTGTAGTCAGTTTCAGTGTCAAATTATTCTTACATTTACAACTTTTTAAAAAAAAATATGCAATCTGCAATTGGTCTCCATATAATTTAAGATTGTTATTCTGTGCCTTAGGTTCTATATATGAGACTCTGTGTGACACAACCTCAGTTACTTGAAGAATTATACTATATGTCTTCTCTTAGTTGTCCTTTTAAAGGCTAAATGTACCCAATTCTCTTATTCCCCCTTCCCAAGGTTTACTTTCCTTGATCATCCTTGTTGCTCTATTTTACAAGTCTTAATTTATCTGAATACTGCCTAGAACTGAATTTAGTATTCATGTATGAGTTTGATCCTATTTAATGCATAATGGAATTATTACTTTTTGTAGTTAGAAAATGTGTTTATTGATGTATCATGTTTGCCTTTTAGGTAGCCATGTCACAGTATTGACTCGTATTCACCCTAAATCAATTGCAATCCCAAGATCCTTTTGAGCCTTATTTGCCAAGCCAAACTCACATTTGATTTCTTTCTCCTAAACAAATAACATTGCACTTAACTTAATCAATTTCATTCTGTTATTTTCAGCAGATTTCATCACTTTTTTCTAATCTATCAATATGGTCTGATTTTGTATCCCTTCCCCACCCCTTTATCCTAACCATTAATAAAAATGCTAATGTGATTCCAGTGATCCCAGGAATAAACCTTATGCTCACTTGATAACTCAATGAAATTTAATGAGAGTTTTTAAATGAACAGTCAAGTTTTCAAACTAGTTTTAGTTCACCACATTTTGTTGTTAGTTACAAAGTCATGTCCAACCCATGTCGACCCTATGGACAATGTTTCTCCAGGTCTTCCTGTCCTCTACCATCCTCTGGAGTCCATTTAAGCTCACGCCTACTGCTTCGCTGACTCCATCCAGCCACCTCATTCTCTGTCATCCCCATCTTCTTTTGCCCTCAATCTTTCCCAGCATTGGGGTCTTCTCTAGTGAGTCCTTCCTTCTCACTAGGTGGCCAAAGTATTTGAGTTTCATCTTCAGGATCTGGCCTTCTAAAGAGCAGTCAGGGTTGATCTCCTCTAAGACTGACTGGTTTGATCGCCTTGCAGTCCAAGGGATTCGCAGGAGTCTTTTCCAGCACCATAGTTCAAAGGCCTCAATTCTTTGGCACTTAGCCTTTCTTATGGTCCAAGTTTCACAGCCTTGCATTGCAACTGGGAAAACCATAGCCTTGACTATACACACTTTTGTTGGCAGGGTGATGTCTCTGCTTTTTAGTATGCTGCCATAGCTTTCCTCTCCAAGAACAAGCATCTTTTAATTTATTGACTGCAGTCCCCACATCTGCGGTGATCTTGTTCACCACATAGGTACCGCTGTTTCACTGATCAGTCATAATTCCTTTGATTCACTTTTACATTTGCTGTACTCTAATCATCTGATCTCACCTGTTCTTCAAATAAATTCAGGGGGAAATTTTAAAATTTTATGCAGAGAATATAAATATACATTCTTTCTATGAGTGGTTCCAGGGAATCTTGGAAAACAATGTTCAAAGAGCCACCACATTAAAAAAGAGTCTAAAGGATTTGAAGCTGGATAAATATTCTGCATCATCTTTTGTAGTAACTGACAACTGTTTGTATTGGCTTTAATTTCTAAATGCAATAATGATTTACTTGCTGCCTGCATTTGTTTAACCTTGTGGGGAATTTAATAGCTAGGGTTAGGGTTAGGGTTAAGGTTTGAGTCAAGTCATTTATCTGACTTGCTATACACTACTATTGCTTTTGTCTCTCTTTTAACTATAACATTGGCATATTTTTTGTTTCTTTGGAATCAGGAGCAATAAAGTCTTGCCTAATGAAGAAGAGTGTTCTGGAAATTAGTTGTTTTAAAATAAAGGGGTAATTTGCAGCTGATAGGCAAAAATTCTTTTTTTTTAAGTACCAACAAGTGTTTGGAGATGGTAAGCCACAGTCTCCTCCTATGTGGAAGGTTACTGGAACCAATGGTCTAAAAAAACCTGTAGGAAAATTGCTTGCTTGAATCCAAAGATAGACCCAAAACCTTCATCAAGCAGGGTTGCAGATTGCATTGATAGTTGTACTCACATTTAAGAAAGTTTTGGCTAAACATGGAATTTAACAGAGTAAGTAATAAACAAGGATGCATGGCACTCTTTTCTGTGTCTGTTCAATGCTTACACAGATCATCTGTGTATCCCTTTTCTTCCAGACTCTGGTTAATGTATCCAAAAGTTCTAATAAAAAAATAAAGGAGATCAAACCAAACTGAGGGCATTTGATCCATGATCTAGAACAGTGCTTCTCAACCTTGGCGACTTTGGACTTCAACTCCCAGAATTCCCCAGCCAGCTGTGCTGGCTGAGGGATTCTGGAAGTTGAAGTCCACAGGACTTAAAGTCATCAAGGTTGAGAAACACTGATTCTAGAAGGACCTTTTGGAATATTCAGACCATTAATAGGACTGAAGCTTCAGGTTTGAAGATTTACTGTACTAGCCCCTACTTCCCCACAGCCCCTACTTTTCTCCACAGCATATGTATAGAGCTTATTTTATTTTATGAGAAGATTCTGTTCTTTAAAACCTCTTCCTTACATTTTATGAAAGGAGTGCAGAACTTGCTTCGCAAACTGAAAACTAAAGACACACATAATGGCTTCCACATGACATTGCATAAACTTCTTGCATATGTTTTCAATTTAAAGGATTATAAAACAGAAAAAAAAACAAAAAAAACCTGTATATTTTCTTTTCAGAAACAGAAAATTTCAAAGTTTTTGGATGAAAATGATTTTGTGTTAATTAGATGTCCAAGTCTTGGAAGTGACTTTGACAAAGCAGCCTCTCATTCTTTTATCTTTCTTTTATCTTACCAGTTGTTTCCATTCTCTTGTCATCAACTGTTTTTATTTCCCAGGACACTTTGGAGATATGATGTCAGCACTTCTTGACCTCAAGGAGAGAAGCTGAAAAATCTTGAATTAAGAATGCTTTTCTACCAAGTAAGACCCAAGCGTGGTGATAGACATTCTAGTGATGAACCATCGACATAACTGAAAAATCTGTGATTTTTCATAAGTTATTTGCTTTTGTATTGATTGTGCACATTACATTTCATTGATTCTAAAAAGAAAACTGTCCACCAACAAAGGCCAGTGGGTAAATGCAACTAGAATGTTGAGCCTAAACTTTTGCCACGCTTATGTGAAACCTCAGGATCATGGGCAATCGTATTCTAGTTTAATTTTATATTATTGCATTGATAAAGTAACTGCCATTATTTCCCTCTTAAAGTGTTATTTAATAGGATAGATATTATTCCAAGACATTTTGTCATTATGCTCCTGAAATCCGTCAGCTGTTGAGTACCTCAGAGTCACAAAGGTCCTGCTGTATATAAAGGTAATCCTGGTGAAATTCTGTCTGTAAAACTGAACAATAATAACAACACAGAATTGCTACAGGTTTTTTTTTCTTATAGAAAGCATTTTGTACTTTCATAACAATACAGAACTCTTTAGTAGGATTTTTTTTTCTTTAATAGCACTTTTTGTTTCTAGATCTCTTGTGTAACATTACATAATAACATGGGGATTCCAAGTAGTGCTGCTAGTCCTTTCCTTTCCTTTCCACACAAGGATACCAGAGGATTAAAAAAAAAAAACTGTTCAAATTTCAGATTATCCTGTCTGGTATTATATTTTTCAGAATGTTAAAAAAAAATCATATGTTCTGCATTATGTGGCATTTGTAATACTTGAAATGTATCAGTCATGACATTTGAAGTTTTTGTTTTGTTCTACTTATTATTTAGCTCAATTTTAGGTATCTATCAAACTAACCAAAAGAATGTATAAAAATGGTATATAAAATCAGCATGGGGATATAATTCAACATCATTCCCATTTTTTTTATCCTTCAAAATTCAATTAACTAGGACATACTTAAGCATCCTACGAACAGTCAAAACAGTAGTGGCAAGCTATACTGGAGCCATCAAGGAGTCTTGTTCTGTGAAAACATGGACGTGTTCCTTAACGGAATACATAGAAGATATTAGGAAATGATTCAGTTTTATAAACATGGATGATTAGGTTTTATGTTAACAGCTTTGCTTTCAGGTAATGATAAAACTCCTTAAGAATAAATAGCATCTGGTTAAGCTGGTTCATGAATTTAGTATTCTGATGCAGTTGAATTTTCCAGATAGCCCATTAATATTTTCAAAATCAGATACATTTAGATCACATTGCAGCCATGAGACATGGAGTTATAAAATTGTCTATATTATTTTCTAACCAGGAATAGAAAAAAGCAGCTTTTTTTTTCTATAGAAAAAAGAGCAAAAACCAGACAAGGAAAACAGCAAAATATATTCTGAACTGGTTCACTGAGTTTACAAGCTTTTAACAGTAGTGGAATTTAGGAAGTAAATGGATAAAAAGGTTAAGAATGTATAAAAACAAGAAACTAAAATATAATTCCCAGTAGGAAAATAAATCGAAGCAAGCGAATGTGCAACAAAAAAAGCTCCCATTGTGAAATTAGTAAAATGGTAGCAATTCACAATGTCAGTGGCAGCTATAGGTAGGGTAGGCTTCATTGTGGACAAAATAAATTATAAAAATTCTACTAAAATCATCTATCACCCTTTCACTTTATTTTTTAAATAGTGCCCCAGGTTTAGATTGTGCCTAGATATATTTGGGGGAATTTGGCTTGTTTTCTGTCTTTTACACATGTGAAAGTAGATTTTGTGACAAAAGAGAAATAATTTCTCAAACTACTACAGATGAACATATCTAAACTGAAGGTAGAATGCTCAGATATTGTTACCTCCTAAGGCTATATAGCAATAGCAGTAGACTTATATACCGCTTCATAGGCCTTTCAGGCCTCTCTAAGCGGTTTACAGAGAGTCAGCATATTGCCCCCAACAATCTGGGTCCTCATTTTACCCACCTCGGAAGGATGGAAGGCTGAGTCAACCCTGAGCCGGTGAGATTTGAACCGCTGACCTGCTGATCTAGCAGTAGCCTGCAGTGCTGCATTTAACCACTGCGCCACCTTGGCTCTTTACAATAATCATTAAATAAGTTGTCCATTTGAGTCGCAGCTTTAAAAAGTTGTCACCTTAATTTTTGATTTTTGGTTAAACTATTTTCCTATAATCCATAATTTCCTACTTTATAAAGGTATTTCTATGATACTTGCAGCAGTTTCCATACATTCTACGGATCTTTTACACTTAATTACATTTCATATTTATTCCATTGCTAATGAAAAGCTAAAGCAGTTACTCTTAATGTTGATGATTTTCAAATGCTGGGATTATAGTCATAGTCATGTCACACTCTCAACTTGTTTTCGTCTTCATAAAATTAAGCACATGTATTATTGCCTTCAAGTATTGTAATCCATATTGTGCTTGCAAACAGACATTTCGACATTCAGTTCCCAGATATTGGTAATACAAAACTGATCACTCTGAATTCCAGACTCTAACAAGTGTCAGTTGAAGGAGGATTTAGTTAAAGTATGCAGTGTGCTAACGGAGCTGGTAGTAATAATGTATGAAGTATAATATATACACACTGCGGGATTTCCAGCTGTTTGTCTTCAGAGGCACTCTGTGTGCAATGAAAGGGGGAAAAGAGTGTTTGGATAACGTAGCTAAAAGTGAAAGAATCCAATAGTCACTCTTCTGGAATTAGTGTGGAGAAATCACTTAAATGCAATCTGTCCTGAGTTCTGAAAACATAAACGAAGACGCTGAGACTGAAGTTGAAAAATGACAAAATACTGTATCTCCATGCGCTGTGCTGAAAAAAATAAGTTTCCCTAGCTGATATGAAAAAAATGTCCAAACATTTTTTGCAATTACAATGGCTTATTACTAAAGTGAGCAGCAGCTATGCCAATAATGTTCTATAAGGAAAACAAAATTAAAGAAGAGGGTTCTAATGTTGATTTCAAAGATAATTATTTATATTATTATTTTCTGTATAGAACAGATATAATATATGCAGGGTTATTTGGGAGGGCATAATTATAATTATATCTACATATAATTTCTTTACCAAGGCCTTTTTTTCAATCTGCTACCTGAATTTTTAACTTCAGATAGCAAAAATTGATTCTGAGATATCTATTGGCCATCTATACTGCCAATAGCAACCAGGAAAAGGTGACTTATTTCCCCCCCTCTCCCCTGTCATGTCACCTGGTCTGGACCCCTTTGAAAACATGCAGTATATGTATTTTAGGGTGCCCATTTATAAGTCTATATTGGTTTTTTTAAAAAAGATTTTCAAAGTTGAAAACTCTTATTAGAGAAAGAGAGATTCAGGTGGCAACATTATGGGTACATAGATGGAGAAATGAACTGACATTTACAATTACAGTAAAATACAGCATCTCTTTAATCTCAATTCATTAAAACAGCTGTGTTTTGATTTTCAGGCTTAAATAGAAGCTTAAAAAGATTATGATGATAATGATGATGATTGTGATAATTATGATAATCATTGTGATCATGATGATGATGCTTTAAAAAAAAGCATGGGGTCACATTCCCACATTTTCCAAATCCCTTACAAATCATTTTCAAAATGTACCCAGCCCAAACTGCCTATTGACCCTGAGGGGAAGGAGATAATATAAACTGGGTTGTTGTCTTTTCCTTGGTGTGAAAGAAGTCCATGTACATTCAGTAGGGGTGTCACACTGGCAGCCCGCAGCCTGAATGCATCACATGCAGGCCACGCCCACCGCAACTCCGCAAAGGGGGAAAACATCACAATATGTCACATGATAGCAATGTGATACTACGAGTTTGACACTTATGATGTATAGGGACAATAAAGGAAATTATGTATGTTAGAAGGCACTAGAATCAATAGAAAGGGCAGCCTTGCAATCTCCTTGGAAGAACCAAAATGTAATGGTAATGCTGGGTCACCCCATAGAAAGGTGAGCCCATACTGTTATCAGATTTCACATTTCTTCTCTAAAGAAGAACTATAACTTGCACTCTTTTGCAATTCTTAGGTATCATTTCAGAAGGGATATAACTTGTAGCCTTGGGGACTTTGGGATCCCTGAGGGATCCAGTGATCACTATAGTTGAGCATGCCCAGGGCCAGATTTTCCTATAGGCTAACTAGGCTTCATCCTAGGGCCTCAAGATCAAGAGGGGCCTACATTCAAATTGTTAGCAAAATTAAAATTACACTATTCTAAAAACAGTGAACACTAAAACACTGAACCGAAAATAAGGAGAAATTCTACGCATATGACTAATAAACAAACATAAAAATGTATTGGTTAAGATCGTTCCAGTGCTGTGGCAGTTGGGGAGCCCACCCAGGTTCCCAGCACCGGCGGTTGGGCGAGAGGCATGGCCGCTCCCAGTAGCCGCCCCGTCGACGCGGAGCCCACCAGCGGCCAGGCAGGTGAGGGCGAGGGGGCCAAGCCGGGCAGCTGAGCGCAGCAGGGGAGGCGACTGGCCTCGCTGCCTTTGCCGCAGAGCAGAGCCGCCGTCCATCGGGAGGCCAGCTATATATATTGATATATATTGATATGTATCACAGTAATGATGTATTTTATTGTCTCTCATGTAATTTACAAACTTAAAAATGGGAGGTGAAAGGGCCTCATAAGTGGAATAGCCTAGGGTCTCTTTTCATCTAAATCCGGCCCTGAGCATGCCAATAAAATTTACTTCATTTCATCTATCCCCAAATGCGTTGGTTCCTTACTAAAGTGGACATTTCCCTGACAACAGTTCACTGAACAAAAATCTGTTAAAAATACCACATTTTAAATGCCTCCAGAAACTGTAAATGCAGCTCATGAAGAGAAATTGGCTTGGCTGCTGCCATGGATGGGAAAGGACACCCTGAAGGTATAAGAAGCTGACCTTGTATGATGTCTGAAACAGTAGCTTGAATTTTGAATACAAATAAAATAACAGGTCAGCTGTGGCCAGATAAATATCTAAGAAGAATACATAGAAGTGCTGATATGACTTGTGGACAAAGCAAAATGTTTGTTTTGCAAGGCAAGAAGTTTACATTCTGGAATGTGGTTTAAATTGTCCTTTGTTCTTTTCTGAGTAAATTCATCAGTAAAAAATATAGTAATACAAGTTAAAAAAATTAAATTTAAATTTAATTAAATGCTTTAAGACATAACTATATTAAACAATTCACAATTTATTCAAAACAAGTGAAATCAATTTCCATAAGTCTTTCTTTCAAATATATATATACTAGTTTAATAAACAATTAATTCCCTCCTATATAAATTGATAAATTTTAAAATATAAATATGAATTTGATTCTGAAGTCTGAAGGGTAAATGCTAAATTCTAGTATTAGCAAAAAAATAAAAAATAGACTCCCCACCTACCCAAACAGAAAATCTTTTAAATTTCATCTGGGGGGGCGGGGATAGCTATAAACACAACTAAGAGTGAAATGGAAATTAGTTACATATGCCTGGAATCCATTTTATGATTTTCCTAACTGTGGACAAATAATGTGCTGGGATAGCTTGCCAAACTTATAGCTCTTCATTTTCAGGCTACACTGAATTCAAAATGGGAGGCTGCAAGATCTGGAACAGCCATAGTGACACCATTCTGTAACAATGATTTGAAATTATGTTTACCAAAGGAACTAAATAATGAAGAATGAATTTTGTCTCTCTTTTCCCTCTTTTGTAAACGATGAAGCTAACTAGGCTTTTGTTGATTTGACAAGAGGACATTTATTTACTCTTTGTCTTAGAAAAAAATCTCAAGTTTTATCTAAACTTGAATCTTGACTGAGAAGGAAAGAATGATGCATCAAAACGGGGTCAGCAAATATATGAACAAGGGAGTAAAAACAGCTGTTCAGAAGGAAGCTCCATATGAACTTTTCTTGCTGGTGGAGTCAACTTAGGATCTGTGATTCAAGAGTTGGCTATACCTGTCTAAGAAAAATGGTTGATGCAGTGGGAAAGAGTGTTTAATCAAGTTGAAAATTGGTGGATTAAATGTACAATAGGTCCATCAGCCAAAGAAAAGGTGAATGTCTCAAAAGATATTTAGCTCACCTACTTATAGACTGTATATTCCATTCAACTGCTTACTTTTCTTTCTTCCTCATTTACAGTAACTTCTTATCTTTTGAAATATCATTAGCAATTGGCCAAAAAAATGCTGCTAAGACCTTGCTCCTGTTCCTTGGCATGTATAATGTGAGGTACATTTCAAATGTAGACAGTGTACAAGTATATAAATTAGGTTTTGGAATTATTTTTAATCCCTGAAATTTGCAATGTTTTTGGTTAATGAGTTAATAATGTTTGTTTCTTTGTTGCTTCCTCAGCAGCAGCAGCAGCAGCAGCAGCTAGGTTCTTTAATTACTCCTCCCCCAAAAAGTGGTGTTATAATGTTCTCCCTTGGTTTCACGTATGGATATAATAGTTTCACACACATTTCTAATCAGCAGGAGTTCTTTTAGCATACTGAAAACATTCACTTGCTTTGGATTTAAAATGTCATGTTCTCCGCATGATCACTGTTTTTAAGGTTTTACTGTATATACCCTAATAATTTTTTATTACTTATACATTCAAAATCACTTTAAATCATCTAATAGACATACTAATATTGTTCTGTATGCCACTGGGAGATACCTGATGTGCAAGGACACACACACACACACACACACACATATATGTGTGTGTGTGTGTGTGTGTATGTATGTATGTATGTATGTATGTATGTATGTGTGTATATATATATATATATATATATATATATATATATATATATATATATATATATATATATATATATATATATATATATACATACATACATACATACATACATACATACATACATACACACACACACACACACACACACACACATTACACAATTACACATTCTTGCAGAAAACAGCAACAACAAAAAGAACAAAAAGATGTTTCTGAGCTCTTTACTGTTTTAGTACAATCTCCTTCATTTCCATTCAATTCTGCCACAATCGCAGCCAATTTGAGTTGGCATCTCTGGGCTAATTCTTCACTATTTTGGAGTGTTTTGCAACAATTCCCATGTTCAAAAAAAGTATTTCAAAGAGTTTGATGAGTGCTTGTTGAGGATTTAGCATATATCTTCAGTTGTACGCCATGCTATGATAATAAATAATGGTCAGAATTCTGTTACGAAAGCAACTCTAAACTATCAGATAAATACTGTTTAGTTTTCTAAACAATAATATGAACAAGAACATGTGTCTGAAATAAGTGGTATTGAAATACTTTTTCTTCCACAAAGCCCTATCAGTATGAAATATGTCAGCAGTCATTTATAGTAATAGCAGATTTATCCTTAAACTTGTTCCTTTTCTCATTGTAGATTTATATTAAAAGTTCACTGAGATTTGGCTTCAGAATAGAGATAACATTTGCAAATCATGTTCAGATGTTAATTTACTACTGAGATTTTTGTATTCACAAACCTAATAACAGCTGGAGCTTGGCAACTAGTGAGCCTCGACCAAATGCCCTGGAAATTAATGGATTCTTTCTTTGATTTCACAAATCAAGCTTTGTGTATATTCAAACCAATGTGGTTGATTCATTTTATGGGAATACCGAGAAGACTGTAGAAATTGTATGAAAATAAAATGGAAATTTTATGATTTGTCACAAGGACTTCAGAGTAACCCAATTTTTCAAATTCAGGATAGTTACTATGTTCAGAACAGCAAGTGTGGGAGTGCTATTGCTGTGCATTTCCTGTTGAAAAGTGTAATGAGTGGGAATGATGTACTTTGTAAAATCTTTTCATGATTTTGCCACATAGTCTGTGTTAAAGAGAAAAAGACCTTTTTTTTCTCTTTATGGTGATATTTTCTGAATATTCTTGTACTACATACAAAACTGGAATCTGAACATTCAAAACCAAAGTAATAACTCATCATAAAAAAGCAGAGTGAAAACTCTGCTTCTACCTTTTTGGAGGCTTTCACAAGCAGGAAGGATAAGGATCCAGATCACAAGTGGCAGGACTAAAAATGAAAAAAAAATCTGTCCATTTTGGGGAGAGTAGCAGCCTCATATTCATGCCAAATAACCCCATCAATGGGAGTTTTAGCCTTATTTCAACCTTAAATTGCAAACAGGGTATGCCCTGCTGGCATCCAGCTCTGAATAGATCTGGGCGATTTTCTCTTCCAGATATTTTGCAAGCTTGCCACAGTGACCTTATAAAAATAATGGGTGATTTTTAAAAAGGCATGACAGTGATATGCATGTACAATAATAGCTGAGAAATATTTTCATTTCACTACTCTTATTCCATAATGCAGGTTGAACTATAGCTCTTACTTATGTCTGAACAGATCCACGACCTGTCTTTCACCAGCATCATTTGGAATCCTTTAATTTAATCCTTTGGAACACCTTTATAAGCCAAGGAGCTTCTCTGGGTAAGTATCAGACATAGATGACTAAGACATAACTGAGGTGATTAGACCACATCAGGATTGTTTCTCAGGGAACGGAGGTTGAAGACATCAAGCACCATAGGTATAACCACTTTACCCCATCAATTAAATCCAGTAACTTGAAGGGGAAATGCCACCATGAGAAGGGGATGGTACAGCAATTGCCACTTGTCCCTGGTATTCAACTTCAAGAACAAGTTCTTACAGTTGGTTATGTATGAAATAGTATCATTAGTTACCTCCAGAGCCTTCCAGTTTCCCCTATTGTAGAGCTGTGACTGAGGCTAACTTTGAAACACACAGGGGAACATTTTAGATCTGGTTTTCCAGTTTTTGATAATGTAAGTCTGGTCTGCCCATTCATCTGCAATCACATCATGGATGTGGATATATTTATTAAAGGCATAATGTTATTTAACAGTAACAGGAGGCTAGGAGCTCCATGAATCCAACTTGGTTCCTGGAATAAGGACAGGTAGCCAGAATTGTTCAGGAGTTTCAGGTGCCCAGTGCTTGTCTCCTAGGAATGTTGTCTCTACTACCCCATCCCTCTGTCCATAAACAATCCTGATCTTCATCCCTTTCCCTCCCTTTCCAAACTGCCCCACCCATCACCACCTCTGGGGAAATCCTTTCTAACCATCGTCCCAGCATACCTCCACAATCAGTCCACCAGTCGCATCCTGTAGCCCTGCACTTGCTCAAACATTCAGCAACCACAGAACTATGACTTCTTCCCACAGAATTTCAATTTGAAAGACACAAATAGTTAGTAATGATAGTGAGATGGTTTCTATAAATTTAATAACAATCAGATGCAAATGGATAGGCAAGACAGCTTAGTCATAGACTGGTTTACAGCAATACTTATAAGAATCAATGTTCTGGCCAGGGTTTCCATCTGTTTTTTAAAAAAAGACATTCTGCTGTAAGGGTTGTTTATATATAATTCCACTATGTAGGAAATTGTTAAAATTGTTGTTTACATATTATTCCCCTATGTAGGAAATTATTTAAAAAACAAAACATGCTGTACATTCTAGAAGACCCACTGGATTCAAATTAATTGCATGACTCCGCTTTGCAGCCATCTACACTTCTGAAAGCCTTGCACACCATATTAATGATTTTTAGCTATTGTTCAGTGGGAATACTAATCTGCCGATATTGAAAATGCTAATTATGAAGTAACATTATGTTTTAAGAGATGTTAAGGAGAGGATGGAACTTTGACACATTACAAAGTTACATTCTGTTTTGGCTCATTTCATTTGAGTTTTGTGAAAAATGTTCAAGCCCATATTTCTTGCCATGACATTTTCTCACATTAGTTTGTGAACTATCTCTTTGACTGGTCACCAGAAAGTTTAAGCCACCTTATGCTGTCCAAGTGCTTATGTAATGTCTGAAATCAGACTAGTACATGGCCTTGGACAAATTAGTGGAACAGCTTTTGGCTGCAATTTCCACACAAGAACCTTTCAATCAGCTTTCTTTTATGAATCACTATTAAACATAGTGAATTTGTAGAGCGAAGTTTTTCTGCATATATTGACCTGATATGCTCAAGGAAAAGTAACCTACATTCCTCTAAAAACCTATTTTCATTTCTTAGCAACTTCAGCCTCCCACTATGAAGGCTGCTGCAAGTTGTCATTCAGTTACATGCAGATTTTGAATTGCGGATTTTGAATAACAGCAAGAGTTGGGATAGTCGGATTTGTTATTTTCTTGGTTCTTTCATGTCTCCTGTTTTAAATTAATGTTGGTTTATTTCTTAATCCATTTTTTTAAAAAATTGGTGCACAAACTTTGTCAACAGATTGCTATGCACAGGCATAGTTTATTCAATATGCAAACAGTTGTCCTGATTCAATTGCACAAAAATCTCAAATCTTTATATCCAGGATTGTGAATTGATTTAGGAAATGTAAATTATAATGCAATCACAAATTCTACACAAAGGAGAATGCTTCATCTGGTGCACTAGTTGTGCCTTTTAGAAGGTCACCCATGCCCTAATCACCTCACGGCATTATTATTAATAACACTGAAGACTCCCTGGAAGCTTCAGCTGGTCTAGAAATGAGTAGTATTGGCAGTGATGAGCATGCCCTGGTATGTATTGGGGATTGGCATCCAGGTACAATTCAATATGCTCTTTATGATCAATAGACCCTAAATGGCACAGGACCAAAATATCTGAAGGATTGCCTATCTCAGTGATGGCGAATCTTGTCGGCACTGAGTGCCGAAAGGTATGCGCATGCTCGTCTGGGCTGCAAATACGAAGAGGAGCTGCCCAGGGGGCATGCACGTGCCAAAAAATGAACTTCTGGTTTCTGGTGCATGTATGCACACTGGCCAGCAAGTTACTGTTGCACATGCATGCACCCGGAACGGTTCACCGACAAAACCGCGAAGCTCTTATCCGCGCCAACATAACCGCGGAGGGCAAATCCACGCCTTCCGAAGCACTCAGCACCCTAACCCTAACCCTAACCCTAACCCTAACCCTAACCCTAACCCTAACCCTAACCCTAAACCTAACCCTAAACCTAACCCTAACCCTAACCCTAACCCTAACCCTAACCGTAACCGTAACCCTAACCCTAACCTAACCCTAAACCTAACCCTAAACCTAAACCTAAACCTAAACCAAACCCCTAAACCTAATCCTAACCCTTACCTTAATTTAAATCGGCTTTCTACTGCCACGCTGTTTTAAAGCGCCCTTCTGTCGCCGCGCTGTTGTCGCCAAGGTGATGACATCGTGGTGATGATGTCGCGGCTTTAGCGACGCGGTTTTGTCGCCGCTATTTTGACGAGCGCGGTTTTGTCGGGCCACAACCCGGAACCATATGGCCACTGCGCATGCCCATGCTGGAAAATGGAAGGCCAGCTCTTCCCGTTTCCGGGAACACACAAAGTGGAGCTGATCATCATGTGTGCATGCGCACTAAAAATCTGGAAGAGAAACGGGCAATGCCACGCATGCCAGGTGGCATGGCTCTGCATGCCACTTAGGTCATGTATGCCATAGGTTTGCCATCATGGGTTTATCTTAAGTGGTATTGGCCTTGCCAATAAGATTGATAAGATTGACCAATCCTGATTCCTTCAATTGAACTATGCCATTTTTCGGGACCCCTAAAGTGTACTTTCTCTATCAAGGTGCCTATCTTCTATAAATTTCCCCCTGAGATCCAGGCAGCACCTACCCTGATGGCAATCTGAAAGACTCAAAGATACGGCTATTCTTTCAGGCTTGGGCTACAGTGGTTGGAACCCTTTGTCGAGTATGTGATATGTTGTGCTATGTTAAACAGGTCTGCCATCTGTTTACTGCCACATTATTAATCTTGAAATTGTATACTTGATTTGGTTATTTAGTTTTTGTGCTGTGAGGCACCCACAGTTGATTGAAGCTGAGCAACATCTAACTAAAAAAAAAAGATCTATCAGTCAAACAAAGGCTTGTTCTGCTGTTCTATATAAGGTAAAGGTAAAAGATCCCCTTGCACATATGTGCTAGTTGTTCCTGACTCTAAGAGGTGGTTCTCATTTCCATTTCAAAACCAAAGAGCCAGAGCTGTCCGAAGACGTCTCTGTGGTCATGTGGATGGCATGACTAAACATCAAAGGTGCATGGAACGCTGTTACCTTCCAGTTTCCGCCTGTCCAGAGGCTCTAGGAAAGCCTTCGAGCCTGGAGAGGCAAAAATGCCTTCCCACCATGGCCACGCCCATCCAGCAACTGGGCAGAGAACCTGTTGCTGAAATTTTTGAATCCCACCCCTGATGTTACCTAGTTAGGATAATGAAACATCTGCAAGAAAACAAGCAAGCTCAGAGAGCACCAAGGACATCTCAACCCTGAGCTACATGTATTCTCTTTTATTGGTACCCTTATAACTATTGCAGCATTCCCATGGTCATAGGATCACAATTCAGACATTTGGCAACTGACTCATATTTATGACAGTTGCAGTGTCCCAGGGTTATGTGATCAGCTTTTACGACCTTCTGACAAGCAAAGTAAAATGAGGAGGCTGGATTTACTTAACAAGTACAGCTGCTAATTTAACAACAGCAGTGATTCACTTGACAACTGATGCAAGAAAGGTTGCAAAATGGGACAAAATTCACTTAACAACTGTCTCGTTTGATAACAAAAATGTTGAGCTCAATTGTGGTTGTAAGTCAAGGAACATCTGTATTTGGTGACAGCAATCAGAACTGTCTTGTTAATGGCACAAATGATAGAGAACCTTAAGTAATCAGAAGATGATTCACTGTTTTTCTTTGTGGGTATCTATACAAGCAAGCGATTGGCAAATACTGCCTGCTGTCAATTCAATTTTTGAATAATTATAATGATGGGGCTAGTGGCCCTATACTTCTTGTATACATTTTTTTTCCAACTTAAGCTGAGTAAAGACTCCAAAGAAAAGGAAAGAAACTCAAACTATTTCACAAATTTCTAGCTTTGCCAAAAATGTATCTTAAAATGTGTTAACCATTTGCCTATACTCTTTACAATGAATTTCTGTCTGGTTTTGGTTATGAATTGTGTGAATACAGCCAGACATTTAAAGAACATAATTTATTATTTTGGTTTTATTGAATGAAATATCCACATTCACGAGAAAAAAGAAAGCTAAGGAAGAGGATCCTTACAAGATGGTGTTGTGGAATGGATAGTGAATGCCCCCTAAGGAATGCCATACGATCAGGAAATGACAAATATTACAGTAAGTTCAAAGCAGTCATTTGGGCCTCAGACACTCCAAGAATGCTAGTACACATCCAGCTGGCATTTCAGGTGGGATGTCTGGCCACATCTGCCTGATGCATTTGGCTATGTGGCTTTTTTCTCCTGAACACTCCCAGCTTTCTCTCTCTCCATTAAAAAGAAATCTAAATGTTAAGAAAAGTACCATTCATTCAGCCTAGGATTTCAAAGAAGGAGTTGCTTACCACGTGGCAGTGATTTCTTGCCACCACTCTTCTCATATTTTTGCCACTGAGCCAAATATGTTGTTGTGCTTTACATAACTGCTCAATGCACAGTCCTATTTCTATTACAAGTCTGTTATCTCTTCATTGTCTAAAAAATTGGCAAGCAGCAGCATTTGCAAGATGAGATTAAGGACTTTTCCTGTAGGATTCAGGCACTCACGAACACTTTGATTCCAGTGGTGTCCTTAAGCTTCCCACTTCAGATTGTGTGACTGCAGGCTCAGGATGTGGTAAATGGTGAGTTAGAAAAAGTAATGCATTGGAGGGATTAATCCCTACTTTGTTCACTTGAGAGGAATTTAGGCATCAGTAGTACAGCCATATTTTTTTTACTAGTCGGTTCTATTCATGGCTCCTCTCCCCCCCCCCCACCCCCATTCTTCAACAGACACGGTGGGGCTAATGTAAATCAATACACAGATCAAAGTGCAGGGGCAAGAAAGCTAAAGAGCAAGAGTGAATGGCTTCTGCTGTCAAACAATTAAAATGTCCAATTTTTTACATCACATTAGCATTGGTATACAATGTACTTTAGAAGTTTAGAGTTGAGTTCTGAAATATTATTATTGCTCGTTACATGTACTCCATCATTTATAACTGGATTTGATACTTTTGCTTATCAGATCCCTTCTAAGGAACTAAGATAATTAGTAAAATTGTCATATCTGCTGTTCCAAGTAATGCAAATCTTTGAAATTAATGAGCTGAGATTCTGACCATTCCTACTGAAAGAGTTTTTGTAGACCTTTTGATATAATGTCAAACACACCAGCCACGGCTGACACCATTATGCTTTCTTTCTCCACATTCACCCAATCTCTATTCAAAGATTTTTATATTTTCCTGTTTTTTTCTAGCGGAATGTATATATATTTTCATCACCTCGTGCCAATTACCCATTTTTATTTCTTTGTAGCTACAGTACAGTCATACCTGGCTTATTATGGACTACATGTTTAATATTTTGAATTTGGAAGTCCCGGAGGATTGCAATGTCTTTGTTCTTGACCACTTTTTCAATATTCTGATTCCACCAATTCTTTGTTGCTGTTAAGTTATAATTCTTATTAAAATGCCTGTGGATCAGGGTGGCCACTTTATTGTGTCTTCTAAATGCTCAGCCTGTGCAATCCTCTTACATCCACACACCAGCTGTCCAACAGTCTGCAACTGTTATTTATATTGTTGAAATTTACTACTAGGTGGATTTTTCTCAAATTTAGCTTTCATTACTGTTGACTGTACTAACTGTTCTTAATTCACTGAAATAAGACCCTCCTTTAATGTGCCCCTTTTAAAATCATTTCTATGTTTTCTTCATTATAAACTTTCCCTTAGGTTTGATAAAGAACTGGCTGTTAAATAAGTTCTTTTCTCAGGTTTGTTTCACATCATCAGCTGCTTGTTTTTAAATGCAGTTTGGTTTTATTGCTTTATGATACACTTTCCTTTACTAGCTCATTTAGTATATCTTCTTGGCAAACCTTAGCGTATTGAGTCAAACTTTTTACTTCTTCAACTTTTTGTATTTATGTACTATTGTCATCATCCTTGTTCTTATTCTTATTAGTTTTAAATAATAGATTTGAAAGTTGTAGAAAAATGGAACAGAAATTTCCTTCTGGTTACAACAGTGGAATCAGACAAGGCAAGAAGGAGGTTGCAAGACTAATAGTACAGCTAAACTCCAGATAGGAAGAGATTAATTTATTTCTGAGGTGAGTCCTTGTGTTTTACTTCTGAAAGCTGGCAGCATCTTGTTTCTTAGTGTTTAGTCAATTTGTACTTATTGTGTGATTATGAGTTTATTCCTTTCCCATAAAAATTACATCCATAAAAATTACAGAGGAGTCCACAGCAGGTCTAAATTACTGACACATTTCTCTTTCAAGAGAAGTGTGAAAAAAATCATCTGCAAAGAAGAGAGAAGGAAGGTGGATTAGATTCCAACCTGCCCCAGTCTCCAGAGGAGCTGTCTCTATTGGCTGTTTTCTTCCAGATCTGTAAAAATCCCCAGAGTCATAGATGAACCAAAGGTGAACCAGTTATGTTGCTTTGCTTTGCCTTGGCCTAAACCTTCATTTTCTGGGTATTGCTCAATTCCTAATGCATTCATGTATATTTGATAACAACACTATTTCTTTCTTCTGGGATTTTTTCCCCAGCTTTCCAGTTTAGTTCCACAGCTGTAGTTTTTCCTAAAGATCTTGTAAAGAATTATCCCAGTCCAATTCGTGTTGGACTTGGGTTGCAATCCATCAAGGTCATCTCGGGCGCAGCCACTTAGCTGATTTTGTAGTATAATATTGAACTAAAGTGTTTTAAGGATTCAGGCCCTCTGAAATAACACATAATTTAAAAAAATCTGTTGAAGAAATATTTATGAAACAACTCATTTACTCATTTACACATAGGAAACTATTTTGTAAAAAAAAGATTCTGATCAAGTTAAGTTTATGTACTTGTTTGTTACTTGAATAGCTATTTAAAAAAAACCTACATTACTTTAAATCATTTCTCTGTGTTTTCCCAAGTGCCTGAAGAGCCTTACTGAGTGAAATATCTGGTTGTACAACAGCCAGACCTTCTGTGGAATTAGAGAGACTCCCTGAACATCTGCTTCTTTTTGGTCTTCCAGAAGTTTGCTGTGCCTTTGTTTGTGTAGGCAGAGAAAGATACAGAGAGAGAAAAAGAGAGAGGGAGGGAGGGAGTGGGAGAGAGAGACAGAGACACACAGAGAGAGAGAGAGAGAGAGAGAGAGAGAGGGAGGGAGGG
Organism: Thamnophis sirtalis; assembly: GCF_051295495.1. Taxonomy (NCBI): domain Eukaryota; kingdom Metazoa; phylum Chordata; class Lepidosauria; order Squamata; family Natricidae; genus Thamnophis; species Thamnophis sirtalis. Next base: position 58,581,283 of record NW_028261385.1, read on the forward strand.
AGGGAGGGAGAGAGAGAGAGAGAGAGAGAGAGAGAGAGAGAGAGAGAGAGAGAGAGAGAGAGAGAATGAATGAATGCTGGATAGTGGAAATCTTTTGACCCACAGAACATGGTTCAATCAAGGTTTCCCATGTCTTTTAATCCAGCCCATCTACAGATGTTGCATGAGGTCACTTGGAGTAATATTGGGGTCTAAGGTATCAGTAAAAAGCTGTGCAGGAAGAGCGTGGGCTGCAAATGGGCATGTTGGAAAAACAGAGACAGCTTTGTTGGAGAAATATTTAAGACCAACTAAGGACAAGCAACTGTTGTTTAATAAGAAGACAAAGTAGATATGGGGGGAAAAAGTTTGACTGGCAAAATATATAGAGTAAGAAGTGAAGTGAGTGGACATACAAACACTTCTGATGCAATGGCTGCTTTTCTAAATGAAGTGAACAAATAAAAGAGTAAGAATGTTATAAAGCTATAACTGTCTATCTCGAGGCCTGTGTAAGATCAAGAACACCACCAAATCTCAATAAAGAAATAATGCACAAACACAACAGTGTGTGGAAGGAACAATCCTTCCAAAGAAAATCCAAGATAACAAAGCTTTTATTTTCTGTACAAAGTGTACTAATGGAGAGCTATATTTCTTAAAACAGTATGTAATTAATTATGCAGAAAATTGAGCTAATCTTTGAAAGGATTAGATGAGATACTGTTGGATAATCTGCAGGACTAGAATGAGTCGAACAATGGTTCAAAGCAAATGACTGACTAATGGTATAATCTCAATTTATTTGCTATTTTTTTTAAAACAAATACAGCAAAATTATGTTTGCTAACCTAGCTCTTTTAGGGTGGGTTCCAGTCTGCTCTTTGCAAACAACTCTACTCTTGGGGAAATGCTTGAGTATCCAGTTAATATCTATTTCATTTCTCTAAAACAGGTGCCTCTGAGAGAGATAATTAAAGGCAGGGTAGTGGCCAAGACTATATTATTGAAGCCCTTCCTCCCCTTTTTACACAAGACTTGTAGATAACACTTATACCAAAGAGATCACCCGTGGTTGCAGCTACCATATTAACATTTTTAATCCCCTCTTCTCCTCCCGCAGATGTACCTGGTCTGAAACTTAAGTTTTAAAAAAAAGAACTAAAAAAATACGTATTTTTTAAATTGATGAATCCTATTTATTATTTCTTACAAATTTTTTGTTTTCTTATAGAAAATAAAATAAAAACAGTAAAACAAACAAAATGAAAGAAAAAAAAACATACATTCAATATATTAGGCAATTGTATTAACTTCTAAACCACAAATTCTTCTCCATTATCAGCTGAGCCAGGGGAGAGATTATTTGTGGCTTAAAGGTTAATACAACTGCCTAATATGTAAGCAGCCCAAGTTCGAATCCCAGCAAAGATATGGCTAGCTGATGAGAGATAAATAGCTTGAAATAGATCTATACTAGTCTCCCTTCATTTCTTTATCAGCAAACATTTTGTCATGTAAGCGACTGCTTGGAAGGCTCCTGGAGTGGGGCTGAAAGGTGAAAGGGAAGCAGTATGCTTCCAGGTGTTTTGACAGAAGAAAAAAACAATATATTACATTATATTACATTATATTATATTACATTATATTATATTACATTACAACATATACATATATGTATGTATGTGTGTGTGTGCATGTGTATGTATCCACACACATAGACCAAGATTTATAGAAAGACGCCAGCTCCAATCACACTTTAAGCTCAAAACCCAGTCTATCTACGAAAACAACTTCTCTCTCTCTCTCTCTCTCTCTCTGTGTGTGTGTGTGTGTGTGTGTGTGTGTGTGTCTTGGCATATTCAGGTCTTTTCCTGTGTAAGATTGAGAGTATTTTGGCGACATTTCGATGAGGTCCCACTTGCCACCTGAAGATGGCTTCATGCTTGTGCAAGCAAAGCGTGATCGGAGCTGCCGTCTTTCTATAAGTATTGGTGGGGATGTGTGGAATGCTGGCTTTGTTGCTGTAAGCAGGTTGGTTGGTTGTGTTGTTACATCATGATTAGTTGATAGAGTTGATGTATGCAGATTATTTGGCTGTTTCATAACATCCTGTGTGGCTGAGGTACTAGCTATGTGCCCATTAGTCTTTTTGTGTTGTAACGACCTGTGTTGTAACGACTATATATTCTGATTTCTATGAGGAGTAAATTTAGAAACTTTGTGTAGACAAAGTTTAGTGATAAGTTTAAATTGTTGTCTATATTAATCAGCCACCATGAGCCATGGTGGCATGGTGGTTAGAGTGCAGTACTGCAGGCTACTTCTGCTGCCTGCTGGCTGTCTGCAATTTGGCAGTTGAAATCCCACCAGGCTCAAGGTTGACTCATCCTTCCATCCTTCTGAGGAGGGTAAAATGAGGACCCAAATTGCTAGGGACAATATGCTGACTCTGTAAAACCACTTAGAGAGGGCTGTAAAGCACTGTAAAGTGGTATACAGTATAAGTGCTATTGCTAATGATAGCTTTTTAAAATCTTTATTCTTTTCTGTTTCTATTTCTGTTTGCTTTTGTTTTTGCTTTTTTGAACTAATTTTCTATTCATATTAAAGTACTTTAAAAAATAGAAACAAGTTTAAAAATTTGAATTAATTTATTTAAACATGCATGCTGTATTTTCAGTTAGGCTTTATAAAAACCATGATGTGTAATCCCACTGAATCCAATAAGATACATAACTGATATATCCCAATTATTATCTACAATTCTGGATCTTAGTTTTGGCTGAGAAACAACAGACTTGGCCCCTTTTTCATGATTAAAAATGTCTGGAGGTTTGGAAGGGACTCTTTGTAGTATACTGAAATATAAATGATGAACTTCCAGTTGAATCATTAAAGCAGCTGCATCCTTTATGAATGCACTAATGGAAGACCTGAAAGACCAGGTTAGGGACAGATTGCAATGGATAAAATCTCTCTGTATGGTTGATAAGAGTCAACAACTTGATGGCAAATAATCAAACTCACTTTTGCTCAAGAAAATGAAGTGTGTGTGTGTGTGTGTGTGTGTGTGTGTGTGTGTAAATGGGAAGGTAACAAGAATATTTTTTTAGCTTTTTTATGTTTCAAAATCCCACTTTTCAAATTATTATTATTCAAAGTTTCATTATTCACCTCAGGAACAGAGGTGGTATTCAGCAGGTTCTGACTGGTTCTGGAGAACTAGCAGTGGAAATTTTGAGTAGTTCGGAGAACTGGTAAATACCACCTCTGACTGGCCCCACCCCCTATTCTCTATTCTCTGCCACCCTAGTCCCAGCTGACTGGGAGAGAATGGGGATTTTGCAGTAACCTTCCCCTGGCGGTGGGAATTGAGATTTTACAATATCCTTTGCCTGGGGTGGAATAGAAATTGTACTTCCCCTGACACGGCCACGAAGCCACACCATGCCCACCAAGCCACACCCACAGAACCGATAGTAAAAAAAATATGAATCCCACCACTGCTTAGGAACAATGTGGAAAGATCATTTAAATTCCCAAATACTGCTTTTGTCAACAATGTTTTTCATACCAAATAAAAGTTGACAAAGGACATGTTACACAACCCTGGCTCTTATGTATTTTTTGTAAAATTAGCATAAACAGACTTACTCAAAATAAATTTCTGATTTCAAGTAGACTAGTGTCCGAGGAAGATTCCTGGCAAAGGCTTAAGTCCAAAGGAAAGGATTTCAGAGGAATGATGGAGAAGGTCTCCAAGGGCTGATTTCAGAATATGAGCATTTCAGGAGTTGGGAAGCCAACAGTGAACTCATTACATAGTTTGGCAAGCTCTTGTCACTTGTCTCTCTCCATTAGCTGACTCTTTCCTCACTCTTTGGCAAAATTTCATTTGCTTGTAAGATAGTAGGAAAATAACAGAAGATATGATTGATACTGAAAGTGAGTTACAGGCTTTGCCTTAATCTGGAGCGACTTCATCCTGCAATCTGGATTCCTAACATCCTATCCTAACTACTTGCCATTGTCACCACTGCAATCCTTTAAATCAGTCTCCCCTTGCATTTTGCAACTAGTGTGAAACGAAGCCAAGAATACGTTGGTAGGGTTCACATAACATATTCAGCAATATGTGTTTAGCCGCATATTGGGGACTAAATTAAACTGGCTGGATATATTTGTCATGCTCAACCATGGTTCACAAACTAGAATGGCCAAATTCACAGGTTCCGCTAAGTTAAAATCAAACTATCAAAATACACGATAGTTTAGCACATTTTATGAAGTCAGCCTCTATTTTAACCAGAAATCTATTCATCAGAACTGAGTGTGATTCATAGAGATTTGGTGGCTGCGAATGAAATTTGGTATTGCAAAAGAGCAAAGCAAAAACCAGCTAATGGAGACAAGTGGCCACAGCCTTGCCAAATCGTGTAATGAGTTCACTGTTGGCTTCCCGTTCCTGAAAAGCTCACTTTCTGAAATCAATACTTGGGAACCTTATCCATCATTCCTCTGAAATCCTTTCCTTTGAACTAAAACCTTTGCAATGAATCTTGCTGAGAAATTAACCTATTTGAAATCAGGAAGATTTACTTCTGAATAAGTGTGTTTATGCCACTTTCAGAGCCAGGCATTAGCAAAATGTCTTTTGTCTGGACTGAAAAACCAGATAAAAGCAATACTTGGGGATTTATTATTATAGTTCTCTCATCAATATTTTAAGATTATGTATATGGCAGCATTTGGCAAAGTAGCCTGCAACCAATTATTCAATATTTGAAATAAATTGGAAACCATATTTCGTACTGAAATTTCCATCCCAAACCTTGTCCAGAGTAAATAACTGAAATGTGAAAATGATGGTGTTGAATCATACTCACAATCTCTTCCCCAATTTTTTTGTCCTGTAAACCACCCCCCCCCCAATTAGCAGGGACAGCCTAGTTCTCCCAAGATTTTCTTTACTCTTAGAAATGAGATGTAAGTAAGTGTCAGATGAGCTTCTGATGAGTCAAATATTTCATGTATATATGATACTATTCTATAATTTTCAGATTTAAAAAAAATACTTGAAGCTGAAATAAATGAAATGCTAGTAAGAATGCTCATTCTGTATAGACTCCAAGCACATATGTTCATCACTGTTGTCACATCCAAAAGAGATGAGCTCTGTCTGTTCTCTTCCATTCCTGTATGATTACAGCATCCTAGATGTTGCTCTGAAGGGGAAGGCTGATAAACACAGCTTGTATAATCACAATCGTTGCTTTTGAATAGACAATACCTCTGCCAAATCCCAAACAAAAGAAGAAGTTTGAAGTGGTATATTTGTTGTCTTCACCATCCCCAGTGCTTGTTTTGTGAATTTTCATGGAATACTATATTGAACGTTGAGTTTATCTCTAAATGTATTTGGGGAGTGGGGTTTGTCTCTTAGCCAATAAGCATTTTAAATAAACAATAATAGCTAAAATAATCATTCCAATGAAATTATGCTCTTAGTATGATGGGTGTTTAATTGTATAATTGTGCTTTGTTGCACAATTAACCAATGTACTAAACCAAACAGATTTAATAAAATAAGCAAATGCTCTACTTGGCAGCATCAATACTAGTAAAATTGAGTGAAGCCTTAATCTAGGCTTCACTCAATCTAGGCATGCTATATAGTGTTCCATGCACTCCCCATTTAAAGTAGATGCAAAATTTTATTGTAGAATTTTCAATCTAAACTTTTCTAGATACTATGGGCCTCTCTAATATGCAGCCAAATATTAGAGCCAAAGATATTTCTGTGGTCATGTGGCCAGCATAATGTCACAAAACACTCTTTTTACCAAAGTCAGTGGTTTTTTGCACGCACCAAACCGGCAGTAATGCCGGGAACAACCCACCCCTAACCAAAGTGATACCTATTTATAGGTGGCAAGAGGGCTCAGTGATTCAGATGCTGGATTTCAAATATTCAAGACCTGAGCTTCATGTGATAGGGCGAGCTCCCATCCTCACCCTAGCTGAAAGCATGCAAACCTGATGAAGCATGAGTACAAACATATGTTTGCTACATTGTAATGATAAGAACAGTGCAAGCCCTGTGACTTCCATACTTACTTTCTATTTTGGGATGCAAACAAGAATGACTAAGGTTTGTATGGTTATTTTGCAATGCTTTTTTCCCCTGATTTTTATCATTGTCATTGTGATTATTAACCATCCTCCTCCTCATCATGCTTGGATTAGGATTAGGAATCACACTTTTTGCCAACCTGTTTATATAGCTTCTGGTTGAAGATATCTAGTGAAAACACTGCCTTCTTATATAATTGAGTGCATTACTGAGTTGCTTTTAGAACCTTTTTTCAACATTTAACCAGAACCTGCCTTCCTGTAACACTGAGGATGATAATAAAAATGTGCATATAAAATAAAATTTGCTTTGCTGTTCAAATTTCCAAGAATAATTTCTATTATGTGTAGTTACCTTTTCACAAAAGGTCTGTTCCTATGATTGGATCCTATAAAGTGTTAGTAACGTCTACCTAAAAAAGAACCATTCAGGAATTCTAGATTTTTATATGCTATTTTAGTGGCCCAGTCAGTAAAGTGTTATTCACTTCATAATTTTATGCATTTATTTATATCCCACCTTTATTATTTCTATAAATAACTCAAAGCGGTGAACATACGTAATACTTATTCCTCCTCTTATTTTCCTAGAATAATGACACTGTGAGTTGATTGGGCTAAGAGAAAGTGATTGCTCAAGGTCTTCCAGACAGTTTTCTTAGCTGGCAGGACTAGAACTTGCAGTTTTCTGGTTTCTAGTCTGGTGCCACTAGATCGAATTGCCTCTCTGACTTGTTCGGATATTAACAGAGAATATCATGAATATAAAGAGAAGATATGTGGATGTTTCTACTTACTTTCTTTGTGGGGTTTTTTCCCATCAAATGTTCAATTTTGTTTTCTTCTAAGGATTTTCTATTAATCATTGAAATGGAGCAGGTACATATAATTCTTTTCTGCTTCTGTTCTCCCTGCTTTAATAATGTCCATGTACACTTTCTTAATATATTGCATAAATTCAATGCAAACTGTTAATTTTTATTGGTTTTGATTTTTATAAATGTGGGCATATGTACTGCATTAGCAACATTCTGTATCCATATCCATATCTATATCTATATCCATATCCATATCCATATACACATTCATACATACAGTACATACATACACACATATGCATACACACACACATACATATACATACATACATACGTACATACAGACATACATACATACATACATACACACAATATCAAGTAATTCTGAAACCAGAATTTGGTGGTTCCTCATAGAATTATTTCAGTTGATTATCCACTTCAGCAAAGCAATTTTCTGATCTGATTTCTTTGTTCCCTAAATATGTTTTTTTAAAACAAATCTGAAGAAAGTTGATCAGGCCAAAACAGGATTTAGTCTTATCTTATTTAACTTTAAGACATGTGGACTTCAATTCCCAGAATTTCCCAGCTGGAGAATTCTGAAAGTTGAAGTCCACACATCTTAAAGTTGCTACGTTTGGGAACTTTCTTGGCCTAGAGCAGGAGTGTCAAATTGTCAGCCCATGGGGCGGATGTGTCACACGCTGGCCACGCCCAGTCCAGCTCCACAAAGGGAAAAAAAACACTGTGAAATGTCAAGTAACGGTAAGGTGACGCTGCAAGTTTGACATCTGAGAGCTAGAGGATTCCTCAAGCCTTGTTTAATCCTTTAAAAGCCCGTTATTTGTAGAAGTACCAGGTTCTTTAGAGTTGGGACAAAATTACATACTAGAAGAAGTGTATTTGCTGAATTTCTATATTATGATAAACAAGGTGCAATTTGTTTGTTTCAGCTTTATTAAAATATGAAAAACCAACATTTATGGTTTAGCAAAGGGAAGTGCACTTCAGAGAGAGAATTAGCCTTTAATTAAAGCAGTATAGTATTTAGTGAAAAATCTAACATGGATCTGGAAAGTTTAAAAGCAAGATATCCACACTTTTTACCCTTTTACACTTCTACTGACATTTGGATCTACGCTAAATTAGATGTACTTGGGTTTCACTTAAATCAGTGGGGCAGATTAGTCATGACTTAATTCTTCAGTTGATTTAAGTGTAATTGGATTGGGTCTATCAAATCAATTGGTCGTTATTAATTTGCCCCACAGAGTTGGATAAGTTTACAGCTAACTAATTTTCTTTCTATTGGGCTCAATTCCAAAGGAGAAACTTTAATATTTCTATCTACATATATAAGATGTATGTTTAAAGTTGCTATATTCAGGCAGTTCATGCTATGCAGTATTGAAGACTATTAAGACTGGTTCCAGTTAGAAAGTTCCAATTGTATTTGTAATTAGGAAAGTGTTGACTGAACCTCTGGAACAAAACTACATTTGATACAAAATTATTTTTTGCTTTGTTGTATAAACATTGCTTTAACAGATTGGTCATAGCAGCAATTGGCTCTTTTTCTTACAAATTACATTGTGTTTGTGTGTTTGGATAGAACTCTGCAATTTGTCCTGAAACAGAACAGAGATGGCTCCAAGTAATGAATTTTTCCTGATTTTTTTTTGTTTTTGCTTATTCTATCTTTTACAATGTTTAGCTGATTAATCCCACATACACTGCGTTTATATTCACAGCTTCTTTTGCATTTTTTGACTGTAAATGAAATGGAATGCTGTAATGGAAAATTTTTAATATTTATTATTAATTTTAATTATAATCTGATGATAAGAGCAAAAGCAAAGGAAGAATTGCAGCAGGATTGTGCCTCTCCTTTTCTTTCCATATTTGGCTTCTTTAGCATTAACCTTTGACAATTATTACAGATTTTGAATATGAAGTTTATCCTGGTATAGACAGGTAGTGACAGGAAAGCCTCATTCACTTAATTTCTATCATGCAATTTATTAAATCAAGGAAAAGTGCCAGAAAAGAAGTCGATTGATTCTCCAAGGCTACCTTCAAAAAGACTTTTAAACAAATAAAGTGCAGCTTGAAGAGCATATCGGAGGCAGGAAACGACTGTTTTACTTAAGCATCATGGCATCTACAGTTTTATTTTATAAGATTTTTTTTAATGGCCTGCGCTCCTGGCTCTTGTTCTAATTTTTCTTCATAGTATCTGTAAAATGGAAATTTTTATCTGGGTCAGAAGAATGACTCTCTGATCATGAGCCAAAAAAGAAGAAGCTTGCATGAGCTTAAATGTGTTGTCAGACTTATCACATAACATGTATAACAAATAGGCTGACTGTGATTCTAGGTGGAAGTCAGCAGAAAAAGGCATGAAGCATCAGCAAGAACAGTGACAATTAAAGTAAATAGCAGGATTTCTCCATGAAGATTTGCATGTATTTTATTCAACAGAATATGTTTTGTCTCCTTACTTATTTTTGTGATTTTGAGTAAGTTTTGACTTCTAGCAACTGCCTGGACAAGTCCCTACAGCTTTTTTTAAGCAAAATTTTAAAAGTGGTTTGCCCTTGCCTCCTTCCTAGGGCTGAGAGAGAATGACTGGCCTAAGGCTACCAAGCGGGAACAGAACTCCTTGTTTTTAGCCTGGTATCTTAACTGCTACACCAGACTAGCTATCTTATTTTTCCTCTTACCATTTGAATATTTAAAAAGTCATTGAACCAATTATTAAATTTTAGGTTAGGTGTAATTATTTGAGATGCCAAATCCTGTTGCCATGTCCATAGTGTGTTGTTCCAGAATTATAAGCTTTGTGTACTTTTCATTCTATTGAATATCTCAGTTGGTAGCATCTGGCTGACCATATCTGCATTTAGAAGATGGATAGCAATCAGGCGGAATTTGACCTAAAAAATCCAGGGCTGTAGGTTAGTCTGACAAATCGGAAAACATCCATGGGATAAGCAATGGCAAACTATTTTCATCATGTTGGCAAGGAAACTGCATGGGTATATAATAACCAGGGATAAGCTTAGTCTGGAAAACATTTTTATCTTCACTTTCTTCTCAAGAACATGAATAGCAACTGAATTTAGAAATATCAAGCAATTTTTCTTCTCTTTTCTCTGTCTGCTGTCTCTTTATTGAAGGATGGATATTTTTTGGCTCTCCACTTCACTGTTTCCTATGGGAAGATACAGTACTTTCCCCTTCCTGTTCCCCTGAACTGTAGGTTCAGACATAAAGGCTTTCTATGTTAGTATGTAACTCTTTTACTAAACCATACTTGGCCCTTGGGACTTAAGCATCTGTCTCTAAATAGCTTTAATGCATTTGGTTCTACTACCATACTTATGCTCTGTTAAAAATGGATTGTAGAGCTGTGTTTCTCAAACATAGCAACTATAAGAGGTGTGGACTTCAACTCCCAGAATTCCCTAGCCAGCATTAGGAGTTAAAACTTTTCCATGCAAAGTAGTGTCTTTTGAGTCTATGGTGAAGTACAAAAGAAAAAAAAAACATATTTGCAAATAAGCAGCAGATTATATACTAAAGAGCCTATGACTATTCAGGTATTCTGCACTGTAAAGATTTGTGCATAAATGTACATGGGAGCAAGCTCCAGTTTTGATGAAGCCCTTGGCAGGCCCAGAGTGTGAGCTCACTGGATGACAGCAGTGCAGAAGCTCCTTTCACAACCAGGAGAGCAAGAACAGAGATAGTGCTGGGCACTCTTCTTTTCCTTTATTGTGAGATGAAAGTATATCAAGAACAATGAAGAAGCCGGTGTAGTTGCCAAGCACTATTGCCTTTTTACCATTTTAATTCCCCACAATGCTCTTGTGTTTGTTACATGATAATTAAAGGAGCAAGAGCCATTGTTTTATTTTTCTGCTGTTGGCACATACCTATCTTGAGATGAGAGAGAGAGAGAGAGAGAGAGAGAGAGAGAGAGAGAGAGAGAGAGAGAGAGAGAGAGAGAGAGAGAGAGAGAGAATGGAAACAAAGAACATCATGGCTACTTGTTGCAACCCCTGATGATGGGACCACACACAGCAGCATGACAATGGCTCCGTAACTGTGATTTCTTTGGCCTGATGAAATAACCTGGGGGAGAATTTATTTTACCTACTTGGAAGAAAGCAGCAGGGGAAATACAAAATGCCATGGAAAGTTATCATCTCACATGCCACCAACAGGATAAATTACAAATGCCTTTATCAGTTCGGAAAAAAAAAACATGTTTGCTGTTTACTTTAGAAGATAAAGTCTTAGCTTGAAAATAAAATGGAATATTTGGCATATGAGGTATTGTTATTGGCATGCTTGAACTTCCAAATGTACTCAGTTCAGAGTTGGTTGAGTGAAGCTCTAGATGTATTCCCGGTGATGGAATCAGACTCTAGGCCAAACCAATGTACTCAGCTCTGACTTCCAAAATAGAGACGAGACAGCCTTTGGTTGAATCTGGCTCAGGAATATCACTATAGTTATATAAGCAAGCTTTTCAAAGATTAAAAATGTTGATTTATTTTTTAATCAGTTGTTCCTAGAATATAACAATGAAAGCATTGCCCACTAAGATGCTGTCATAATCAAACTGTATATTTTCATTGAAATGCAAAGCATACTTATGGTTTATATAACAATATGCTCTTCAATATTATAGATTGATTCTAAATTATTGCACACTTGTCCCTTCGTGCAGATAATCTTCCTTTCCAGGACCAACCCCAGCCATTTTACTGCAAAATGGGGTCTTCTTACCATGCTATAGGCTAGATGTTGAATCTTTTATCTCTCTTGTAAAAACCACCTGGCAACATCTGCCACTAAAATTGAGATAGCAGCCACAGCAAGCTGGATGCTGAGGTGCATATCTCTGTACAGATTTAATTGAAATAGCTGGCGAAGTAATTGGAAAGTAAAGCAGGGAAAATGCTAAAGTCTGCTACCTGAGGCAGTTACCTCATTCTGTCTAATGGAATCCGGATTATCTGTATCTCCTGATCTAACATCAAAGCTGCATCATTGAAATGTAGTGGTAAAATCCCAAATTGGGCTATCCATTTTAAAAAAAACAAGTAAACTATTTTATTCATATTTTTCTAATGTATAAAAATAATCCAAACTTGACTCTGTATTGATTCTTCTGACAATATTCTCACAAATGCATCGATCGTTCTTATTTACTCATCATATATGCTAACATGATTTTGGACTGTGTACAGTAAAAAAAAACCACAAACTATAGAATAAACAATATTAGAAAACATTCTACAATTGAAAACATTCACCAGCATTTACTATTAACAGATTAGTAGAAAGAATTTAACTTTATAGGCAATGCTGCCACCTCACTAATTGAGATAAATCATATGTTGAGGGATTTCTAGAAGGATGTCAAGAATGGGGCCAGTCTTGCCTCATTGGGGGAGGGGAAGCTGAGATTCCACAGGGCAGACGCTATGGCAGAAAAAGCTTTTCTTCTGGGTCCTGCCAAATGTAACTCATTTGCAGATGGGACCTTTTCTGCTAGATTCGATAGGACAGGGCAGATATAATCAGGCATAGGCAGTCCCTAATAACCTGGTCCTATGCCATGAAGAGCTTTAAAAGTAAAAAACAGCACCTTCATTTGGACTTGTGAGCAGATTCTGCATAGTAATTTGTAGTTTTTCATTTTTACTGTTCATAAAATTTGTTCATATAATTTGATATATTCCAGAAAACTGTGCCCAAATGTTTTTTCCCATATAAATATGGACATATCAGCATGATCTTTTAGAACAATCTCTAGCTTTCTTTCCTATTACTCTTGAAATCCACTTCTAAATGGCCCTGCTGGCTTAAAAAAAAATGTTCCATGAATTTAATCTAGTTCACTGCTTTGAACTTATCTTCAGTAATAATGCACCTGCTAACTTGACTTTTATGACTTCCTCACATATGCAAAACCATTATTTCAAGAGAGTCTGTAGTTCAGATTCTCCATTTAACTTACATCCACCATATGAAATACCTTTAGTCTTAACTATACTACCTCCCATCTCTCTTCAAATTGAGCACAAAAATGGCAGACAAACAGGGAAGTGTTGTGTGGCTTTTAAGAAGTGAAGGCAAAATATTTTGAATGCCTTTAAGATTCTTACAGACAGTCCATGTATCAAAGCTGGGTTGAAAATTAAACGGTCAGATGTGGTTAATTCTTAGATAGAAAACCTATAGGGTGAACCAGGCCTATATACTAGAATGTGGGGGAATCACTCCAACATTATTTAAATAACGCTGCCAAGAAAACTACACGGACATGTATGCTTGTGAAGTGAGCAAGATTCAAACTTGAACCGAACAAGGTTTTACTTTGTACCTTGTGAAAGTTTGAGATATGGTTATATTGAGGCCAATTTTGGGTTAAAACTGTTTTAGTCAGCAATTGATCTGCAGCAATTATTCTGAAGAAGGAAGAAAAGGGCAGGACTGAGATACTGGCCAGGTCAGGCTTCAGGAAGAAGCAATTGGCCGTGTTCTGTAAGTCATGTTGTCTTTCTAACAGCAGTCCTGTTTTATTCTACTTGATGGTTTTGATAGAAAGCCACGTACCGTATTATTAAAGAATCTTAGTAATAAAGAATAATAAAGAACATTATTATTATTAGTAGTAAAGAAATTAAATCTCTACCCAGGCACCATGGATATTGTATGCTGTATTTACTAAGCTGTATTTTCCTCTGCCACCCTCTTTTTGAATTTACTGTAGGCTAAGGGACTTCTTAACTTTGAGAAGAAGATTAACCATTTGTAGTGCATATTTTAGCTCTAGCGACCTGAATATTCTGGTTGGTGGGCTCCAGGAGAAGGGTCTTCTCTATCATTGCACTGTCCTCTGGAGTAAGGTCGGCTCCAACCTTTCTGACCTTTTGTAAGAGCCTGGTTCTGCCATTTATTTTGGGTCTCCAATGTGGGAGCATCACGGTGGAAATGGTTGACTGATTAACAACAGATTCCACCTCCTCCACATCCTGTTCCTGTCCTCCCCATCCTTAACTTGCTTGTGTGTTAATTGTTATTTTTATTTTATACAATTTTTATCTTTTATGATTGTAAGCTGTCCAGAGTCACCCTGACGTCCAACAAATTCCATAAACAAACAAAACAAATAAATTAATTGAGCAGATGACGAAGGCAGAATCATCAGAATCAAACAGAAACATGCACATAATCACACACACAAACACACTGAATGTTACGTTTTTGTAACCTGCCCCTTTTTTATACTTCATAATCCAGGGAACGGTTTTAAGAAAATGATTTAACTTTTTAATCAGTTTAATTTTTAACCTAGTTTTAAATTTAGTGAATGTTATGCAAACAAAAATAGTCAAGTCTCTAATTACAGATTCTTAAGCATTAAGCAGGACCACCCAGTAAACCAATTTAATTAAACCCTGCCTTTTTATATGCAAACAAGTGGTGGAACAAAACATATGAGTTTGTATATAAATAGCACAACATAGTATTTTATAAATATACCCTTATTTATCTCTCAGTTCAATATGTACCCTGTTTCCCGGAAAATAAGAACCTCCTCAGATAGTAAGCCCAATCGGGCTTTTGGGTGCATGCGCTAAAATACGCCCTCCTCCCAAAGTAAGTCCTCCCCAAAAAATAAGCCCTTCCCAAAAATATTTCAACACAACAGCAGCCATGAGGTAACCATGCTTGCCACCTTCTAAACCTCAAAAATAATAAGACCTTCCCAAAAAGAAGCTCAAGCTCTTATTTTGGTGGTAAAATAATAAGACAGCCTTATTTTCAGGGAAACATGGTACATATTGGTAAAAGAAATTATATGTTACTGCTGTTGCTGTAAAAAATTCTGTAACAAATTGTACAATCATTTGACAACTTATGTAGGCAAACTTCAGGCATATGGAAACTAGTCAGTTTTGGGTTGATCTCAAGAATGTTTTACAAGACCTTTGAGATCATCCATCTACAGCTGCATAGTAATTGTGGAAAGAGGGATATAGCAGCAGTTTCTAAGATAGCTGTGTTTATTATTTTCAACAAAACCATGGAATGTAAATTATTTGTTATCACATTTCTTGTGTACGGTCCACTTTTTCAGCCGTATGTGGAATATTATCCTGAGAAATTAGAATTATACATTCCTACAGGTATTGCTGGAGATGAAGGAAGGAAACATGTTGAAAGGAAAGCTGATGGACAGTAAGAATGACTCATAAAGACTTTTAATAGTTAGGAATAACATGAATATTCCTGCACTGTACAGTTATTTCAGTATGGTATGAAAACCCTTGATCTTTGTATAAATCCACAAGAAGTAGCATTAAATCTTGTGACTTCTAGCTCTATTGGTTCAGAGTGAATTTGAGGTTTTTAGATATTGCCAGTGCAAACTTCCAAAACTAGCAAAGCTTCCTATGGAGCCAATTAAAGGTAAATTATTAATATGATATTCTACACAAGAAGTACACTGAGTTCTATAAGTCAGGCAATTTTCAGAATGTCAATCACACGAAATATTTTTGCACTGTCTTTTTTAATTATTAAAAAACCATCTATTGCCAGCCTCTTAAATAGTAAATAATAGCAAGCAGTAATTCGTTATTTTTAAATACAGTTTGTGGCCTATTCATTATCCTTTAAAAAAAATAAAGTTTATCTGGAAAGCATATTAACATTTGAATAGGAATTCTCATATTTAATTTAAAGAGCCACATTGCAAAAAGCTAATTTATAGCATGCAAGATGCCATAGGAAGTAATTCAACTTATGAAGCATTTAGGTTTTTCAGCAAGGTGTGAAGCATTATACTTTTTAAAAAAGTTATAGAAGAAAATAATGGAGAGGAGCCAAAACAGAAAACAGGGACAAGTCTGGAATATTTCAAAAAACTTAGCAAGTGACAGATGAATGCAGGAGTATGTATGTTTCTTTATTTCTTTTTCTTTTAAGAGAATGAAAGTTTCTAGAGAACGAACTTCAAATCCATTCTGGATGACAGTTTTAGCAATTGGCTGCACTCTTCCACATTGTTCAATCTCCTTTAAAATATAGCAAGGTCATGCTAACCCAGATCGCTCACATCAGGCAATAGTATACCTAACACAGTTTCATGTTCCTTGATTACTTGCTTCCAATTTATTCTTTCCTAAGGCCCGTTCTCTAAAATATGATTGAGTACAGTAGATCTTCCCAGGGTGCTTCTTTAAAGAAGCTATTTCAGAGATGCCAGAAGAAATTGTCTTTGCGCATTTTGCTATATATTGGCATGTTCTTTTAAAGGAAATAGATCATGGGTGTCAAACTAGTGGCGTAACGTTGCGGTCTCTTGACAAAAAGTGATGTTTTTCCCTTTGTGAAGCTGGTTGGGCTTGGCCTGCATATGACACATCTGATCCAGGGGCTGCAAGTTTGACACCCTGAAATAGATTATTTAGAACCTTTTCAATCCTAAATTCAGAACCAGTTTTGGCACACAGATAGTCTTGGTCATTCTGGTGGCTGGTTAGATATCTTGTTAATGTTCTGATTCCCTTAGTAGCTTTTGATTCTGGTGTCTTTTTTGATTGCTTGAATGGAATGACAAGTGAAGGCACTTTGTGGAAGTTCTGATTTTACTCTTTGGGTACTGTAAGATGTGATATTGAGAGACACTGGTATCCACAAAGATTCATATTATCTTCCATTCTTCACATCTATATGAAGTTGCTGGGAAGAGCATGTGAATTTGAAGCCATTTGCCATTCGTATACTAATGATACCCAGCTGTAGTTTTTCCCAAAGTACATCCAGAACTGGATGTTACTAAAGTCTTTGCACGTCTCCAGGCTGTAAAGGCCTGGAGACGTGGGATATGGGAGAACAAACTGATGCTGAACTTGGACAAGGCAGAATTGTTGCTGATTTCAGGAACTGGAATTTAGAATTTTGGTGATAAATCTGTCCTGGATGAGCCTGCACTTCTGCAAAGGAACAGATTCACAGTCTAGGAGGCCTCCATAATCCATCATTGATGCTGTACAACCACATAACAGCTATGACACAGTGAACTCCTAACTGGAAGAGAGAGAAGTTATGCATTACTACCCTCAATATTGGAGAACTGAAATACCCTCTTCCTGTCAGGGCTCTTGAGGAATGCAGCAGCATGGGCAGTGAGCAGCATCTTTGTCTCTTTCTTTTGCAGGCCAAGTTCCAAACTCACTTTGGTCTACAGATGTTTCATAACTGAAATCCAAGCTACTGGTCAAACTGCCTCCTCCCATACAGTTTGCTCCACACTCTCAATGATTCAACAGGGTGCTTTTCACTGGTCATAAAAATTACTTTTTTATAAACATATCAACGCATCAGTGGTATATATCAATAGTATAACTTCCTTTTTTGTATTATGAGGCTGTTATTGTAGAAAATTCTGTGTGTAGAATGCAGGACTTCCTTTGGAACAGAGGTTTGCTAGCATTGATATTTATGCTTATTTAAAACACAGGTGGGCAATACACAAACTAAGCATAGGCATAAACATGATTTCTACATTTCCCTACCCTATTTGAAATATTGACCTTTCCTTTCAGTCTATAGTTTCAGAGATTAACATTAGATTTCAGTTTGATTCAAATGTTTGAGTTGACTTTGGTTGGATTTGGGACATAAGAGCATGTTGCAATAGTCAAGATAGGAGGCAAAGAAGCCAGCAATAACTATTGCCAATCTGTCTCAAAAAGGCACGGTTGAACACAAAATATAATTGTAGAAACACATTTTTTTTCTGGATTTAATTTCAGTTCCTTTTCTCTCGCCTGCCCTGTCACTGAACTTAGGCACATTGCTGAACTTAGTATCAGCTTCTTCCTTAAACAACAGAAATAAGAGCTACAATGGTAGCTAGGAAGATGAACTGGGTATCATCAATAAGTTGATGACATAACACTGTAAACTCCAGAACTTCTTCAGCAGTGTTAGTAAATGATAACCAAAGTTAAGCACAACATAGGAGGATACAAATAGCCTTGGTGTTGTACTTTAATCCCCTCCCAACATCAACCTTTGCTATTTATTTTATTTATTTATAAAATTTATAGGACTGCCCAACCAAACTCTGGGAAGCTCACAACCCCAAAATTAGGTCTGTGCCTATATATAGGTAATCCACAATTTACAACCATTATTTTTAAGACCATTCAAAGATACAAGATATAATGGCACTGAAAAAAGGGACTTACAACCAGTCCTCACTCTTACGATTGTTGCAGTGTCCCCACGATCATCTGATCAAAATTTGGATGCTTGGCCGCCAGCATTTATTTATGATGGTTGTAGCATTGCAGGGTCATTTTTGATCTTCTCAGAGAGCTTCTGACAAGCAAAATCAATGGGGGAAACTGGATTCAGTTTACAACCATCTGATTCACTTAGTGACTGGGGCAAAACAGGTCATAAAATTGGGTGTGGCCAACTTAATGAATGCATTGCTAATGAATAGAAGTTCCAGTTGTGGTTGTATGTTAAGGATTATCTGTTATATGTGTACACAGACACATATTCTTAACAAAAATAAGACTTGGTACCACAGCTAAATTTCCCCATGCAGTCCATAATGAGTTCATTCCATGCCAATCTCACCTTTTCCCAGCATTGGGGGAAAAAGCCAAGTCCTCTATGATTTTTGGAAAGTTAAAATAATATTGCTTGACAGAACGGACTGGTACCACTCTATAACAGTGACTCCAAGCTCCAATCTTGCTAGGTAATCCAGGTGATCGATGATATCAAAAGCTGACAGGAGATACGGGATAACTATGCCATGCTTTATCCATCCAGGACCTTATAATTCATTTACCAAGAACCAAAGCATTTCAGGATCATAACCCTTCTGAAAACTCAACTCCACTGAATACAGAACACCAGCATGTTTTATAATGGCTTGTAATTGACCAGGCTCCCAGACCAAATCACTGTTTTACTGCCTACCTTAAACAAAGGAAATATATCCCAATCATAGAACAGTATATAATTTTCTCCACTGAGAGGAAATCCAAAGAGGGGGGAAAGGACATTTTTGCTTTACAATGGAAATAAAAAAGGCAATTAAGAGTAGGAGAGAGGGTAAGAAAAAGGCAATAGGAGGACGAGAGGGGAAAGAGAGGGGAAGAAGAAAGAAAGAAAGAGAGGAGGAAGGAAGAAGGTAGAGAAGGGAAGTTAAGAAGAGTTAAGAGAAAGGTGTTGCAAAACAATATGGAGACCCCGGGTGGCAAGAAAGTGACCCAAACTGTATTATATATGTCTGTGTGTGTAAAAATGAATATAGAGACTATGATGAATTGACAAATGTTAAATAGCAATTATAAGAATGTATATCTAAAAATGAATTTGAAAGGAAAAAATAAAAAAACTTTTTACAAAAAAAAGAAATAAAAAAGGCACAGTACTGGTATATATAATGGATACCCATGCTTCATGACAAAACTATGTGATCAGGTAATGCAGGAGAAATCTGGTTCACTACGGTTCAGTCCATTGGCTTAGTGGTGGTCGATGATTGAAACACATAAGGGAATATTACTCCCACCGCCTTGAGTCTGGAAGCAGTTCTATAAGTGGAAGGCATAAACATTTTGGTGAGGTACTGATGTTTAGTACTGTAAAAAGCCCCAGACCACTCCTGAGTGAAGGAGTGGAATGTCTGCCAGTTTGAACTGAGGTAACGGAATGTGAGGCAACTGGCAGTTGGAACAGAATTCTTTTCAGGTGAGGAGGGAGAGTAGAATTCTAACTCCTTAGCATCAGAGTGTGTTAATATAAGGCAACTGGCAGTTGGAACACAGTTCTTTTCAGGTGGGAAGGGGGAGTCAAACTCCTTAGCAACAGAGCACGTAAATTACTGCATACGAAGGTGTCCCATTAAGATTGAGAGTATGTTGGCAACATTTTGACGAGGTTCCACTTGCCATCTTCATGTTTGTGCAAGCAAGGTGTGATCGGGGCTGCCGTCTTTCTATAAATATTTCTATATTTCTATATTTCTATATTTCTATATTTCTATATTTCTATATTTCTATATTTCTATATTTCTATATTTCTATATTTCTATATTTCTATATTTCTATATTTCTATATTTCTATATTTCTATATTTCTATATTTCTATATTTCTATATTTCTATATTTCTATATTTCTATATTTCTATATTTCTATATTTCTATATTATTTCTATATTTCTATGTTATTTCTTTCTATATTTCTATATTTCTGTGTGTGTGTGTGTTTGTGTGTGTGTGTGTGTAGAAATATTTCTATAAATATTGGTGGGAGTGTGTGCAGTGCTGGCTTTGTTGTTGTAAGCGGATTGGTTGGCTGTGTTGTAACATCTTGATTAAACATCAACTCCATCAACTAATCAAGATGTTACAATACAGCCAACCAATCCACTTATAGCAACAAAGCCAGCACTCCACACACCCTCACCAATATTTATAGAAAGACGGAAGCACCGATCATGCCTTACTTGCACAAGCATGAAGCCGAAGGTACCAGCCTAAAGATGGTGAGTGGGACGTGGTCGAAATGTCACCAAGATACTCTCAATCTTACACGGGAAAAGACCCTAATACACCAAGACCTGCATATATACATACATACATACATACATACATACATACATACATACATATTCATATTCTATAATTTTTGCAAAGAATATTTGACAAATAAAAAAGCAGTGGACAATAACAAATAGTAGAACAGTTAAATATGACAAGGCATTTGAAAACAAAATGTTCTAGAAGTCCATTCTGAAGCCATGGGAGCACCACAAAGAAAGCCGCATTCAACATTCAGTTGTAATTCTTGAAATAAAAGTAGAAGTAAGGAAAAGCAGTGTCAACTTTAGAATAATTAAACTTGTTCTTCTTTTGTTGATAAATCTGTGTACTGACTAATACCATAAGAATGACTTAAGTTGGAAAGTGAGGTCCATTAGAACAAATAAGACTTCTCAAAATGTCGGCTCAGAGTCTAAAAATTAAGTGCACAAACAAATTTGACTGCCAAAATATCCAGACAGATTTGTAGACGTTAATGAAGCTAACTTTTGCTGCTAAAATCCAACAAAGAAATTACATTTACTTTGCTTTCGAATTTCATGAAAGATTTATCTTCAGGTTTAATTTCATGGTAATTGCTGTGGTAGGTTTCCGAAAGTTCAATATGTCAGAGGTGTATACGCAAAAAATGTGCTTAGTTAACAACAAGAGAATGTTCTAAATTTTGAAGACATGGGCAGAAGGAAGCTGAAAAATGGCTAAAAATCAATCCCTTTTGAGATGTGGAGCTTTTCATAAGTCAAAAATAGGTGTCCTTTAGTCCAGTAATCCAGCTTTTTACAGGTAGTGCTTGACTTACAGCTGTTCATTTAGTGATTGTTCAAAGTTACAATCACACTGAAAAAAAGTGACTTGTGACCATTTTTCACACTTACCAACTGTTGCAGTATCCCCGTGGTTATGTGATTGAAATTCAGATGCTTGGCAACTGTCTCATAGTTATGATGGTTGCAGTGTCCCAGAGTCATGTGATCATCTTTTGAACCCTTCTTACAAGCAATGTCAATGGGGAAGCC
Source organism: Thamnophis sirtalis (assembly GCF_051295495.1). Classification (NCBI taxonomy): domain Eukaryota; kingdom Metazoa; phylum Chordata; class Lepidosauria; order Squamata; family Natricidae; genus Thamnophis; species Thamnophis sirtalis. Next base: position 58,602,892 of record NW_028261385.1, read on the forward strand.
AGATTCACTTAACAACTGTGTTACTAACTTAACAACTGTGGTGATTCATTTAACAATTGTGGCAAGAAAGGTCATAAAATGGGGGAACTCACTTTACAAATGTCTCGCTTAGCAACAAAACATTTGGGCTCAATTGTGGTTGTAAGTTGAGGATTACCTGTGTTTTTGTTTTGGTTTATTGAATGCCCCGTTTGGTTAATAATGTTACTATTTAACCAATTGATTCACAACACAGCTATATCTCAGTTAGCATAAAAGTAGCTTAACCCTTGAAAAATATCTTATTGACCATTTTAATCAGTGGCTCATGTCTTCTTTTCTATGTACAATTGATTTGACAAGAGCGTCTGCTTTTGCAATGCTACATTTTTCCCCCCCACCCATAAATTGGTAAATAACAACAATCCTCAAGTAAAAGATGATATTCTAACTGGCCTATTAACTTGGAGAATTCCAGGAAGCGGAAGTAATTTTAAGGGTATGCAACATTTAAACAGGGATTAAATAATTCTGGAAAATGCTTAAAACCTCTTCTTTAGGGACCACACAAGCCTTGCTAGAAGTCCTGTTCCCAACAAAGTGAAGCTACTGTCAAATCTAATTTAATTTTAATTTAATTTTCTCTATTCACAGTCAAGCAAAGTAAAAACATGTGCCCACACCACCTTAGATCAGAATACAATGAGCACATGTTTGTCTGGCTTACTTAATTGCCTCCAATCCATAGATTAGAAAAAGCCTAGCTAATTTAAAATATAGCGTCTTATGATGATAGCAAATGTTTTCCATTTGGTAGATTTCATATTTGGTCCTTTCATGGTTATGGATGCAAAATAGCTACATTTGGCTCATGATCTTTCCAATAGGAAAAGAGGGAGTTATTTCATCTTTAACTACTGTAAATCTTTTCCTGACATGTTCTAAGTTCCACTACTGGTGTCCCTGCCAATCGTCGGCTTCCATTAGCAAATGAAATTCAAGCAGGAATGCTCAATTAAAATGCATTAGCTTTATAGAGCTTATATTTATTTGACAATCTGATAGAAAAGCTTTGCCTTATTATTGCTGCAATATATACCAGCAGGTTATCAAGGATCTATTATGGTCTGCATTTAGATATAACATTTTCTGACCCATAGTTCTGGGACAATCACAGATTGAACTAGAATGCAATTATCCTCTAATTCAAGTGGCTCTGAATTGGACAAGGTAGCTTTGGCTGAAAAAGTACACCAAAACACTTCAAAATAAATAAATATACATTTATGTTTAGAAGAAAGCATATTTTTAAAATGGTAGCATCAGTTAAAATACCTTCTCAAATATCTATTATTGTGAGAAAAGGGAATCAATATATTTGAGCATATAGCAATATACAAATGATGCGATTAAAAATATACTGGGGTTTTTTTTTGGAGTATAAGACACACCATTTTCCCTCAAAAAAGAGGCTGAAAATCTGGCTACATCTTAAATTTAGTTTAGTTTAGTTTATTTGGATTTATAGGCCGCCCTTTTCCCTGAGGGGACTCAGGGCGGCTTACAATCATTGGGGGGGGGGTGAAATTCAAAACAAACAATATGTGCACAAAATAAATAAAGTAATAAAAACACAACTTGCATTCAACATTCACACTCGGGTGGGGCAAATCGAAGACTTATCCCCAGGCCTGTTGGGATAGCCAGGTCTTAAGGGCTGCGCGGAAGGCCTGGACGGTGGTGAGGGTGCGTATCTCAACGGGGAGATCGTTCCACAGGGTCGGAGCTACAACAGAAAAGGCTCTCCTCCGTGTAGTCGCCAGTCGGCATTGACTGGCAGATGGGATTCGGAGGAGGCCCAGTCTGTGCGATCTTATCGGTCGGAGGGAAGTAATCGGCAGAAGACGGTCTCTCAAGTACTCAGATCCACTACCATGAAGGGCTTTAAAGGTGGTCAACAGGACCCTGAAGTGCACCCGGAGATCAACAGGTAGCCAGTGCAGCTCGCGGAGGATGGGTGTTATGTGGGCGAACCGCGGTGCGCCCACTATCACTCACGCGGCCGCATTCTGGACTAACTGCAGCCGCCGGATGCACTTCAAGGGCAGCCCCATGTAGAGCACATTGCAGTATTCCAGCCTAGAGATCACAAGGGCTCGAGTGACTGTTGTGAGAGCCTCCCGATTCAGGTAGGGTCGTAACTGGCGGACCAGGCGAACCTGGGCAAATGCCCCCCTGGTCACAGCCGACAGATGATGGTCGAAGGTCAGCTGTGGATCCAGGAGGACTCCTAAGTTACGAACCCTATCTGAGGGGTATAGAATTTGACCCCCCAGCCTGATAGGTGGAACATTAGCCAAATTATTGGGAGGGAAACACAACAGCCACTCGGTCTTGTCCGGGTTGAGTACCAGTTTGTTAGCACTCATCCAGTTCTTAACGGCCTCAAGACCCTGGTTCATCACATCCACCGCTTCATTGAGTTGGCACAGGGCGGACAGATACAATTGCGTATCGTCCGCATATTGATGGTATTTTATCCCGTGCCTCCGGATGATCTCGCCCAGCGGTTTCATGTATATGTTAAATAGTAGGGGGGATAAGACCGAGCCCTGCGGCACCCCATATTTTAGGGGCCTCAGGGATGATCTCTGCCCCCCGACCAACACCGACTGCGACCTGTCCGAGAGGTAGGAGGAGAACCACCGCAAAACAGTGCCTCCCACCCCCACCTCCCGCAGTCGTCGCAGAAGGATACCATGGTTGATGGTATCGAAAGCCGCCGAGAGGTCAAGGAGAACCAGGATGGACGCATGGCCTCCATCTCTGGCCCTCCAGAGATCATCGGTCAATGCGACCAAAGCGGTTTCTGTGCTGTAACCGGGTCTGAAGCCGGACTGGAAGGGGTCAAGGTAACTAGCTTCCTCCAAGGCCCGTTGAAGCTGGAAGGCCACCACCTTCTCAACAACCTTCCCAACAAAGGGAAGGTTGGAGACAGGACGGTAGTTATTTAAAACGGCTGGATCCAAGGATGGTTTCTTCAGGAGGGGTCTCACCACCGCCGTTTTAAGTGCGGCGGGGAAGTACCCCTCCTGAAGGGAGGCGGTTACAACCGCCTGGATCCAGCCACGTGTCACCTCACTGCTGTTGGCAACCAGCCAGGAGGGACACGGGTCCAGAGTACAGGTGGAGGCACTCACAGCTCGAATGGCCTTGTCCACATCCCCAGAGGCAACATCCTGAAACTCAACCCAGAGATGGTTTGCCAAGTAATCCTCTTGTGTCCCAGCTGGATCTGCAGCGGTGGAGTCCAAGTCCGACCGAAACCGAGCAACTTTGTCCGCTAAGAATTACTGAATACAGCATTTTATGCCTCCTGAAACCCTGCCCCCTTCACCAAAATGGCTGTGCATAGCTTGTAGGAGGCTTTCAGAGAGCTACTGGGGGCTGGGGAGGGCAGAAATGAGCAAAAAACATTCTGTTTTTGCCTCAATTTTGCCCCCTCCACCTTCCAGGAGCACTCTATAAGCCTCCTAAGGGCTATTCATGCCCTTTAAAAAAAACAGTCATTTTTGGCAGGTTTGCAGAGTGCAAAAACCTTTTTTAAATTTGCCTCTTCAAAACCTTGGTGCGTTTTATACTCCAGTGCGTCTTATACTCCGAAAAATATGGGATATTATGGAGAAAACAGAATAATACAAAAAATATAAATGGGTTGGGATAAGAGATGGTATCCAGCAGGTTCTGACCAGTTCTAGACAACTAGTAGCATAAATTTTGAGTAGTTCGGAGAACCGGTAAATACTACTTTTGACTGGCCCCACCCCATTTTATTCTCTGCCTCCCAAGTCCCAGCTGATTGGGAGGAAATGGAGATTTTGCAGTCCCTCCCCTGGAATGGGGAGGGAATGGAGATTTTACAGTATCCTTCCACTGCCACATTCACCAAACCAGGCCCACCAAGCCGCACCACACCATGCCCACCAAGCCATGCCCACAGAACTGGTAGTAAAAAAAATTCAATCCCACCACTGGTTGGGATGGATTATCTCATTACCAACTAAAGCATTGTTAGTCTCTCCAGCAGACTGGCAATGGAGAAAGAAGAGAACCAGCCAATCCAATTTGTTGTTCTTTAGACGTTTTTGACAACTACTGCCACTTTTTCCACAAAATACCAAATAAATGCAATTTCCAGAAAACTCTAGCAATTAAAACGACTACAGTAAATCTGTCCACCACCCTCCCAATGGTAATTAGAAATTCTGAAGAAATGTACATTGATGCATTCTTTTTCTTCTTATTATTATGCCATATCCATCATCAGACGTTGGCAATCATGTTGGCAATCCTATTTTTATCAAGGAAATAGTGCTGTTGAGTTTTGTCCCTCAGATTTTGAAGCCATGATGTTCTTCTTCTGCTTGGACCTTGTTTCCCTTCAATCTTTCCTTGGAGGATAAAGTGAAGTATGCTGTATTTTTCCGGGTGCATAGAGTTATAAAACAATTTAAAGGAGCAGAAGGAGGAAGAGGAGAAGAAGAAAGTCAGAAGAACTTTTCCCAGTATAAAGCTGCTTTTCTAAATATCTACTGGAAAGTAAAGAACAAAACAGTAGAAACCGAAGAAAAGCTGGAGAAAATTCCAAACCCACACAACATACATACTCTAGATCTCAGTGATATAAATGTAATGATATCTTTACTAATTATTCACATTGAATAATTAAATGAATGGATTAAAAGAATCCAAACAGTAACCAATTCTGCTGAAAGAGAAAATGAGATATTTGTAAGAGCAATTTCAGCTGAATAATTAGGGGAAAGCATTTGCAAGGACTAAGAACAGAGACTGTAAATAGGAAATATCAACATCTGGACATTGAAATGGTCAAGCTTTTTAGAAAGAAAATATTGGTTGATAAAACAATACTTAATCTAGATTTTGTGTGAATTATCCAGCCTTGAGTAGGCATTGAATATGGTGACTGCCAACATAGTAGTAATATATTTTCTTTCCTTGGCATAATCTGAGAATAAAATTACAGGAAGCCATAGCTGTGCTTAAAACTAAGAAGCATTGTGAAGATGTGAGAACACAGAACAAGTTCTCTGCCAGCAAGCGTACTGAGTCCTTTGTTTATAACTGAGTGTACTAGATTTGCTTGTATTAAATAACAAGAATGTTGTGGGTAGGTTGCTTGCTGCAGGAAACTAATATATCGGCTTCTCTCATAACGGATACTAAATACATCTATCTACCTGTAGCATCCTCATCCTCATTATGAAACGGATACCATAAAATAATAAAATTCATCAACTGAATTTACATCACTGTTGCAAGTGAAGTGTTATTAAATAGAGACTGCAATTGTAGCAGGGTCGTGCAGTCAAGGGAGGCAGGGGAGGCAGAGCCTCACCACTGTTATCATGAAAAAAAAATGTAAAAGGAAAAAGGCTGAGCTAGTTGCTGCCAGAGTTACAGTGGATAACTCTGCTTAGTGCTTAACTATTTAAAAAAGCCTCTAAAAACACCCTCTACAGGAGGAGGCAGGAGAATGACGTGCCTCATCTAGTCTGATTTTATGAGCACTCGAGCAGAGTTAAACAAGGATTAAAAGTAGAGAAATTCCTGACGTAGATGAGGCATGTCCTGTAGAGGGCGTTTTTTAAGAGGCTTTTTTAAACAGTTAAGCAGAGTCATCCATGGCGACTCTGGCAGCAACTAGCCCATCCTGAACTCAGCTCTTGCCTTTTTCCTTTTACATTTTTTTCTTTTCATGATGACAGGCAAAAGCAGAGTTGAAATCCTCTCTGAAACAGCTGGAAAAGGTACGTGTACATCTGGGTCGGAGGGAGGGGGAGGAATTCAAACTTAATCCTCCTGATGCAACTTTGTGTGTGTGTGTGCTTGTATGTTTGAGAGAGAGTTTGTTTGAGTGAAGAGAGGGAAGGGGGTAGGAGAGGCAGGGAGGGCAGCTCGCCAGCTCAGGCAGGCAAAAGTCACTTTCTTTTGCCCGCTTCTGTGTCCGCGGCAGCCCTCCAGCTCAGGCAGGCGAAAGTCACTTTCTTTTGCCCGCCTCTGTGTCCATGGCAGCCCGCCAGCAGAGGCGGGCGAAAGACCCGCCTCTGCTGGCAGGCTGTCGCTGACACAGGTGGGCGAAAGAAAGTGACTTTTGCTGGCCTGTGCTGGCGGGCTGCTGCTTTCTTTCGCCCGCCTGTGCCCGCGGCAGCCCGCCAGCTCAGGCAGGCAAAAGTCACTTTCTTTCGCTCGCCTCTGTGTCCGCGGCAGCCCGCCAGCAGACTTTTGCTGGCCTGTGCTGGTGGGCTGCTGCTTTCTTTCGCCCGCCTGTGCCCGCGGCAGCCCGCCAGCACAGACCGGTGAAAGAGACTTTCTTTCACCCGTCTGTGCCCACGGCAGAGCTCGGGGGGCTGCCATGAGCACAGGCGGGCAAAAGAAAGTGCTTTAGTCAGTGGGGTGTCGGGAGAGAGGACTGCCTCACCAGCCATAAACCTTACCGCATGTCACTGAATTGTAGAGTCTTGCTGGGTGTTCAAATAGAATCAATCAATCAATCCATGTATTTCCAAAATCTGACTATTTTCACTTGCTATAATCTCCAAGAGGAAATCTATGCAAACAAAATTCTATGGACTTTTTCTCCTCTCTCTCTCTCTAATAGAATAAGAAATAAGCAAAGTCCTTGTTTAAAACTTCTCTGAATGTGACAAGCTATTATATCAGGTAAGAATCCTGGTTTAGATGTTTTCACTCTAATATACTTATTGGTTGTTTTTTTTAATTGCAACTGCATCTAATGTGAACTTGTACATTTCAGACATATTCTTCTGAATATACTGTATAGCTCTATCCAAATCATGATAATGCCTATTTTTTGGAATAATAGTGTAGATAGATAATTAAGAATTTATATTGGCCTTGTGACAACCATTCTCTAAACTAATTCTAACTGTCTGATAGAACAGCCCATGGTTGAGATATGCCTGATACAAGACAGACATGGCTTCACTTCAGTTTCTTATGTTTCTGGCACATATTACTTTATGCCACAAATGCATGTTTTGTATCCAAAGTTCTCTACCATGTGCCCTAATCTTTTTGTCAGTTTGCCCAACCTAATATGAACTGAAGCTACTATTTAAACAAGCCAACAATATAAATACAAGAGCCAATGGAAAACATATATCTTTTTCATCTGTATTACTAGTTGCCAGGTATGAATTAAAAAAAGAGATTATCTATTTGAAGGGCTCATTAGCTTCTTGGCATTAAAATAATACTAAAAAAAAAACCTTTAACTTTGAATGTCTTCTGAGATTTGAAAACAGCAATTTCATCTCATATGTTTGAGTATTTCAAGTAATCTTGGCTACAAAAAGACCCTGAGAGAGATTCTGCAACCCACAAGTTTAAGATGGTTACTGTTCACTTGAAGTATATGCATTAGTATTTGTATCCAAAGGGTGTTGGCTTGGAAAGCAAACTCATGAATTTCAGCTTGAGGAACTTATTAGATCATTCTTATCTCCTGCGCTTCCTTGCCATTTTAAATTGTGCATAAAGTTTGACAATTAAGAAACAATTTTAGCCAAGACGAACAACTTGCCTGCATTCCAATCTGAAACTACAGTAAAAATGTTGTGCATTGCTGCCAAAATGCTCTTCTTTATAGATGCATAATCTGTTTTTTAGGGAGCTAGAGTGAGGGTTCGGGTTTATTATCAATAAAACAAAAGCATGAATATTTTACACAAACAATATAGAGGGATTCTGGGAGATGATCTGACACTTGGGAAAACAAAAAAATAATTGACAAGGAGACCCACAGAAAATAAAATGGGTTAGGGTTAGGGTTATCATTGATGACATAAGCATAAACTTATAAGAAACTCAAAGAAACAGTAACAGACAAACCCAGTAAAATGATGGCCATTCAAATCATAATGTTTTGAAAGGACCGATTAACTGAATAACAACAACGTTGTTCAATAGGGTAGTTGGGAAGCATATAAAATTGAGCAGTGTTTTTGGAACCCCAGACCACAAGCTGACTTTTTGGATCCCTTGCAGATCCCCCTTAGAGCAGATCCTGTTCTCCCACAACAAATCCTCTATTTTACTTTCCCCAATGTGATGCGACTCAAAAGAGGATTCTAAATCTGTTTTCTTCTTGATAAAACTAATTCCTCCAACCAAAAATATCATTTTTAAATATGGAACAGCTATTGCATTTGCAGTCTTTTTATTTTAGTAAAATAAATTATTGTTTATTGTTCAATAAAAGCTTGACTTACTGTATGTAATGTATGTCGTTTTACAACAAATAATTAATAGTTGTCCTATTTGAAATCCTATACTAGAGCAAAATGATTTCAAAGCACATGAATAAAATATTAGAACGTATTTGTGTCTCTATAATCTTGTGCTCTCCATAAATAACTAAATTTACAGAGTCCATAATATTTAGGCAAAGAAATGTACAGCCTTAAAACTGTATTTCCAGGCAGGACTATTTAACAAGCAGTTCCTCTTTTATCCAGTGGGCTTTACACCCTGGTTGTGTAGTTATGGTTACAATTTATTCCTAGTTTCTGATTTATAAGGAAGTCTGAAGGATAAATATGAAGAGAATTGAACTTTGAAACTGTTTAGGAACATTTAAGTTTATAGTTGCTAGGATTTTCAGGTATCTATCTCTCGTTCTTTATAATGTTCTTTGAGGAGTGAAATTACATCATCATCTTAAGGCAAAGTGTACTAAATCCATGTCTTTTCTTCTTACCTAAAAATTGATGATCCATCATAGGCAATGCTATGTTTTTTAAGTTGCTAAGGCATTACATCAAAACATGTTGGTCTTATTTCCTTAGTTCCCATTTGGTTGAGGAAGGCTGCATTGAAGATCAAAGTGTACTGCACAATGCAGACTGAAAATATCTATAAGGCATCAAGACATACGGGTAGAGGCAGGATGAGAGGAGTTGGAATGGAAACCGAGAGAAATATTTGAGGTGTTTAAATTGCTTTATAGAGAAGGAGGTAAAAGGGACAAATTAAAGGTTTGGAAATGGACAGATATTTAGATAAAGAGAAAAGGCCCCTAGCTAGAGTAGAATTTTATTTGATTAACTCACTTGGTTTCAACATAGTTTGAAATCCTGCAAGTAATAAATTAACTGAGATTAGGAATGATGCACATTGCTTAAGTTTTAATAATGATGGGAAGCTGAGCTTAATGTAGAGAGTTTATTGATTTTTTCCTTTTTTCCTTTTTTTCTTTTTTTTATTCCTTTCTTTTTTCTTTTATTTTTTATCTTTTAATTTCTAATCTATTTGGTTTTAATATACTCCAGACTGTGCTTGATAAAGAGCTATGTCGGGAATGGGATCTGGGAAGTCGGAAGGGGGCTAGGGAGGGGGGGAGGGTGGAAATATAGTTTCAATTTCCAAAACAATAAGAATGCACTTGTATACTGTTGCTCTTTTTTCTTTTTTTTCTCTTTTCCTTTTATTTTCCTTTTTTTTTTCTTTAAATTTTAGTGTAAAATACAAATTGAATAGATTAAGGAATAGTAGAAATACACCGAAGCGAGGAGTAGAGGGAAAGAAGAGGGAGGAGTAGAGAGGGAGTGAGAGGGGAATGTAAGGAGGGTGAGATGGAGGGAAGGGGAGAAAGGAATGTCTGAGGGGGAGGGGAAGTAGAAGAGGGGAATGCTGGAGGGGAGAAATGAAAGTTGGAGGGGGAGAAGAAAGGGTGTATGGAGGATTGAAGTGTTATGTTGGTTTTCCATGGTGGAATAGAAGATGAGTTGTGTTTATTGCTTTCTTAATTGCACAGTATATAAGTGATTGTATAAAATGAAAATGAAAATGAAATAAAACAGTTTTCAATCAAAGACATACGAAGTCCAGAAATCAAAAAGCCTGAAAATTCTGTATTACAGATAGTCCTCAACTTACAGACACAATTGGAACTAGCACTTCCATGCAAAATGTATCTCACCAATTTCTTAAAAGACTTTAGAATCAGAATAGAAATGGAAAGGACATTGGAGATCTTCTAGTCCAGCCCACGCTCAAGCAGGAGATCCTATATCGTCTAAGACAAGTCACTGTCCAGTCTCTTTTTAAAAACCTCCAGTGATGAAGCAGCCACAACATATGAAGGCAAGCTGTTCCACTGGTTAATTGTCCTCTCTTAGGAACTTTCTCCCTAAATCCAGCTTGCTTCTCTCCTTGATTAGTTTCCATCCATTGCTTCTTGTCCTGCTCTCTAGTACTTTGGAAAATAAATTGACCCTCTGCTCTTTGAGAGGCTGCCCCAATGTAATCTAGCTCTGTAATCTTGGTTTTCCTTCAAAGTTGACTTGGTACCTCTCTAAGGAATGGTTTGGGAAGTAATCAGGGCTATCTCCAGATTTCAGGGAAGACCATGCAAAATGTCCTTTGATGGATCTGCTTCTATACCAGTGAACCTAAGGGGCTTATCTCATAGCAGAAGTGAGTAGTACCATTGATGCAGAATTTAGAGATTTTTAAATTTAATTTGATTGGTCCTATTTTTCCAACAGTGCAAAAAACTAAAATGGTGACTTGGTTAAAGCAAATAAAGAAAGAAAGAAAGAAAAAAGAGGGATGAAACTCTTGGCCTTAATGCTCAGTCCCCTCAGGGCTTCGGAGCTAGAACATTGGTCAAGGATGCTGATAGAGGTATTAGCTGGAGAATTGTTCTGCTTTTTCTGAGAAGCAGCACTATTTCTTATTTTGTAAAGGAAACAATCTTATTTATGCAATAGTTATATAGCTTTACATAGCTGGCTGCTCCTCCTAGAGCAATTTCTTCTCATCTGTAACAAATTGAAGCAACTTGTCATCACTGTAAGAAGATAGATACTATTTTTTCCTCTTTTATTTGTTTTACTAAAATGGGTATTTTTATCATAAGCATCTCGATTATTTGACAACCAATTCCAGTACTGCCTATTTTGTTGGATTTCTTAGAGCTTTTTCAAGTCCTCTGTAATTATAATACTGTTGTATTTCATTTACCAGCAAAGTTTCTTCTGAGATACAATCAGTGGTGTGCTTCTGCGCGGTCGCACAGGTTCAGGTGAACCCACCCTTGTGTTAAGCTATCCATTTATAACTAACTTTCTGACTCATTCCCTCCACCCTCGCTGCCCAGCTGAGTTTCATGGCACCCCTGCTTTACTCACCGGAGCTGCCTGAGTTGATTACCTTCTTCTTGGAAGCTCCGCTTTGCTCCCAAAGGGGCATGTGCGAGCGAAGCTAGCATGCGCGCTCACAACCAGTGAACTGCTTATGAACATAAGTGCAGCCCATCTCTGGATACAATCTTGATTTACTTAAAGCTTCCTGTTTGGTTATGTTCTTAACAAGTCTCTCCTGAATACTTCCTAACATTTTAATACAGCTTTACACAAAATAATCCAGACTATAAATCTTGCCACTCAGAGCCTATCATAAACTAGCTCTTTTATTGCAGGGTATTTTTACCTGTGTTTGTATTGGACCTGTAATACTACAGTCATTACTTGTTCCAGTCAGTTCCTGCCAACCATGTTTGTAGTTCAGCAGATGTCAGATTGGGCCAAAGAATCTGATCTGAAATTCAAAGGATTGACTCATGATCCCAGTTAATATATTGGCTTTCTTCATTATTCTTTTTTCTCTAATTTGGACTTTCCATAAGACCATTAAACTGTGAATTATCTTGTTTTATGCTCTAAGCACTAATGGATGCAGAAAAAGAGGTTGTAGTTTAATGATCAAGTTCAATGTGAAATTGACAGAACATGTAAACATGATATGCTCTTTTGACACTGTAATGCCAAATGTAGTTGGCCTAGGATAACTGTATGGCTTGGGAAACATTAAATTAAGAAATTAAGCAGGAGAATGACTTACAATGTTTGCCACTCTAAAGTTTCTTGATTGCCTACACAGTTTTCAAAGAGGTAAAATAGGACCAATATGCATAGCAATAGCAACAGCAATAGCAGTTAGATTTATATACCGCTTCATAGGGCTTTCAGCCCTCTCTAAGCGGTTTACAGAGTCAGCATATTGCCCCCAACAACAATCCGGGTCCTCATTTTACCCACCTCAGAAGGATGGAAGGCTGAGTCAACCCTGAGCCGGTGAGATTTGAACAGCCGAACTGCAGAACTGCAGTCAGCTGAAGTAGCCTGCAGTGCTGCATTTAACCACTGCATCACCTGGTGAAAGAAATCAATTTGACCATATTATTTGTACAAGGAAGTAGAACATTTCAGTTATAACAGCAAAGAAATGGCAAAGGACTGTCTGTGGAATAAATCACCAACTGCCTATGTGTGTAAGTTCCAAGCCAAGACAAAACAGTAGAATACGCCCATTTTCTATCCATATGTGATTGTAGGCATATTCCATTCATGGACAAGGAAATCATCAGGAATTGCTTTGAAGTCCTGAACTTCATTGATAGGGAACCAGAGGAACTGTGAAATGAAATCTGAGAAACTTGTTAAGAATGAATCTGAAAAAAAACCTGCCAAAGACCAAGAAACAGAGGAAAGCAAACTAGAAGTCAGAACAGACATGGAAATTGTCAAAGAAAGAAGTTAATGTCAAGAAATCTCATAAAGGAAATTAACAAAGAATTTTAGAGGGCCTTCAGAAGAGACAAGAATCAATTACATCTGTAAAGACACCAAAGGCAGAAACAAGCCTGGAAAAACAAGGAAAGTTTTCCAAAAGATCTGTAGGCTCAGAAAAAAAGGCTCCAGCCTTGAATGAGTATGCTAATGAAAAAATAGTACCGGTAACCGATTCCAAAAAGAATGAAAAGAGTATACTAAAATTCTAAATGGTAGAGAAGCCAAAATCTAAGATGTCTTGAAAGATACTTCATACTTGCCGAAACTTCTAACGCTAGAAGATGAAATTAGATCAGCACTGCAATCATTACCAAACTGTAAAAAACTATGGAAATTGAGGAATGTTGACAGAAATATGTCAAGCAACACAACAAGACTATGTAAAAGTTCGACCAATATATGCCAGAAAATCTGGAGAACATAGTGGTCAGCAGTTTGGAAGAGGTCAATCTGCATAATGATACCAAAAAAGAGCCTCTTTTTGGTATTATTATGCAGATTACACAAACTATCATACAATATTCTTAATTTCACTTGTTAGCAAAATCATTCTTAGGATCACACACTGATTATAGTCCTATATGAAAGGGGGGGGGGATGCCAGATGAAGTGCTTTACCAAAATCTGAAGAACAAGAGAAACTATTGCTTATGCACACCAGCTAATTAAGAGAGCCTTATCCTATACATAGTCTGGATAGAGCATAGCAAAATAGACTGGCTTCAGGTTGGGAAAAGACTAAGAATCTCCACAGACATCGAGTGAGACAAGACTGCATACTCATTTATTCAGTCTGTATGCTGAAATAGGAAATGGGTTTTGAAGATAAATGTGCTTTTAAAATTAGAGAAGAAATATCAATAACCTGCATTAGGCTGATAAAAACAGAAATAATTTTTCAAGTACCAATAATGTTGAAGAACACATTAAAATATTGGACTAAGTTTAAATATAAAGATGATGACAACAGGTACAAAAACTAGTCTTAGAAATGATAATGAAGTTAGTGAAATGGGTGGTGGTAGTTCTTACCTTTTAGGATTGACTAACAATGAAGGCTTTGAAAAAATATTCAGATGCCAGGATGTGCCTATACCTATAAAGAACAGTTCAAGGAATGGCTTTCCTTGGGATACTGTATGAAAGTCAAAGTTAGACATTGAAGAATCAAGACAGAAAGAGTATGGATGCTTTTGAACTTTGTTTTTTGGAGAAGACTCTTCAGAATACCATAGATAGCCAAGAAAACAAACTATTTTATCACTGAAATAACTCAAAGTTCCTACTCAAGGCATAAATGACCAGGCTCAACTTCTCATATTTTGGACACATTATATGAAGCAATAGCAATAGCAGTGGACTTATATACCGCTTCATAGGCCTTTCAGGCCTCTCTAAGCGGTTTACAGAGAGTCAGCATATTGCCCCCAACAATCTGGGTCCTCATTTTACCCACCTCGGAAGGATGGAAGGCTGAGTCAACCCTGAGCCGGTGAGATTTGAACCGCTGACCTGCTGATCTAGCAGTAGCCTGCAGTGCTGCATTTAACCACTGCGCCACCTTGGCTCTGAAGAGTTGACATTATACGAAATCACATGATATGAAATCATTATATGAAGATTTTTTTAAAGAAATCTATAATGTTTAGAAAGATGGAAGGAAGCAAGATGGATGGATATGATTACAGCAACAATGAATGCACCATTGGAAGACCTAAAGTATCAGGTTGGGGATAAGTCATCCAGTGGGTTCAGCTTCTCTTTGAAATATTTGTATTTCCACTGACCTACACAAATATATTTATCAGAGCTTTGCAAAAATATATGCATAATTCCCTATTTCTATTCATTAATTTGAATTTCTAGCTTTTCAGAACAAAAGTGTTTTGTGGATAGGAGGCAAAAATTAAATGATCTAATCTACTATAGTCTTGACAAAAATAAATTTAAATCAAATAAATACTATGAAAATTCTGGTTTCAGAAGTGTTTTTGTAACTTGAAAAAAAAAGCTTCACTATTTTTTTCCAGAAAACATTGTGTGCTGAGAGTATTAAGCTGAGAAAACTAAAACAACAACTGGAAATAAGTCATGCCAAAAATGTGTGGGATTTTATTAGAGTTTTATGTGATGCATAAATGAAAATGTAATTACTAAAAGAATGTGGCACATTCATTTCTTGCAACTATAATGCAAATGAGATTATTAGTTTTATTCATTAATCATTTTATAGAGCAACAGTATTTTTTTGAAAGCTTCAGAATCCCTATGAAAATCACTGACACAATTGTGGCATCCAAAGATAAACTGCCATTTTTATTTTTGTTTTCAACTCCATTATCATTTAATTAAAATAAAATAACCAACATACATTTGGTTGCTAGGTTCATTCCATCCTTGGGATCATGGGTCATATATTATTTATTAAACAATTTAAATTCTACAATTTAGGGGTTTTTCAAGAATACTTTAATATTTCATTATGCCAGACTTGGTTGTTCTCAAAAAGTTAGGCAGGGTCACACCCAGATGGGAGCCCTTCAAGAAAGGCCATAAATATAGGCAAAATTAAGAAGTCATGAAAACATATGAAAAGAAGGCTACTTCTGTATTAATGCCAAGAAAATTGCATGGGTGTGTCCATGAACTCACCAGAAGCTAAGCTTGACTCGAAAGAAACGTTTAATTCCACAATGGCTATGGCTGGCATATGTTTAATTTATGGACCTTATTTTCAATTGCAATTTTAATGCATGAAGAATTTAGACCTCCCGTGTCTTCATCTTGCATATTTCATTGCTCATATGATTCTTATAAAATCTCTCAATTGTGCTTACACTTAGAGATTTCCAGGTTATTATCCTGTGGCCTTTTAGCAAACCACCTTTTATAGCTGAGTTCTTGGCTAGACATTGGTAATAAATGGGAGATCATAACCTGGCTAACCATAATTTATAGTTGTTTTTAAATAACATTATGATATATTTTAAAAGACACTGGAACTATTGTTCTCGAGAGTTATACATACATCATAAGTATCTTAAAAAGGTATTTCCAAAGAGACCATTTGCTTCACAGCCTTATGTCCCACTGATTTTAGTCATTTCATTAAGCTGCCACCATGTCAAAAACTTGGCATTCTCTCTTTTTCTCCTTTTCCTAGGACTTCAGGAACACAACAAATTCGGGTCCTCTAATTCTGGCTCAATAGGAAGATGTCCAATAGAACAGAAGAGTTTTCTCCTCTAGAAATATTTATTACCTATTTTTCCACCTTGATTAGATAGCATCTAGGGAAAAGATTATTCAATTTCAGAATGTTGAAACAAAATTAAATGGTAGGGGGGGAAATCAAGTGTACCCATGACAGACAGACAGACAGACAGACAGACAAAGAAAGAAAGAACAGGACACAATGAAGACTGCGATTTTTGTAAGCCGTTGTGGTGCAGAGTCAACTTTAATGTGTGTACTCTGTATGACCCCCCTCCCCTTGTAGCAAATCTCCACTCATATTCTCCATGGTCATTAATCAGAAGTCTGTGATCATGATGTACATCCACAGGGAATGCCATTCTTTCCTGGAAAACACAGCTTAATATATCTCATATAAACAAAGCCAGATTGTGTTTGATTATTCCACTGCGGCATATTTGCGTGTCTTGTTACAGTAACAAATTTGCATGAAAAATGGAGGATTTTAGTTATATTGTGTTAGTGCAAATAGAATGATGACGTTTTGAACATGTCTAAGAATAAAATAGATATATCAGACAGACAGACAGATGATAGACAGACAGACAGACAGACAGACAGACAGACTGACTGACTGACTGACTGACTGACTGACTGACTTTCTGTTTTGCTCATGAACAAAGAAAGTCAGATTACTGCTGTAAATATACTAGTCTGCTGGTTTCATGTATTGTATACTGGTTACTTAAAATTGAACACATTTCAGAGTTTACATGTGCCTTCAGCAGTTTTTAATCTGAAAGGCATTTTCCCCCTTACAATAAAGACCACAATAAAGTCTTCTGATAGTGTCATTTGATTAAAATGCCTGTTGAAAACAAAGTTATTAGCATGGGATGAGATGGCTTTGTCTACAGTCACTGTTACTTCAAAGCAATATTTCTGGAGATTTGCCTGAAGATTATCCAGAGTTTTTCAGGGGCTCATTGATTGGGGAACATACAGTGCGTTCAGAAAGTATTCAGCCCCACTTCACATTTGCCAATGTTGTTATGCTGATTCTACAGTTGTTGAAATTCCATCGTTCCAAAGCAGGGGTGGGCTTCAAAATTTTTAGCAAAGGATTCTATGCCCGGTTTCTGGTTGGACATGGCCATGGTGGGTGTGGCCTAGTTGACCTCCTGTACCATAAGTGGGGGGGGGTTGCCCTCCCCAGGCTCTGGAGGCCCTCTTCTGAACTTCTGGTAGGTCCATTTTTCACTCTCCCCAAGCCTCTGCATGCGCCCTGCACTTACCTGCATCTAAAATGGGCCACGTGGGGACTCCTGGGAGGGGTGAGGTGGGCAGGGCCAGCAAGGAGTGGGATTAGGGGGTTCTCCAAACTGCACAGATCCTTAGCTAAAGGTTCTCCCAAACCCCTGCGAACTCCTAGCAGTCCATCCCTGTTAGGGGCCGGTAAGGTCGGTAAAATGAGGACCCAGATTATTGGAGCAATATGTTTACTCTATAAACTGCTTAGAGATGTGCATTGCTCACAACATACTGTACAGCAAGAGTTCTACAGGTGTTTATTTAAACCCCCCCAAACAGGTGCTCGGAAAATAGTCCTGTTGCACAGGACTATCAGATTCTGAGCTCAGCACAGCAAGAGTCACTGAATAACTGAGTCCAACAGGCACACATAAAGTCCAGGAAGGCAGCTCACAATTTGAATGGGTAGGATACACAGCAGGAGCAGACAAGACACAGAACTGGGCATGTTGCTCCAGCAATATTTAAGTCTTCAGAGCAGGATTAAGTAGGCAAAGTCAGTGCAGCCCTTCATGAGAGGCAAGATTGCCTCCTCATCAGTAGTGTACCTGACCAGCATTGTGCCTGTCTTCTCCCTGCTCTACTTGTCCTTGAATCAGGAGGAAGCATGGACTCCACCTCCTCCAATGCTAATGGGTAACAACCACTCCCAGTCCTCTCCTGGAGCCTCCTGGCCAATTTACTACAGCTGTGCTTTACCTCCCTCAGCCTCAGCCTGTTGCTCATCCAATTGACCCAGGCAACTGAGCAACTGAGGCTGCTCCATCAGGCTAGCACTCTCTGAGCCCCGATCCTGACCAACACTCTACTCTGCACTTTCCTCTGCAGACTGGAACTCCTCCTCCTCCTCTGAACTTGCATCTGGAGTGGGTTCCAGTAGTGGAGCCATGACAAAATGCTGTATAGCACTATGAAGTGGTATATAGATCTAACTGCTATTGCTATTTGCCTTTGTTTTGATTCTTTGTGATCTCATTTCATATTATTTGCTAGGATCTTAAAAATGCAAGCATTTAGATGTGATTGACTACAATTCCTATCAAATTTTACCAAGGCTAAGTGAAATTGTTGTCTAACATACTTGAAAGATTCTACAAGAATGTTAATGCTGGCCTTCTGAATTCTAAATTCTTCCAAGGATGGGAACAAATCAAAACATAATTTTTGAGCTATCTTGGCATTTATTCCATTGCATATTTAAAACAATTAGAGCAATAGCACTTACACTTATATACCACCTCATAGTGCTTTTACAGCCCTTTTTAATCAGTTTACAGAGTCAGAATATTGCCCCCAACAATCTGAGTCCTCGTTTTATCGACCTCGGAAGGATGGAAGGCCGAGTCAACCTTGAGCCAGTGAAATTTGAACTGCCAAATTGCAGCTAGCAGTCAGCTGAAGTAGCCTGTAGTGCCACACTCTAACCTTTGTGCCACTTCGCCTCTTATGCAGGTTAAACAAGAACTACTCTTAATATAACAATGGGAGACCTTATTGTAAGCCAAGTATTTGAAGACTGATCAATATTGTCACCTGAGAATAGGCCTAATTTTGCCCTTCATTTTCAACTAGTTTGATGTTTTGTCATCATGAACATTTAGTTTGTAATTCACTTAGCATATTGATTCAAATTCGGAGTCAAGCCAAGTTCAGGATCACATGATCAAATCACGTCACCTGTCAAGAGGGGGAAAAAAATTTAAGACAGGACAGTTAAAAATGGCATGAAGATTATAAAGTGCTTCTATGTGATCATGGGCATATTTTGAAAGCAACAAAAATATGTGTGAGATTGATTAAAAATTAAAGTATAATTTTGGAAAGTTTTCATTCAAATAATATGCCAAAAGAATGACTAGGATGATTTTTCTACATTGGATTTACAAAACTAACCAATTAACATTTTGAAGGGTTTTATAAGAAGAGACAAAGAAAAAATGATAAATTCAAAGATATTATCTGAAAGGATTGAAAATCAAGATTATTAAAAGTCAAAGGAAGAAATATAAAGTTGGCTTATTTGATCAATGTTAAAATAGATATTTTATTTTTGATAATTGTAAATGGAATTTTGGTGACTAGGACTAAATGACAAGACTTTCAAGATTTGCTTAAAGATAAGAAATGAGTTATGAATTGAAGAGCTCATATGTCTTTCAAGAGAAGACAATATATTATTAATATGGTATATTGTGAATAAGTCATCTCTCTCTCTCTCTCTCTCTCTCTCTCTCTCTCTCTCTATATATATATATATATATATATATATATATATATATATATATATATATGTATATATATATATATATGTATATATATATATATATGTATGTATATATATATATATATGTATGTATGTATATATATATATATGTATGTATGTATATATATATATATATATATATATATATATATATATATATATACATATACATATACATATACATATACATATACATACACATACACATACACATACACATACACATACACATACACATACACATACACATACACATACACATACACATACACATACACATACACATACACATACACATATATATATATATATATATATATATATATATATATATATATATATATATATATATATAGCAATAGCAGTAGACTTATATACCGCTTCATAGGCCTTTCAGGCCTCTCTAAGCGGTTTACAGAGAGTCAGCATATTGCCCCCAACAATCTGGGTCCTCATTTTACCCACCTCGGAAGGATGGAAGGCTGAGTCAACCCTGAGCCGGTGAGATTTGAACCGCTAACCTGCTGATCTAGCAGTAGCCTGCAGTGCTGCATTTAACCACTGCGCCACCTTGGCTCTTATATATATGTGTGTGTGTGTGTGTGTGTGTGTGTGTGTGTGTGTGTGTGGTTTTTTTTTAAATTTGTGCTGATAAATAAATAAAGGGAGACTAGTATAGATCTATTTCAAGCTATTTAGCTCTCATCAGCTAGCCATGCCCTTACTGGGATTCGAACCTGTGCTGTATTGCTTCTTAGGCAAATGTCTTAGTCATTAAGCTACAGGTCTCCTCCTTATCAGCTGAAGCCAGGGAAGAAGGTATATATTTAGAGTCACAACCCCAAGGGGTTGGGTGAATAGGCTCGTCACAAGAGTCCATCACGACAGAAACCCAATATTTTTACTGTTGCCTTTGTTATATATGTGTTTTTTATTTGTGCTGATAAATAAATAAATATTTTGTGACTCTAAATATATACCTTCTTCCCTGGCTGGCTGATAAGGAGTCGAGCTCCGTGGCTCAATGGTTAACACATCTGCCTTAGAGGCAATACAGCACAGGCTCGATTCCCAGTAAGGGTATGGCTAGCTGATGAGAGCTAAATAGCTTGAACTAGATCTAATCTCCCTTTATTTATTTATTTATCAGCACAAATAAAAAACACATATATAACAAAGGCAACAGTAAAAAAAATATTGGGTTTCTGTCGTGATGGACTCTTGTGACGAGCTGATTGACAGATGATGGAAGCAGTTAGCTTCCTCCCATAATTGGGGCTTACCAGGGGTTGTGACTCTAAATATATACCTTCTTCCCTGGCTGGCTGATAAGGAGTCGAGCTCCGTGGCTCAATGGTTAACACATCTGCCTTAGAGGCAATACAGCACAGGCTTGATTCCCAGTAAGGGTATGGCTAGCTGATGAGAGCTAAATAGCTTGAAATAGATCTATACTAGTCTCCCTTTATTTATTTATTTATCAGCACAAATAATATATATATATATATATATATATATATATATACATATATATATATATATATATATATATATATATATATATATATATATATATATATATATATATATATATACTTTTATTTACTTCCTTTTATTTATTTTTACTTTATATTTTTATTTTATGCTTTTCTATTTTTTTACTGTTTAATTTTTTTAATTTGTTTTAGTTTTTATCTTTTTAATTGTAATATTCAATAAAATTGTCCCAAAGGTGCTTTTTTCAAGAGGCAATTGGACTTTCTGGTTTCATTTGCCTCTTGAAAAAAGCACCTTTGGGACAACCATAACCTGGGTGACTGAGAATCTCCATAGATTTCAATATAATTATTTTAAAAAGCAGCTAGTTAGCAGTATTCTATGTTACAATTCAAATCTGTTGCCTCTCTTTTTGTTATACCCATAATAAGAAACAAAACAATTATACAGTATATAATCAATATAAGTAATTGATTTGTTATTATGTATATATTTCTAACATCAACATGATCACAATTGTTGTCATTGGTATTTTGATGGTATGAACTTCTGAGTGTTTTTCCAGTGAGACTGATCTAGCAGGGCAACCTGGTCTACCCAATTATGGGACAGCGCATATTGCTTCCGCTTTCATCTTTCAGCCCCAATCCAGGAGCCTTCACAGGGAGTTGCTTTTGTGACAAACTATTTTTGTGTTGAATTTATGTTTTACTGACAAAGAAATAAAGGGAAACTAATATAGATCTATTTCAAGCTATTTAACTCTCATCAGCTAGCCATATCCTTCTGGGATCCAAACCCAGGCTACTTGCATATATTGGTAGATGTATCTAAGTCACAGGCTCTCCACATTTTGTTGGCTATACCAGAGAAGAGATTAAGTATTTTTCCGGTGAGACCGAACTGCACACTAGTGGGCCACTTTTAGTTCTTAGGAGACAGATGTTCACAGCCTAAAACCAGCAGTTCAGTTGGCAGTGATTGATATTCATATTGGCTAGCTCAGAGTTCAGAAAGATCAGAGAGAACCTGATGTTTCCTATATTTGCTTCTTGATATGATTTTTTTTCCTCTGGATCACATAACATAAATCAATCTCTGTGCCTGTGCTATACCTGTAGTATAAGAAAAGCCTTGGATGTTGATGGTTACAATGAAGTTTATTTTCAGGTTTCTCCAGTCCTCAAATACCCTTCTAAGAACCAAGCACTAATACACTTTATTGGAGAAAATTGAATTGATATCATTTCTGCAAGAAAAAGCAATGCCAGCTGTTCTTTTCTTTCTCCCCCATCTGGGTTTTATCTAGGACAGGCTTCAAATGTAACAGTTCACAAAATCCAAAACAATGCTGCACATTGAGCTTTTGTATCTTTCCTGGCATATATCCAGTAATTTGTTATGGTAATTGATTGAAAGGAAGAGCGGGCAGCTCTTACAAACATCCATCTCCCCTTTAAAGTGGTGCAGCTGGATTGTTCTGGGTATCTCGCAGCTGGAATTCTTTGCTCAAACTTTTAAATATGAAAAAGTAAACATCTGACTGTAACTCATTTTGGGAAACTACCAAAAACATTGCATACACTTCTGCTGGGTGTGCAATGTGTGGATATTCTTTCACCAATTTACCTAAATGGGAGAAATATCAGGTTTAACTACAATCAAGATAGAAAACAAAACACCAGGGAAATATTTTTGAGCAAGCAGGTTGGCTTTAATAAATAACGAATAATATAAGAGAGAAAAAAACAACATTTTTAGTATACTGTAACAGAGGTGGGTTGCTGCCGGTTTGGCCTGGATTGGCTGAACTGGTAGTAGCAGCAGTGGGAGGCTCTGCTCATCCACCTGGAAGCTTCTGCGCATGCGCAGAAGTGTTGCGGGAGCGCGCACGAATCAGTAGTTAAAAAATTGGCAGCCCACCTCTATACTGTAAGTAAGTGCTAAGGAACACAGTAGCTCAGTGGCTAAGATGCTGAGCTTGTTAATCAGAAAGGTTGGCAATTCAGCAGTTCGAATCCCTAGTGCCATGTAACAGAGTGAGCTCCTGTTATTTGTCCCAGATTCTGCTAACCTAGCAGTTCAAAAGCACATCAAAAATGCAAGTAGAAAAATAGGGACCACTTTGGTGGGAAGGTAACAGCTTTCTGTGCTCCTTCAGCATTTAGTCATGCTGACCACATGACCACGGAGATGTCTTTGGATAGCGCTGGCTCTTCAGCTTAGAAACGGAGATGAGCATCACCACCTAGAATCAGGAACGACTAGCATATATGTGCGAGGGGAACTTTTATCTTTAAGTAAGTGGTAGCTATATTTTCTCTTTTGAAGCAATAGACATAAAAAGCTGTTTTCAGGATCATGGGAAATAGTGGAATTTACCTTTAATTACTGACATAATCTTGTGAAAAGACCAACTCAGTGTAAATTGCAATTATTTTCAGAAGTCTCTTAATGAATGCTAAGGTTTCAAAAGCTTAAATGAAAAATTAAATGGGTTTATTGATTTCCCTCTTTTGCTTCATTCTACTAACTGCTGTTCACATTTACATCTGCCTTTTTCTAAGCAGTGAAGTGAAGGCAAGAGAGAATCCATTCCTTCATAAATTAAGATCACTTAGTTTATGAAGAATTGTGCTCCGAGGTAAGAAGGTATAGAGTTACAGCTTAAACAAGCCCTACAGCTGACTTGGGATTTGGATCAGAGCTTCTCAAAATTAAAACCCTGCCTTACCCACTCCAGCAGTTGCAAGCAGACTTACCTTCTGGAAGCATGATAAATAACTTTATTAAGTCAGACTGCCTTGAGGAAGAAGAGCAGTGTTACCACTTAACATGAATTAAAGGCTTTCAAATGTAAGTCTGAAAGTACTTGATGTTTTTTCCCTGCTATATATTAAGTCTAAAGTGAATACAGATAAGTGAGCTTTTCCTGAAGCTGAAGTGCTCACTTAGATCATGTATCCTGAAATGCATAGAGATCAGGGTCAGCTATGCATTTATTTCATTTTGCACAAGGAGCACATCTGCTGCGATTCAGCTGTTTGTAGCTTAAAGCCTGAGAACTACTGCTAAACAAGATAGAACTAGGAACCATATAACAACATAGCTACCCTAGAGAGTCCAAGCTAAATTCTTAAAAAACATCTTCCAGGTTTATTGAATTTATTGAAAATTTATATGCCGCCCTTTTCCCTGAGGGGACTCAGGGCGGCTTACAACAATGAAGGGAAGGGAGTGCAAGACAAGACTTAAAAGAAAAGAATCGTGGTTTAAAGAAAAATTAGTCATAAAACACAACATTCACTCAACATTCGGGCGGGGTGAGAGTAATCCTATCCCCAGGCCTGACGGGATAGCCAGTTCTTAAGTGCTATGCGGAAGGCCTGGACTGTGGTGAGGTTGCCTGCTGTTTCTGAAAATTCTGTATTTTGGTGGGAACAGGAGGCAGTAAACTTGAATTCAGTCTTTGGATAAATATTTTTATTTATTGCCTGAAAGTGTTCCACAATCCTGTAATACTGCTGGTTAATTTCAAATCTTCCTGGGAAAAAGCAACTCAAAGGAAATTATGGATTTCCAGTGATGTTATTGTATAATTAGGGCCACATCAAGCTAAATTAGCATTTTAGACACATAAGGTCAAACCGACACTGTTGCCCTCCCACAGAATATATTTATAAGCAATTAAACTTGAGCTCCCAAAACAGCTTCATATTTATACCAAATTTTGACTTCTAAATTTAGGAGAGCTTTAATCTTATTATCTTATTTGAATGCCCTCCCCTCAGCTATTTTGGAAGGAAATAAAAGACAATTCCTTTTGAAGTATGATATTGTTCCTAAGGCATGGGTACAATAGAAATCAGGGCCTTTGTTCTTCTTCATTGTCATTTTTATAAGGACATTTGTCACCAACTCAATAACCCTCTTATAACTACATTTCTAAGGCATTCTGATAATTTCTATTTACACTATTTGTTAATTTTCTCTATAAAGCAGCAAAGAGGATGAGTGAAGAATGTCAGAAGTGGACGCCAAGAGTTTATATTCCCAGCAGGATCACCCAAAGCATAAAGGTACCTCACCTATGCTGCTAAAGCAAGGTGACACCTATAGCAAATATAGGTGTCAGCTTGATATAGTAAAATGCTAAAGGTTAGGGATCACTTTAATGACAATGTTAAAAGCAATGATGATAACCTACCTTTCGTTTGTCAAGAAAACCTCATGCATCTTTTTGTATTTTATATTAAGAAAAATAATTTTAATATTTTTAATATTATTAAAATGATTGATGATGCAGTACCAAACGATGGTCCAGCCCCTCAGGTTGGGTGGCAGGCTTGAACAGGTGGCTAGATTAGAAGTCCTTCATGGTTAGTTAATGAGTTAATTTACTTTATTGTTATTGCACACGGCACAACAAAATTAAATGCCACCTTCAGTTTACATTATAACTATAAAAATAAAAACACAAGCATACATCCTTTACATTCTATATAATTGAAATTGAAAACCTGATATTGCACTATTCCATAAAATTCAATATGGTTACTGCCCTGGGATAGAAGCTGTTTTTCAGCCTATTTAACTGTGTTTTTATTATTCTGTACATTCTGCATCTTTAAGAATGTTTTGAACTTTCTTAAGGCAGCGGGAACTATAAAGCTCTTCCGAAGAGGGGAAAGGGCAACCAATGATCCCTTGGGCAATGACATTGATGCCTCTGGAGGGCTGTCCTGTCTGCTACTGTGCAATTGGCAAGGTACCTTCCAACACTGCTATTCTGCAAAACTTCCTTTCCCCTTCTCCTTTTCTGCTTTGCCAGTGACTCTTCCAGGAATTTTCTTCTTCCTACAGATAGTAGGTAAATAGGCACAAGAGAATTCAGCAATGCCATTATAACTCCCCAAACCTGTGGCCTGATTGGATCACAAGCCCTGCACTGGCTTTATTATTTTGATTTTTAATAAATTCATGTTTTTGCCCAGGCAAGAGTTTCATAGAATTCAAATGCTTTAATTTTTTGCAATTAGTTACTAGTGTGTCCCCCACACCAAATCACTACTTTTCTATAATCAGATAATTCTTTGTACAAGGGAGGAGGTGAGGGACAGTGTGAGGGGGAGAAAAATTACCAATATCAAAGACAAGTGGTGGTATGGCGTATGCCTGGTCCTTTAACACAAACATATAAAAGAGGGCGGGGGAGGTTGTCTCCTGCTTCCCCACACCAGACTACAATATCCCTTGCAGGATCACTGTGGGGGGCAAAAAAGTTGACAGTACTTTCTTCCAGTTTCAAGAATGGGAAGAAAGACATCTATGAGGATGTGTGAACGATTCACCCAATGAAGAAGCTAACAAGAATTCATTCTCTTTTTTTCAGGTGAGAGGGCAGGGAATCAAAAGAATATTCCTACTACCCTCTTTCAGTCTCCAGTTCTGAGATCTTTTAGTCAAATTATTATTTTTCTTATAAATTGTGTAGTTTAGTTTTTAACATCATCATCAATAGCAAATCTCTTGTCATCTTTTAGAAGTCTAATAGTTTAATATATACCTTATCTACGTAAGATTCCTTTGATTTGTAATTTGAAGTGCACTCTTAATTATATTTATATATGCAGACTATTTTTCAGCCCAATTGCCCTCAATGAATTTCACAGTCAGGATATAGGCATCACAAATGATTTGAATATAACACATTACTATTTCAACTAAGATACTTAAAATAAAATATAGGAAAATATGTAAACTCTTGAGCCTTTTGAAGCAAACAAATTAAGAAAAAAGTTGCCTAAAACCATGGCAAATACATTCACTTCCTGAATTTCAACATTCAGTGCCATCTTATTTCAATGTGATGCTCACTGGATTGGAATAGGGAAATTATATCAACATAATATGATTATCGTTATCAATTCTGTCAACTGATGGCAAAAACTATACACTGGCAGATGTGCCTTGTCCAAGAAGGATAATCTTAATTGAACTGATTAGACCAGAGCTGAGCTTACTCTGAAGTTAGTTTTATGTATACAAACGGACGGTCCACATTAAGTAAAACACAAACACAGACTCATACAGAAATCAGTGGGAAGTGTCTGGTGATTGCCTCCTAGCACAGCAGAGGTTTCCTGCTAATACTGCAGCCAATGATTGTAGATGATGGTCAGGAAAAAGTCATAACATACACAAAGACTGACCAGTGAATCCGTCTTCTCCTATTTCAGGACTCAAAACATTTAATTTAGTAAGAACAATAATGGATTAAGAGAGCGTCAGCATCTGGCCAAACTACTCTGACCTAGGAAGTTAAGCAGGGTTGGTGTTAGTATTTGGATGGAAAATCATCAGAAAAAAACTGCCTAACCCTAGACTGTAACATTAGGGAAGAAGGCAATGCATTTTATGGCATTTTATAATTTTGAGTATCATAATAATCATTGGTGTTATTGCTAATGTACTTTTAACATTGAGTTACAAAAAGTTTAGTGATGTAGCAAGGCAGGCCATTTTTTTCAGCCATTTCTTTTGCTTTGCGGTGAGGGGATCAGATAATATTCAAAGTGCAAAATATGAAAGCTTACTTCAATTGTTCTATATCTTTACAGACAAAAAAACTCCACTGTAGACAGAAAACTATATTGCTGAAAATTGGCACTGAATTAAATAGTACAATCTGGAACTGCTTTAAGGTATACAAAATTGACATTGACCTAGGCCAGTGGTGGCGATCCTATGGCACATGTGCTAGAGGTGGCACGCAGAGCCCTCTCTGTGGGCTAGCTCTGTTCTGGGTCTCTGCCGTGCATGCGTGCATACCTGCCACCAGCCAGATGGTCTTTGGGTCTCTGCCGCGCTTGCACAGGGCACATGAACGCATGCACCCACACCTTGCAGTTTGGGTGGGGCGCACACTTTCACCATCACTGACCTAGGCAAATTGGTTATTCAGATTGGACCACTGTTATGAGACTTAGTTCATTTCTATAACTCTCTTTTTATTTTAAAACAAAAATGAAGGGAGATCTTGTCTTCTGTTTTTCCTCTCCTTTTCCTCTCTTTCCTCTAAATGCAAGGGAAAGGAACAAACCGAAGAAGGATCAAGTGCCCAACTTGGCAATTGTACTGGATTTCATGTAAGGATTGGATCAAACCAGATCACAACAAAGGCCATATTCCATAACAATCAATGTCAAAACAGTCAACGGGGCAATACAATGGAATGCTCAAATTCAATTTCTAAAAACAGCAATTGGAGAAAGGGAGTGAGCAGATAAACACCAACTCTTTATTTATTTCATTTATTTTAGTATTTTCTAGAGCTCACCAGAAAAGGCAACATAATGAAAATATTAAAACTTAAGTAGATTAAAAAACGAAATAAAGTTATAAAAATGGCAATGTAAACACTAGCTATAACGTTCATGAGCAAAGCTTGAAGTAAAACTTTTTACATCATGGATGTCAAACTCGCTGTGTCACATTGCGATCATGTGACAAATTGCAATATTTTTTTCCTTCGTGGAACTAGGGTGGTCATGGCCTGTGGAAGTTGCATCTGGCCTATAGGCCGCCAGTTTGACATCCCTGTTTTACACCCTATTTCATTCTTTTAAAAAAATTAAGCTGTTAATACAAAATATTTTTATTATTCTGGGTAACCTGTGTTTGTTCAGTATAGTTATTGAAGTCCTGCTCTACTTGTTCAATGTTCATGTTTTATTTATTAATTTAAATAAATTGTATCAAATGATATAAAATATGTTATATTTTACGGGGGGGGGGGCTTTTTACAGAAGTACTTTGAGATAACTAATCGAGTAGATTTTCCTTCAGGACAACCTTCTGAATTTTATATGACAATAATAGTACTTAGCATGTAAAATGTAATCTTCGAAAGCTCTTTGCTAACATTAACTAATTTATCTAGAGCACTAAATGCCTGTCAGCAGGCTTTCAACTTACATTTCCTAGTTTTGGATCTCAGTAATTATAGAATACCTTCTCTCTCTTAGGACCCTGTAATTAAATGAAACATTGTCAATCTCCTGTGTTTTCCCAGTATAGCTAGAAGGCATGAATTTAAAGATAGAAGCAAGAACCTTCTAATGTACAGTCAGAGATAAAATGGCTATTACCATTTACTTTAAATAAAGTAATAATGTCTCTTGGAGCAAATTAAGATAGACTTGCCTCTTCCTTAAGAGTGTGTTTAAAAACATTTATTTATTTTAAATTTTTGATAGACATTAAATTATTTCAGGTTAATGCTAGAGAATCTTGCAGAGAAGTCTGCTAACAGGCAATCACTTTGTCTCATTAAATGTTGCAGCAAACTGTCCTCTTTGTAACATTCAATGTTTTCTTGCTATCTTTTATATTGATGTGGCTGATATATGGATGTGAGGGAAAGTGTTTTGAATCTATAATGGACATGTTTACTATATGTTGGCAGCACTTGAAAGAAGTCACTTCCTTAAAAAAAATCACCAAAAGGTACAATGAATGCACTTATCTCAGACTTGAGACACTTTTTCTGAAAACTGTGTATTCCTATTCTTCATCTCTTCCCATCTTTGCAAACCATCCTTGCTTCTTCAGCATCTACATAAAACAGGGGTGTCAAACACAATTTCATTGAGGGCCGCATCAGGGTTGTGTTTGACCTCGTGGGGGTTTGTAGGGTGGTGGGGGTGTAGCCAGGGGGGGGCATGGCCAGCCCACCTGGCTATACCCCCTGTCTCTCATGGGAGTGCTTTGCTAGAGAAAATGGGCTTCCAAGCTGCAATTTCTTCAACAACAGCCTCCTGCAACCCACTTCCAGCAAAAATGGAGTTTGCAAGAGCCACCATGCGGCCCTCCCAAGCTCCGTTTTTGCTGACAGAGGAACCACGGGCTGGTCCTTTGCTGTCTCCAGGGTGGCCCTGTGGGCTAGATCCAAGCACCCCGTGGGCCAGATATGGACCAAGGGCTTTGAATTTGACATCCTTAATATAAAATTTCATATTTAGCTTTATATTTCTTCAAACACTTGATTACTGACTATGCGATCAGTGCACTGTACAGTATTGGTCTATTAGTTGATGGGGTGCAGACTTGCTAGGACACATCCTGTTTTATTTGTCTATAACAATGTGACTGTGCTTTTGATAAAAATGGCCTATGGTTGCAACTGGCTAAAATCTGCTCCAACTCATTAGTACTCTTCTACTATAAGAAATGCACCATAGATATAATTAAGCCTGGTAATCTAGTCTATATTTATCTTTTTAAAAAGCAGTACATGGAAAGCCTCAATTAAGGAAAGCCATGATGGAAGGTAGATGTCGATGTTTATACTCCCATCCAAACCTTAAATAAGTATTTTGCAAACTAGACATTTGCTGCAATTAGCTAAAATATGCAGAAATATATTAAAGACCTGCAAGAGGAACAGTCCAAAAGTCTAGCCAAGTTTAGCTAAGGATGAGCTTTAAGGTTTTTAATATGACTAGCTTGGCTGGTGGTATGAACAGTCAAAAATCCATCACTCACAGATATTTGGATATATAATTGGAACCTGAAGGTTTTATAAAACAAAAAGGATACACTGCATCTAAGTTCTACAGACCTATTGTAAAAATGATGCACTTTTAGATATATGGCTTTTTTTAAAATGGGCATTTGCCACCCGCAATGTCCTAGATTAACTTCACAGTATGACTTTCATTATGTGTTATTTACAGAGAGAATACCCCACTGTGTTATTTAAACTCTACTGCATAAGCCTTGAAGGCTTGTAAATAAGGTCTCAATGCTTTTTAACATATTTACATATGCCCGACTATCTAAGATTTGTATATGAAACATTAAACTTATAACAGTTTTGACAGCAACTTTACTATTTCTTAATTTAGTTATTATTTAGCAAACTTCACTAAATAAAACACTTTGAAGCACAATTGTAAGATACATTTTGGATAAGCTCTTTGTTAGTACAGAAGAAGTGTGGCATTAGAGCCTTTAATGAGTTAAGTAATAATGAATATTAACAATTCAAATTGAGATTTTTTTCTGAATGAAATGATTTTTCTTTACTTTCAAAAATGGATGTGCTCTATTTATGCAAGATGAACTTCCTTAAAAAAATCTCACTTGAATTTTACATGGCGTATTTGTTTTCAAGGTTTTCTAGAAACTAGAAGTGCTTCTGTTTCTAATTTGAGAAGACATATGATATGCTTTCCTAAAGTAGCAAGCAAAATTCAAGCAGACAAAATTTCTTCTGTTATTTTTTCATAAATTTTGATGTGTGATGTAAATATTAACTTAAATAGTAACTTAAAATGTAAAGTCTAGCCTTTTATAGACCATTAGATAGAATAATTACTGACCAAGTTGAGAAAATTATAAAATTATCTGTGGTTTTTAAAAACAATCTTCCAAACTCTGGCACTATATTGCCACTATTCAGAACCGTGGATTGGTCCCTAGGAAATTATTATTGTCCATCATGCCTGGATTCACATGTCATGCCAGATTATAATATGATATCTGGTATGTGAATTCAATCACCATGAATTGCAAAGCATGGTGTATGTGTATGAGTCAGACCAAAGTAGCTTGTTCCACAAAACATGGTTTAAAGAAATGATAGTTTTGAGAGATATGGGAAACCATATGTGATCTATTCTCATGAATTTAGACATGAGGTATAGGTGAGACTAGTACATTTCTAAGATGAAGCCTGTAACTCATCTTGCTTTTGGCTTTATCTATGGGATATACATTGTCTTTTAAATTTAAATAGCCTGAAATGCTGTAAGTTACCTCAGCTGGTGCATACTGATTGGAAAGGCAGCACAGCTATTGCTATATAAATAAAATAATTCCTACACCTGATTAGTCTTTCACATTGTTTGTGACACTGGAGAGGGGGACCCTGCTTCCAAGTCAGTGTTGACTCCTGGCAACTGCCTGGATGAGTCCTTGAAGTTTTCTTGGCAAGGTTTTTCAAAAGTGATTTGTCATTGCCATCTTCCTCCAGCTAAGAGAGAGTGACTGGGTCAAGATGCTCAGGGCAGGTCTAGAACTCACATTCTCCAGTACTTTTTAAATATATTCATTTTTTTTCTTTCAGGATAACAATCAATAATGGAAAACAAAAAGCCAAACCCCAAAAGAAAAATATATGCATTGTGAAAAGACACATATAGAAAGTGCTTTTAAAGGAAATAAAAAGATGAATATATCATTTTAGCCATTTTATATACAATTTACTCACACAAAATTCTACATATAGTTTTCTAACACAATTATTCAAGTATGTGTTAATAATAATAATAATAATAATAATAATAATAATAATAATAATAATAATAATAATAATAATAATAATATTCACATACTCAGCTGCTGTAAAAAAATCGCGCAGACTGATTATAAATTGCGGCACAATTCAGTAGCACAAATGATCCATTGGAATTTGTGCAAAAATTATAATATTAAAACAGCAACAAACTGGTGGGAACATCAGCCTGAAAAAGTCACCGAAAATCAGATGGTCAAGATCTTGTGGGATTTCCGTATACAAACCGACAAAATACTGGCGCATAATACACCAGACATCACACTGGTTGAGAAAAATAAGGTCACCATTATAGACATCGCAATACCAGGTGATAGCAGGGTCGCCGAGAAGGAACATGAAAAAATCGCAAGATACCAGGACTTAAAAATCGAAATTCAACGACTATGGCACAAACCAGCAGTGATAATTCCAGTGGTAATTGGCACACTGGGTGCTATTCCAAAAGCACTGGAATTACATTTAAAACAGTTAAAAATTGACAAAATCACCATCAGTCAAATGCAAAAAGCCGCACTGCTTGGATCTGCATGCATATTACGAAAATACGTTACGACGTCCTAGGCCCCTGGGTGGGGCCCGACTAGTAACCAATGCCAAATCCAGCGAAACAACTGGCCGCTGTGATACAATTGTATAATAATAATATCAGCAATTTTGATCAGACCAACGGCGTTTTTATCAAAGTCTTAATGTGAATGGTGACACCAAAAGTGAAAAACCAGAAAAACAGGCCACAGTTGAATTCTGGAAAGAATTGTGGGGAAATGCAAAGGACTACAACAAGGAAGCAAAGTGGATACATGACTTTGAGAAAAGCATTGGCAACAAACAAATGCAAGTATTAGAAATAACAACTGAGATGGTCAAAAATCGAGTTAAAAAGGTAAAGAATTGGACATCACCTGGAAAGGACCAATTACATGGTTTCTGGCTCAAATTTCTGACCAGTTTACATGCAATATTGGCCAGGCAACTGAATGAAATTTTACATAAGGGCCAAATTGACGAATGGTTGACAACTGGAAAAACATACTTGATTCAGAAAGATGCAACTAAAGGAACAACACCTGAAAACTACAGACCAATAACATGCTTGCCAACAACCTTCAAATTACTTACAGGCATTATTGCACATAACATGATGGATTATTTGGAAACAAACAACATCTTGCCAGTAGAGCGAAAAGGCAACAAAAGAAGGAGCAGGGGCACAAAAGATCAGCTCCTAATTGATAAAATGATATTTGAAAATTGTAAGAACAAAAAAACGAACTTGAATATGGTCTGGATTGATTACAAAAAGGCATTTGACTCACTGCCACATAGTTGGATCATAAAATGCTTAGAAACAACTGGCATTAGCAAAAATATTACATCCTTTACTGAAAAGGTGATGAAACAATGGAGAACTGAGTTGGCAGTAGGGAATGAGATCTACGGAATGGTTAATATCAAGCAAGGAATTTTTCAGGGTGATTCACTTTCACCTCTTCTTTTCATCATCGCAATGATCCCACTATCAGTAATCTTAAAAAAAAAAATGAAATTAGGCTACCAAACAGCCAAAGAAGCTGAAAAAAATTCGCATTTACTATATATGGATGATTTGAAACTCTATGGAAAGTCAGAAATAGAAATCCAATCATTGACAAACACAGTCCGAGTATTCAGCACCGATATTTCAATGCAGTTTGGCATGGAAAAATGCGCCACTGTATCCATAAAAAGGGGCAAAATCACTGCATGTGAGGGAATTGAAATGCCCAATGGCCAATTAATTAAATGCAAAGAAAATGAAGCCTACAAATACTTAGGCATTCTGCAGTTGGATAACATCAAGCATGGAGAAGTAAAAACTATTGTCAGGCGAAAGTATACCAACAGAGTTAGGAAAATTTTGAAATCTAAATTGAATGGTGGAAATACAATCAAGGCCATAAATACCTGGGCAATACCAGTTATGAGATACACAGCTGGTATAGTTAACTGGACACAGGCTGATTTGGACCTTTTGGACTGAAAAACCAGGAAACTAATGACAATGCACTACAGTTTACATCCACGTGGTGATACTGATAGACTATATCTGCCCCGAAAATCAGGTGGCAGAGGATTATTACAAGCGAAGCAAACAGTTGAAGAAGAAAAACATGGACTGGCTGATTATTTAAAAGAAAGTCAAGAACATCTATTAATTGAAGTAAAGAACAAAAATCTACTGAAGGCCCAACAGACGAAACAAGAATACAGAAAAGATGTGATAAAATCAAGAATGGAGAGTTGGCAGAACAAAGCACTGCATGGCCAATTTCTGGAAAAAATAAAAGATAAAGTGGACAGTGAACAAACTTGGTTATGGTTAACAACAGGTACATTAAAGAAAGAAACAGAGTCACTAATCCTGGCTGCGCAAGAACAAGCTATCCGCACAAATGCCATTAAGGCCAAAATAGAAAAATCCTCTGATGATGCCAAATGCAGACTTTGCAAAGAAGCTGATGAAACTGTTGATCACATACTCAGCTGCTGTAAAAAAATCGCGCAGGCTGATTATAAATTGCGGCACAATTCAGTAGCACAAATGATCCATTGGAATTTGTGCAAAAATTATAATATCAAAACAGCAAAAAACTGGTGGGAACATCAGCCTGAAAAAGTCACTGAAAATCAGATGGTCAAGATCTTGTGGGATTTCCGTATACAAACCGACAAAATACTGGCGCATAATATACCAGACATCACACTGGTTGAGAAAAATAAGGTCACAATCATAGACATCGCAATACCAGGTGATAGCAGGGTCGCCGAGAAGGCACATGAAAAAATCGCAAGATACCAGGACTTCAAAATCGAAATTCAACGACTATGGCAAAACCAGCAGTGATAATTCCAGTGGTAATTGGCACACTGGGTGCTATTCCAAAAGCACTGGAATTACATTTAAAACAGTTAAAAATTGACAAAATCACCATCAGTCAAATGCAAAAAGCCGCACTGCTTGGATCTGCACGCATATTATGAAAATACGTTACGATGTCCTAGGCCCCTGGGTGGGGCCCGACTAGTAACCAATGCCAAATCCGGCGAAACAACTGGCCGCTTTGATACAATTGTATAATAATAATAATAATAATATGAATGTATTTTGATGAGTCCCATATTTCATTTTATTGCCCATATAAAATGTACATCCACAGTATAGGCATTATGCTCGTTGTTGGCAAGTGCAATCAGGTCTTCAACCCATTGAATGAAAGGGGCCACACATTTATTATTCAATGCTAGAAGAAAATATTATCATCTGAAAAAACGTAGCTATGGTTGTACAATTATATTTATATAATCCAGTACTTTTCCCCGCCAAAAAACAAAGGTAAGATGTTTTTAAAACATGTGATTGAAAGAAGCATTATAACCCAAAGCCTTAACCACTACACAAACTGGCTCTGTGTGTGTCACATTTAGTAACTCCTTAAATTTTTTCTAATCTTGTGATCAAAGATTTGCTTGGCTTGCAGAGTTATCACAAATTTCACTGATTTGTAAATGCTTAAATTTGCAGCTAACAAGGTTTCTATCTGTCAACCTATTTCACCCTAGCATTCTATGGAAATAATCTGCATTGAATATGGTATGAACAGTTACCCACCCCAACTATAGTAAAAGGCCAGAGGGACACTATTGCAATTATATTTGGACACAGTTTCTGATGGAAGATGTATCTGTGGACAACACTATGATTTGAAAGGCGGCTGCCAAAATTTCTTGAAGGAGCGTTGTCTGAAATATGTTCGCACATGCCTTTCAATACCTTTAGTAGCTCTGGAAACAGCCTGCAATAGTTTAAAATCACCAAAGAATAATTTCCTGTAGGGCATGTATGGACCAGCTCAAATTCAGAGTTTGGTGTTATCAACAACACATTCTACCTTAGCTGCTTTTTCAAAAGCACATTAAGGTACAGAAAGCAAGCAGCTTAGTTGATTAAACATGTAGCAAAGTTACACATGAGGTCATTATCATCTTTAGAAAGCTTTCAGCTGGAAATGTGGAGCTTAGTCCCCCTGCTCAGTTCACACAAAGCGCGTTAAAAACACTCCTGCTTTTGTTGTGAACTTCAGATAGATTATCTCTCAATGTATGTTTTGTTTATATATGAAGCTTTTTAACAAGTATTTGCAAGCTATGGTAAAAATCAAGATTGGGATCATGTCATATCCATGCTTAAATATTGACAGAAGTCTCACTCTTTTTAATACAGGCTTACAGTGCAATTCTATTCTGGCCAGATTCTTCAGAAATGTATTTAATTGATTTTAGTGGCTCTGACTTTTTTGGGATGCAAATTTAGATGAGAGCTTTATGAAGATTAGCAAAGTTGTCATATTTTTTTCAAATATTTTTAAAACTTTTTTATCTCCATGATTCCTGTTGCTGTAAAACTTTTAAAAAATTGCTCATCTTTTTCTAAAGTTATGAACATAAGCATACATTGAATTATCAGGTGTGATAATCATACAAATTACTATTGTGTTATGGCTCTTAAGAAAGCAACATTCTTCTTTTAATCTCACACTTTATTTGCAAAAGTATAGTTTGCTTGCTTTAAAAGATCAAAGTTTGAATACCATCAGAGGAAATGTGTTATGGTAATTTTTCATTAATGATTGATTATTGTTAAAAATTGCTGTGTTTGATATAAATCTTTTTTGAATATTTTAAGTTCATTGAAAATAGAGATCAAAAGCTAACTTTTAAGCAATATAGTTCCACACTGTGAATATACTTTTTAAATTAGAAACAAGATTGTTTAAATATCAACTTCTTTATACTTATTATTTTGATAACTATTAATGAGAAAATGCTTTTTTTTCTCTTTTAAATTTAAACAGTTATATTTGCCTTGAGAGTCAGTTTTTTAAATATTAAGTTAACAAAAAAGTTATCTCCTTCCTTCTTTCCTGATGCATACAACTTTATTGAGGTTTCACTAAGGTCAACGTTGGGCAAGAAATCAATATACCACCCAATTTTATTAATTAAAGGTTAATCTACATACCTATGGGTTATCAAGCCTCGCAAGTTTGCATAGGCAGACATTAAGGCCTAGAGTGAAGCTTGACACCAATCATGTTTTGTGTGTGCAAGCATTAGTTTTGTAAAAAAATGTTATGCCCTTCCACTTATGCCCTTCCTGCTTCATGTTCAAAAATTTGAAAATCTGAATTGTTGGACTGAGGACGTCCAGGCTATGATCTATCCAAACCCAAGGGAATTCATGTGGTCTATTCACTCTCTCTCATCCTATTGGGCAGGTTTATTTAAGGAAAAATATTGGAAGAGCGAGCACAGTGTATCTTGTCTTTAGCTCCTGGAGGGAAAAATGAGATAGAAATTGATTCTAATAACAAAATATCAACTGCTGTATTAAACCAGTCAGGATGTGGTGAAAGCTTGCTTCTGAATCCTGATGTTTTCCTGAATAAAACATCTTCACTTTGTTACAGTTTTGTTGCATTTCTAAAGGTATATACTGAGTGGCCTGTGGGATTTTTTTGTTTTACTAAATCTAAATAGAGCTGGTATAGTACTGGAGAAACTGGCCTATATCTGAAAAGAAAGAGACATATCAAAATAAAGAAGAGGCCCCCTGTCCAGGCCAGGACAAAAACCTAATATGTATTAGAATGTGCATATGTACACTGCAGCATTTATTATTTTGAAATATGCTATAGATAAATGGCAAATATATAAGATTTTCTAATACATATTGAGTTCATGGTATTATTAGAAGTTTAGTATAGAGCTACTTTGGTGTAGCAATTAAGGCACCAAGCTAGAAACCAGGAGACTGGAAGTTCTTTGGCAGGAAAGCCAACAGGGTGACCTGAACCAGTCATGGTCTCTCAGCCCAACCAACTCAGAGTGTTTGTTGTGAGGAAATTAAGAGGAGAAAGGAAGATTAAGTATGTTTGCTGCCTTCAGTTATTTATAAAGTTATTCAAGATGGAATAAATATGTGTCAGACCATGTATCAAAACACTAAGGCAGAATGACTGCCCAGTTCTGCAAGTTTAACTTTTCTTTCATATTTACATTTATTCCACATACATTTACTTATGTAATCATGGAAAATTTTCATTTTCCTGGAAACAATATATAATATGAACCTAACAACAATGTTCTTTGCATATTTCATATGTAAAGAAGTACACATTTTAGAAGTTAATGCTTATAGAAGACTATGGACATCAACATTTATGGTGAATTTTTAATCTATAAAAGGTATATCTGCAGGAAAGATTATGTTGCATTTATAAGTACAGTTAGTCTTAGTGGCCATTTAAAGTTTACAGTGGCACTGGAAAATGTGACATGATAGTTTTCCTCAGTTACAACCTTTGCAGCAGCCCCTTGATCTTCTGATTGAAATTCAGATGCTTGGCAACTAGTTCATATTTATGACCAATGCTGTGTCCCAAGGTTATATGATCACCTTTTGCAACCTTCTGACAAGCAAAGTTAATTTGGAAGCCAGATTCAATTAACAGCCAAATTACTAACGTATCAATTACAGTGATTCACTTAACAAATGTGGCAAGAAAGGTTATAAAATGGGACCAAACTCAACCAATGTCTCACTTAACAGAAAAATTAGGCTCAATTGTGGTTGTTAAATTGAGGTCTACCCGTATACGTCTGAGAGAGACAAAATATTCCAGAATTCCTTTTGAGAAAATCGGATTTGTGCAAGCATGACAGGTAAAAGCATACCTCACAGCACCTTTGGGAAAGCACGAATTAGCAAGTATTTTTGCTAATAAGACAATCTTTATAGTCATTTTTTTTCTGTGGGACTCTGGCACACATTAAAAATGAAATTCTGTTGCCTGCTCTGAAAGCGTACACATAACGTGTATATATAGAGATATGCTATATACATACATATGTATATAGCTACACCCTAACATATACATATTATTATTAATCATTGTCCATCTTGAATACATAGCGCAAAGCTTGAGAGTTCACAAGGTTGATACTGTTTGGAACAAAACTTATGGCTATAAGTGTAAATTCTGCTTCGGATTCACAATTCATCTTCCATTCCCGTTCAGTATCACGGGACGTTGCTTCGGTCTTTGGATTTTTTGTGCCGGACCACGCCAGACCGGGACTGCGTCCACTATTCTCCCTCCAATACTTACCTGCACCTCAAGCCCTCAGACCTTCCCACGGAAGAAGAAAGGGGGGGGGGGGAGAAATAAGAGGTATGTAAATTAGAAATGCCAGAGCAGCCAATCAAGAGTGAGCGGCAGGAGTTTGGGGAGCCCGCTCGTTCTCTTTTGAGTCCTCCTCCGCCCACTTCCCACCCAGGGAGAGCTCCTCGCCTTTAGCCCACCGTCCACTGCCGGGATTGGGTGTGTGTATGTGTGTGTTTGTGCGCGTGCGGGGTGCCACCACCTCTCCGCTGTTGCTGCTGCTGCTGCCGCCACTGCTCCGCGTGGCCGTCCCTCCCTCCCTCCTTCGCTCCCTCCCTCCTTCTCTCTGCCTGTCCGCTCCGCGGCCGGCTTCTCCACCAAAGCAAGTTGTGCCTTCTCCTTCTCGCACGGTTCTTTGGGTTTCCTTCAGCCAGTCTGCCCTCTTCTGTTGACCTCTGCTGGCATGGCTGCCGCCTGACTCGGCCCCCTGAGGTGGCTTCCCTTGTCGGGGCTTCAGCTTTCACTCTGCTCGGGAACCGGAGCAGAGAGGCTCGGGGTTGGTGCCACTGCTGAGCTACTCTTGCTGTTGCTCCTGCTCCTGCTGCTGCTAAGAGGCTTGCCGAGCCCGCTATTTTCTCTGCTCTCCTCCCACAAACTGAAGGAAGGAGGGAGTCTTTGCAGGCTCGGCGTCTTGCGCGAGCAGCTTTTTCCTCGGTTTTTGCAAGGTTCCTCAAAGAAAAGCGCCGGAAGAGAAAAGGGGGTACTTTGGTCGCTCCCCCTGCCTACCTCCGCGGCTTGGATGGAGGCGAAAAGGGAAAGACGGCTGAGCCACCTTTGCTGCATCTTTTATCAGCTGTGCTTCCTGTCAGATCGGATCACTTCAGGTGAGTCCCAGTACTTCATGTTTGCTCAATAATCGGAACCACTTTCTTTTCTTCGGAGATTTCTGGCCCCGGATGATGGCCAAGAGCCTTGCCCAAGGTAATAAGGAACCACAGTGACACAAAGAGGTCTCGCAGATATGTATCATTATTGGTAGTTTCTAGGAGTAGAAGATCTTAAATATACATTTTGGTGCACTGTTATTGAACGGTATGAATCTATCCATCTATCAAATACTTCCACACTGCTAGGGAAGGATATAATTTATAAGACACCCTGCACACACTCAGAAATAATTTGCCCGCAGCTTGAGAATGCTGCTCTGATATTGAACAGTAAACTTAGATTTAACTTTTTTTCTTCAAGTGATTGCCAAAGTATTCTCTAGGATCAAACAACATTCAGCAGCAACTTGGCAGGACATGCTTACAAGGATATGTTTCTCCAGAGTGTAGTCAGGTGGAGTATCTTCTTATTCCATTAGGATGAGCTACTTGATTCACATCTGCATGAGAATGTTTATGAAGTTTTAGTTCTCATACACCCCAAATTATTTATTTATTTGATAAATAACTAAAAGTGGCAAAAATTGCCCATTAAAGATTAAATACACCCCAAAAGCCTGTAACATTTGAAATATATAGGATCTGTACTTTGATATATTGATGGATTAATTTCTTTCTGTTTGCCAATCTTATTTGCCTTAGAAGCAAAACTAAGTCTTATTTGCCTTTGCTGCAGAAACAGATCTTATATTCTTTTGAGGCAATATTATCTGATTTAAAATATAGAATAACTAAGTCAAATGTTAATAAACTGTATTATTTCTTGAGGACTGTTCCAATACCAGCAAGAGAATAATTTTTTTACCTTATATTAATAATACCTTATTATTTCAGATTTTTTTTATTTCTTAAGCACTTCAAATATTAAACCTCAAAGATTTCCACATAGAACAATTTTCTTTTTGTGCACAAATCCACAATTTACAGAAGTTTCAATTCACTAAATATATTTGTATGGAATGTACAACAAATTAATGTTTTGAATTATAAATTTATAACTATATTTACACATATGATGCTTCAGAATTTCTACTGTCATTTGTATTCTTACTGAATTCTTATTGGCTAAACAGTGAAATACTTTAATTTAGGAATGGGATATACAACAAAAGATTATAGGTTTTTTACACATTTTTTTACCCGTAATCCTAATCTATGTAGGATGCTTATTTTGGTGAAACAAATAAAAGTTTGAGTAAATCAATTTCCCCTTCCCTCTTACTCCTTTCTCTGCCATCAGGTGGCATCTTAACTTTTTATTAGCCCTAAAGCTCACATAGATGCTTGGCAAATATTTTTGTAGTCTCTGCCTTTTAATTACAAATTTGTGCAAATTTGTTCCTACTTGATATTGTAGGAAACATTCCTGGGTATTCAGCCACTTAAACCTATAACAACTATCCTTATGCTGGAGATGCTTAGATTGAAAGAGAGGCTACTTCTGATGATACTGGAGAGATTTTGACTGACTACTTAGTTGGGACTTCTAACAGCCTTTCCCAGTCTAGTATGGATGGTGGTCTGTAAATCTCAGCCAGCAACATAGTTTAGGGGACATCACATTGGGAAAGGCTACTACTGTTCCTTACCACATTATTTGACTACAATTGTTCAAATGGATAAAATGAGATGACTATCTTTTAATTCAATTAGAAGCTGTGGATACTCTTCAAGCTTTATTTACAAATTTCAAAAAA
Organism: Thamnophis sirtalis; assembly: GCF_051295495.1. Classification (NCBI taxonomy): domain Eukaryota; kingdom Metazoa; phylum Chordata; class Lepidosauria; order Squamata; family Natricidae; genus Thamnophis; species Thamnophis sirtalis. The sequence goes on from NW_028261385.1 coordinate 58,645,025, forward strand.
TATCCTTTTATATTGAAACAGGGATACATTGTAGAAATAAATAAATAAATAAATAAATAAATCTTTAACACAATATTGACTGTATGTGTGTATATGTATGTACATGCATACCTACACACGCATATATACATACAAAGAGAGAAAAAATAAGGGAAAAGCATTAGTCTTCAGCAGATATTTTGTAGATATCTGTGCACACCTTTAGTTATGTGTGTGTGTGTGTGTGTGTGTGTGTGTGTGTGTGTGTGTGTATATATATATATATATATATATATATATATATATATATATATATATATATATATATATATATATATATATATATATATACACACACACACACACATACATACATACATACATACATACATACATACATACATAGTCACTCATCTCACCAATTCTACTCTGGGCAGCTAACAAAAACTAAAATATAAATGCAACATATATGTAAAAATAGCATTTTCAGCCAACTAATATAAAGAGGCTCCCCAAACACATTATTTTTTCTTACAATGAGTACAAAGGAAAACTGATTTTCTATTGGTAATAGCAGTATGGATCAATGCTGTTAAGTCATTTGGATGTATTAAAATTATGCTGATGAGTCCTAAATCTGGCGTTCATTTATGGCAACTTTTAGAGTTGGGGGCAATTCAGAGTGTGTAAATTTCAGTCTATGTGAATTTTTGCAGGTCTACAACCTCTGGGAGATTTTGAAGAGTGGGAGATTGTTTACCCAGCCCTGTGGAGTAGAAGCCAACAGGAATCCACTGGAGGGAGTGGTGCAGGAGGCAGCTGCAGTCTTGATGGTAACTGTGGGAATAGCAGCAGCAATATCAATGCTACCTCTGCATCCACTCAGGGAGTGGGCAGTTCTCGTGAGATCCGCTCAGTTTCTTCCTCATCTGACCACCAGCACCAGCAACTGCCAGTTCGGGAAACTTCAGAGGATGAATATGAATCTCAGGATTTCTATCACTGGTCTCTACTTCCTCAGGGATCTAATGGTACTTCTCAGCAACCATCTTATCTATATGTATCTCCTTCAGAAGATGAGGATGAGATGTTGCTGAGAATACCAGCTTTTGCTCAGGAGCTCTATCTGCTGCTTAAGAGGGACAGTCGCTTCTTAGCACCAGGTTTTGCAGTGGAGGAACGACTATTGAATGAAAAGAGTACCCCAAATTTGATCCACACACAAACAGAGAGAGCCTGTTACTATAGTGGGTCTGTGCTGCATTATCCTGGATCCTTTGCTTCCTTTAGCACTTGTGGTGGTTTGGTGAGTATTTTTTTCCTCTTCACCTATATTTCATCTGCTCTTTGCAGTAAAATTTACTTCCCACTGTTATTGTTCCATCTCTGTTCTTTTTCATAATACTTCCATGTTACTCCAATTATTATTTAATTTTTCTTTGCCATTTTCTTTTTCAGTGTTCGAAGTTCTATAACCACCAAAATAAGGAAAGCACTTCATCCTAATTTTAAATTTAAGACATGGTTTTGTAATTGTTAATTTCATCTGCACTATTATAACCATACAGAAGTTCTTGATTTGCACCTCATCCATTTTAATGTTAAATCCATTGGACAAGCGATATCAAATAAACATTTGTTTGTTTTGTGCCTTTGAATTAATGCTGTCTCCTAGTGACTACTTGGACAAGTTCGTGCAATTTTCTTGCCAATGTTTTCAGAAGTTGTTTGCCATTGATAGCTTATTAAGGCTAGCTTACTAGAAAAAAAAATGCCTGGCTCAGAATCCCCCAGGTGGTTTTGTGCCTAAGGTGGGGCTAAAACCCAGTTTCTAGCCTCATGCTCTAAGTACTACACAAAGTGCCTCTCATTAAGTAAACAAAGATAGTAGCTATTCCTATTACACATCTGTAGCTGTTTATGTTCATATACTTTTTACGCTCATGTTTGTTGTCACTTTATTGATATACTTTAATGATTATTTAATTATACAACATGAAGATCTTATTTATTTTCCATTAGTTCCATCACTGTAAAAAAATTGGACCTTTAGCTTGAACCTATGCTTTAGGATATTTGAAGTTTTCTGATCAAACTTTCTGGAACAACCTTCCTCAATCTGCTTCTTTCCAGGTCTATAATTATCATAACTGTATCACCCATAGGATGAGAACATCTATTCCAGTTCATTACATTTCTAGGTGTATTTTGAAGCACTCAATCAGGGCATAAAGCGGGATGACTAGTTCCTTTAGTTTGTATCTGGTATCTGATGTTCAAACTCAGCCTTATAGATCTTCCAGTGACTTCCACAATATAGCATAGATTAGCTTGTTTTCAACATGTTGGCATGGTTACAATTGCTTAGAACTATGTTGCAAGGAATTTACAGAAAATTGCTTCTTTTTCTAGTAGTTGGATTATAGAAAATGGCTTGTTGTCCTAGTAGTTGGATTTTAGAAAATCACATCCCATTGTATTGCACATCTAAAAGAGTTAGATCAGATATTAGCAGATATTAGCTACATGGATATAAATGTGCATATCAGTTTTCCCCAAGTTCGTGTCTTTCATCCTTGTTAAACTGCAGTAAAGCTATGGGGACTACAGGAGCCATAATTTAATACTTGTGGAGAACACAAGGGTTGGGGAAACTGATTTGTATGAATGTGACCTCAGAAAACCCATGCTAAAAAGTTATTTGCATGAGAACCAGTTAATATGGGTAATTCTGATTTCCCCCCCTGAAGGCAGGGAAATACACTGCTTAAGTTTCATTAAGTTTCTCTTTATTTTTTAAATTGTATCCATTATTGAGGAGTACTGACACTCTTCTTTATTTGTATAACTGCTTAAATGCAGGAATCACAATGATCCTAGTGCTCTATTTCTCTGTTACTTTTCTTTTATTCCAGATTACCTTTTCAGTACATGTCATAAACTAATACAATGTAAAGACATTATGTTATATTAGCCAATTATTTATTAATGTTGTTCTCCTTTATATATAAAACTGAATTAGATGTGATAAATAATGTGTACCATATTCTGCCAGCTTTTATTCTTACTTCTTTTAAGGCTAGGGATACTACATTTGAAGTTAAGAATGTAGGCTGGGAATGTTTAACCTTCCATCAGCGTCTGTTTTTCACATCAAGTTTGCTCTTATGTTATTAGTACAAGGGGGGATGTCTGAGAAGGTAAGAGTTAACTGTGATTTATTGAAACCTTTAAATTAAGGTGGATGGTTTTGATTTCTTAACACTAAAATTTCTGGTCTGGATATAATAAGAAACTCTGATTAAAGCCTCCAGTCTTCTAATGATCAACCAGAGTAGGAAGCTTATCAATTTAAAGCTCTTGTACTTAACACCAAACTGTGCTTATATGTAAGGCAAGATACTGTGGGATTCTGTGACCACTTTCATGTGCTCTGAAATCCTGGTTTCGTAGATAGATCTTTGGTGCTGGCAGATATTTTTAATATGATTTTAGCAGATCTTAGGAAAATTATAATTAGATCCAATAACAATAGTACAGGTCCCTTGACTGCATGAAGTATAAAGGTAAGTAGATAGAAAGACTAAAATCCTAGGAACAGGAGAGATGCAAAATTATGGATTGATTTAAAAGAAAGCAGTTACTGTTTCTATTTAGGCTTATTAATGTAAATCTATATAGAATAAGGATGTTGCTGACAGTGGCTTTGAGCCTGAAGTGAGCCAATGGTATTTAAAATGAACATTTCCTGCTGCTTGTGGTTTGCTGGATGTAATCTGTAGAATAAAGCTACAGCTATGAAGACATCATTGGCTTGTATTTCAGAGTTAGGTTTCTCCCGAAGAACATTGAATATAGCTTGCCAATGTTTTGTGGGAACTGAGTTATTTCGATTTATTTTTACTAAGTCTTGTGGAATTGCCAGATTTGATAAAGTTTATAAAGAGAATTAGATAAAATGTAGACCTGTGGTTTAGTTTTGTTGTTTAGATTCATACTATTTAGTTTGGGGAAAAAGATATACTAATATTCAGATTTGAATCTGTGGAATGCAGTTCATAATTTGAGAGCATTTTTACATGGGGCCTTTAAAAAAAAGCTTTTCTAGAATATGGATACAATGCTATACAAGACCAAAATACCTTATGCTTTGTTCTAGTTATCTACAAAAGTTTATAAGTTTAAGCTTCCTTCCATTCAAATTGGATGGCCTGAGCCCTTTTAGAATGGATAACAAATGGTCAGTTTCACTTGACTTGAGAGATTTTAAATGTAGGGAGGGTTGTGCTGGCTTCATAGAATTATTTCACTAAGTTGAAAAATACACCACTGAGAAATTATCATTTTGTTGCTAAATTACATCAAGATGATCTTGAGTTGCTGGAGGGGCTGCAATTGCCCCACAAATTGCAGTTTTCCCACATGTGTTAAAGAAGTAATAGATTGGACGATTTTTATATACTATCATATTTGTTGGTGTTGCTTATGACAATAGAGATCCACATGGGAAGTTGTTGTATTTATAGAATTTTACAAAATATTCCCTGATCTAATTTAATGTCTTGATTTTGCTTCTATCAAGGTTTTTTTCCTCCTGCAGATGAGATGGATACATTTCAAGTTCTCTTAAATACGTTGAGGTATAGCACATGTTATTATAGATTGTGTCTATAGATGATCAGAACATATGTACCTTGACATTCTAATCTCAACTAGTTTAAAAATACATTTTCTATTAAAATAAAGAACATAAAATTGATCAAAAGAACTGAACAAACATCATTTGGCTATAAAAGAGGATTAAATAAATATGTAAGATCCAGGGATTATTAAAAGATTATCCAGGGATAATCCATTAAAAGTATTATCCAGGGATTATAAAAAGATAAAATTGTTTCTCTGTCCAACATTAGTAATTCTTTAGAGGGACTGTTTTTTCTTAGAATAGTAAATATTGGCATATAACTTTTATGAAAACGTCTGCAGTTGTAAAAATTCCAAGGCAAAACTTTGTTCATGAGGGCATGGAAATTGAATGAGGTATCTTTTTCTACTGAAAGGCCACAGAGTTCAAAAGGCTTTTTCTTTGTTTACTTTAATTTATCACTTGTTTAAGTTCAGATAGATATGTTTAGACAGGCACTACTAGATTTACCTCAAAAAGGTTAGGTATATGGACTTCAGTAGAAATATCAAATGAAAACAGAAACAGATTTATCTTGCCTGTAAATTCAGGGAATAACTTTGAGGATCTAAAGTGACACAGATGTAAACGTTATTGCTTACTGAGAGTTGAATTGATTTAACATAACTTCTAGCATCATCATTAAATATATAAAACACATAAACTCATATTTCCATTTGTCATCATTAGTTTCAGCTTACATATCAGTAACAGATAATTACATAAAACTAGTTTTTAAGTACAATGACTCAGGAAGTAGGCAATGCAAATTAAACAAATTTACAAGATTGCAATAAAAAAGAGGAACATAATGAAAGGACACAAGAAGAAAAGAAATCAAAATTGGCTGGAAACGATTTGATAAAAATTAGCAAGTGTTCATTTAACATTTAGGCACATTATGAGAATTAGCTGTAAAAGTGTCTACTGTAGATCAAAAAGCATAGACTAGGGGGGATCGTTCAGAGAGAAAGCAAGAGCAGAAGCCAAAATGCATATATTTAAAAAATAGGAAAAGATCTATGAAATATATGAGAATAAAGTGTCACTTTGAATTATAAGCCATGAAAACATATTGAATACCTTTTGTAAAGCACAAAAAGTACTGTTCCTTGCTTTAGTTGTGAGCTATTGGCATACACCTTAAAAGGGAAAGTATGGGAAAAATTTTGGAACAAGATATGTATGTACAGTTGTCTCTCTCTCTCCCTATGTGTGTGTGTGTGTGTGTGTATGTGTATGTGTGTGTGTGTGTGTGTATGTATCTATGTATGTATGTAAGTATGTATGTATGTATTTATGTATGTATGTATATGGGAGGAGTCAGTGATAACTAAAGGAGAAATAGGAAAGACTTAGCCAAAGCAAGAGGTAAGATAAATGAAATAAGAAGCAACTTAGAAATGAGGTTGTACATTGGAACAAAAAAAAAATACAATAGAATAATCAAGAGTGGACTTCCTGTGGTGACGTCACCGTGCTTAGAGCAGAGGAAAGGGAGCTCTCCTAACCTCTAACTATAACTTCTTCTTTTGGGCTCATTTTTGAGTGCTGTTGATCCTGAAGGGGCCAGCAGATTAAAGGGGATACTCTGTAGATGCTGGGCTGATGCAAATCCCCCAGTGGATAGGAGAAGCCCCCTAAATGGACGAGGAACTATCCTGCCATTTAGTTAGGACCAGAACAATGGCGACTGCATAAGAAGGAAGGAAACAGAGAGAGAAGCAGTTGAAATTGGATACTTGTTACTATTACTAACAACCCAAAGAGAAGGGCAACGCGAAATTGGCAGAGAGGGTGACCTGGAAAGAAGAAGGCGCCGGGAAGGAGGCTGTTCAATTTTGCCGAAAAGAAGTGGAGCAGAGACGCAGAGACGCTGAGTTGGAAGGGACAGCAGGAATAAGTTAAAGGAATTAGCCACAGTGAGAATGAAAACCCAACATGGACAACAGGAGTGGAAAATAATATTTGCCGAAAAGGTTTGGAAAGTTCAGAGAAGAGATGGTTTAACAGTTGGGTTGGTATACTGAGTTCCTTTTTTTTCTGCTCACTCTTCCTTCTGCTGCTTTGTTGAACTTATAAGCACTTTATATTTATTTGCCTCGGAGCCTGGAACAGTGTCAGAGACAATAGACAGAGGACTGTCTTGGAAGGAGACCTTTGCTTTGTGGATACTAACAGTGACACTGAGGAGAGGGTGACACCTAGTGGACTGTAAATCTGAACTGTGAAGTCTGATGCAAGAAAACTAACGGTGACATAAGCTGATACATATATATACATAGAGGGACTAATTACTAGAATTGAATACTTGTATAATTGATAAAATTGAGAGACATTTATTGGTATAAGATAATAGTGTGATATATAAATCTATGAGATATATTAATTAAAGACCAAAAATCAAATAAATGGGATAGAATACTATAGGAATGTTTAGGTATTGAAATGTGATATTAAGGAAGGTTAATTATTGTTGAATATTGAAATATACAATTATTTACATCATTGATATTACTGATAAAGTAGAAGTAAAAGTAAACTTATATGCAATTGAGGGCAAGGATAAATGGGATAAAAATGGCAACTTCAGTAAAATTAGTGAAAAAAACTACATCCAATGTGATCTCAGCAACAACCCCCCCTCCTCAAATCAAATCAAAGATCAATTGAGAGTGCATTGGGGTTGGAGAAAGGTGAAAAGATGGCAGAAACAGCAGGACCAGCTCCAACAATGCAGAGTATGCAATCGATGCTCCAGATGATACAAGAGACATTGGTGAAAAGCCAAGAAGTGACAACTACTAATCATGAAGAGACAAGGAGGAATTATGAAGAAATGAAAAATGAAATGGGAGAATTGAAAGGAACTATCAAGAATGTAGATGATAAAATTGAAAAGATACAGAATGCCTTAGCAATCAATGAACAGAAAATCCAGTGTATGGAAGAAAAAAATAGATCAATCAGATCAGAAGATGGGAAAAATGGAATTGGAATATAAACAACTTAATAAAGAATTAGAACTATCAATAATCTGACTTGAAAATGAAAGAGCTGCATTCTACATAAGATTCCAAAACCTACCGGAAGAGAAGGAGGAAGACCTGAAAGGAAAAATGATTAAAATCCTCACTGAATCTCTTCAAAAAAAAGAACAAGCGTTGAGAGGAGACAACAATGAAGCTTATCGGGTGCATACTAATTATACCAGAAGATATAGACTCCTGAGAGAAGTGCATGCAAGATTTGCTAAAAAAACGAGAGGTGAAGTGTACAAAAAAACCAGAGAAGAGACGATTACACTACAGGGAAAAGAGTTGATCACGCTTAAACAGATTCCACGGAGAATTTAGGAACAACGTAGGCAGTACCAATTTTTAACAAACCAGTTAAATAAAACAATAATGTACAGATTGTTGGTATTAGAAGGGGTTCTGGTATCTTGGCAAGGAAAAAGATATAAGATAGAGAATGTAGAAGAAGCACAGAAATTCTATGAAGAATACTGCAAGAGGGAAGTAGAACAAGGAAGCAAAGAGGAATTAGAAATTAGAGGTCAAGAGGAGGAAACATCAGAAGACAACGAAAGAAACAGGAGAGAAGAACAGGCAAGAAAAAAAGAGCAGAGAAGGAAGGCGTGAGAGGGAAAAGTCAGATACAAACTAGAAGTAAAAAAAACAACCCCAGCTAAAGATGGATCAAGAAATAACAATTATCTCGATAAACTTGAATGGACTGAATGCACCCCAAAAAAGAGCCTAGATGTTTAATAAAATAAGAGGGTTAAGAATGGTGAAATCTATTTAGGACGATAGTTGGCATATAGACTGTAGAACGAAAGAGAAAAAAGGAAATGATATGAAACTATATGGATTTGTGGAAATACCATCCCCAGAAAACATAAATTGAGATTTGAAAGAGACACCTATAACAATAGAAAAAGAAAGGGAGGGAAGAAGGAAGGAGAGGAGAGGAGGAAGGAAGTAGAGAAAGGAGGGAAGAAGGAAGGGAAAGGAGAGGAGGGTGGAAGGGAGAGAAAGAGGAGAGATAGTAGGAAAGGAAGAGGAAGAGTGGAGGAGAGGTAAGGGAAGAAGAAAGAGGTAATGAGAGGAGAAAGAAAGGAAGTAGAGAAGGAAGGGAGGGAGAAAAGAAAAGAAAAGAAAGAGAAAATAAGGGTGTTACAACAGGCGCTAGGGATGGTAAACAAAGCAATCCAAACTGTACCTTATAACCTTTTAAATGGAATAACAATAGTATAAGAATGGCAAAGAAAAAGAATATGTGAATGTATACCTATAATTGTATGTAAGATAATAAATGACAGTAAGAATAAAAAGCACAATATAGGTAAACAATATTTGGTTATAAATAGCTAAGTATAAATAAATATAGAATTGTACATAAAAATGGATAACGAATAAGGAGACCATGAATGCAAGATAGAAATGTATAGAAGGGAAAACACTAACTGCAAAGAAACCAATACGGAACTGCTGTATGATATACGATGGAACTTCTTGTTCCTATGTTGTTTTAAATCATGTGTTTGTTTTTGTTGATGTGTTTATGTGTTTAAAATAAAAATTTATAAAAAAATTAAAAAAAGAATAATCAAGAGTAAATATTAGAGACAACTAGGTATTTTCAAGATGAGCAATGTTTTATAGAGTGTAGAAAAAATAAAAAGTTCACTTGGTGACTGTTTGAAATTACAACTGCACTAAAAAAAGTGACTTGTGGCAGTTTTAACACTTATAACCATTGCGGCATCCCTCTGGTCACATGAGCAAAATTTATACACTTGGCAACTGACTCACATTTATGAGGGTTGCAGTAACCTAGGGCCATGTGATCATCTTTTGCCACTGTCTGATAAGCAAAGTCAATAAGGAAGCAAGATTCACTTAACAACCATGTTACTAACTTAACAACTGCAATGATTCACTTAACTACTGTGGCAAGAAAGGACATAAAATGGGTCAAAACTCACTTAACAACTGTCTCGCTTAGCAGCAGAAATGGTCTTAATTGTGATTGTAATTCAAGGACTAGCTGTATTCCTAAGGTAAAATGTTAAATATTATTTACCTTTGAGGGAAATGTATAATGGATATGAACACATAATATATTTGGTTGAAGTTGGAATTTTTTAAAAATCTTTGTATGAGTGTAGGGGATTTTATTCACACTTATTTGTTAATTTAATATCTCCCATTTATTCTAGAACTTATGCTATACTTTTATTGTGCCTCTTCAGGTGCAATATTGTTAAGTATTCATAAGTTCATGAATATGTATGAGCCATGCAAATGGCCTCACTGTTCTTGTATTTCAGCACCTTTGTGCTGGCCAGCAACAGCCTCCTGCGTCTGGATTGGATAGGACGCGAGGGAGGCTGTTGCCGGCTGAATGTTTGTTTCTGATTGGTTGAAGCCCGTGTATATAAGGTTTTGGCGGGCTGGTTATGAGTTGAATCGCTGTTATACTTAGCTTGGAATAAAGCCTGTTCTGTTGTTCACCCTGTGGTCGCGTCCCTCATTCCGAACCTCTAAACTGGCGACGAAGGTGGGATCAGCGATTCCGCGACACTAGGTGAAAAGAGAGAGACAGACAGTTAGCTGCCGTTTCCAGACCGGCAACGAACGCTGCCTGAAGAGAAAAAAAAAAAAAAAAATTTTTTTTTGTGGCCTCTTGATATCTCTCCCTCAGGATGACATCTGCTTTGCCTCCATTCGCCCCTTTTGGTTCCGCCGGGGAATCATGGGAGGGGTTTATGGAAAGGTTCGAATGTTACCTGATCGCTTCCAAAAATCAGGCTCAAACCGAAGAGGAAAAATGCAGTTTTTTCCTCTCATGCTGCGAGCCATCTATGTTCGCCTCAGCAAGAGCCTTGGCAGCCCCACGGCCAGCATACAAGCTTGGGTGGGACGAACTCATGGCCAGATTGAAGAACCACTATGCACCCACCCCGTCAGTCATCGCCCGCCGTTTCGCCTTCCGCAGACGAGTCCAAAAACAGAATGAATCAATCAGCCAATTTTTGGAGGCTCTGCGGATGGTGGCTGCCCAGTGCGAGTTCTCCAACCTTGAAGAAAATTTGGTGGAACAGTTTGTGTGCGGGGTCCGCGATGTCAACCTGCGGAGCCGCATGTTCCGAAATCACCGAATTACACTACTGCAGGCCGTGGAAACTGCCCGAGCCGCTGAACTGTCGGAGCAGTCCACGGCCGACATTGAACGATTGCAGATTGCCACACCAGAGCGAGCCTCGTCGGACGCATCTCCACAAGCCCACATGGTCGAGGACGACATGGCTTATGAGGATCCAGAAGAAGAAGTGGTGGCCCAAATGAGGACTGTGCCTAAGAGAAAGCCAAAGCCGCAACCTGCAGCCCAACAGGCGTCCGCAGCGCCCTGCCGGGGTTGCGGAGGCCGTCATAAGCGCCAGGCTTGCCCATTTTTAAATGCCATCTGTAACCGGTGCAAGGGCGAAGGCCATCTGGCCAAGGTCTGCAGGGCCCTATTGCCGGCACCCTCGTTTCTTCAATCGCCCAGCCGTCCCCAGGCGCAACCGCGCCGCCAGCAGCAGCGGCCACCGAAGAGAGCGGAAGATTGCTACCAGTCCACCAGCCAACCAGCTAATTTTGACAGTACGGCGAGCCACGCCGTTGCAGGGGCCCGGAAGGTCTCGACCTCCGTCCAGCTGGAAGGTCAGCCGTGCCGGATGGAGGTGGACTCTGGCTCTTCCCGGTCCCTCCTGCCCTGGTCACTTTTTGCCAAGCTATGCCCTAAAGTGCCCCAGAAACGCCTAAAGCAATCTGAGGTCTCCCTAAGGGATTACCAGGGGAGGTTGATCCCTACGCTAGGATCCTTCCCTATCTCTGTATCTTATGGCCACTTCCAGGGGAAGCTACCCATCCTCATAGTCAGGGATGACCTGCCGGCCCTCCTGGGCCTGGACTGGTTCCCAGCCCTGGGATTATCCATTGGGGGGGTCCACCGGGTGGTTCCTAGCACACTCGAGGACACGTTAAGGGAATTTTCGGACGTTTTCGACGGCCAGCTGGGCTGTTATAAGGGGACCCCCATATCTTTAAGTTTAGACCCTCAGGTTGCTCCCATTAGGCTGAAAGCCCGCAGGGTGCCTTTTGCCTTAAGGGCCAAGGTTGACGCCGAACTTGACAAGTTGTTGGCGCAGGGAGTCATCGAGCCCGTAGACCACTCCCCTTGGGAGACCCCCATTGTTCTCCCAATCAAACCTGACGGGTCGGTGAGGATCTGCGCCGACTACAAGTCGACGATCAACTTGGCCCTTCAGGCAAACCCCTATCCAGTCCCTGTAGTGCAACACCTGCTCCATTCCCTGGGGCAGGGTTGCACATTTGCCAAACTGGATATGGCGCAGGCCTATCAACAGCTCCCGGTGGATGACGATGCGGCGGCTGCCCAGACCATCGTCACCCATCGTGGGGCTTTCCGTTGTCGCCGCCTGCAATTTGGCGTTTCCGTGGCCCCGGGGATCTTCCAAAGCCTGATGGAGCGGCTGCTCCACGGGCTGCCGGGCGTAGTTCCGTATTTCGATGACGTCCTGATCGCTGCTTCCAGCCGCTCAGAACTCATCGAAGTACTGCGGAAGGTCCTCAGTCGTTTCAGGGGCGCGGGCTTAAAACTGAAACGCAGCAAATGTTCATTTGCTGTTCCGAGGGTGGAATTCTTGGGCTTCATGATTGACGCCCAAGGCATCCACCCCACACCTTCTAAAGTCGCTGCCATTAGGAACGCCCCTGCACCCACCTCCAAGGCGGAGCTGCAGGCGTTCCTAGGGCTCCTGAATTTTTACGCCCCTTTTATTCCGCACAAGGCGTCACTAGCCGAGCCGCTGCATCGGTTGCTCGACCGATCTGCGGCCTGGCGCTGGGGGAGCCGCGAAGCGCATGCGTTCGCGGCTGTCAAAGAAGCTCTGACGTCAGCGGCAGTCCTGGTCCAGTACAATGACAGGATGCCACTGACGTTAGCTTGTGACGCCTCCCCCTATGGAGTCGGGGCCGTTCTAAGCCATGTCCTCCCAAATGGCTTAGAGGCCCCTGTGGCCTATTACTCCCGGACACTCTCCTCGGCGGAGCGTAATTACAGCCAGATAGACAAGGAGGCTCTGGCTGCAGTGTCCGGGATTAAGAGGTTCCACGACTACCTCTATGGTCGGCCTTTCACCCTTGTCACTGACCACAAGCCTCTCCTTGGGCTTCTGGCAGGTGACAAGCCGACCCCCCCCATCCTCTCCCCCCGAATGACTAGATGGACGGAGTTCCTGGCTGCGTATTCTTATACGCTACAGTACCGTCCAGGCAAGCAGCTGGGGCATGCCGATGCCTTAAGCCGCTGCCCGTTACCGGAGACCGACACCGCCCTAGTGCCCTGTCTCTCAGTCCTGTCTATCGCGTCTTCCGGTTTCCCGATTTCGGCCGCGGATGTCGCGGCCTGCACCAAGGCCGATCCGATCCTCTCCCAGGTCGCTTCCTGGGTCTCGAGGGGATGGCCAATGGACAAAGTGGCAGAGGGCTTCAAGCCCTTTAAAACCCGGCAGGCGGAGCTCTCCCTCCACGGGGGGTGCCTTATTTGGGGGGATCGAGTGGTGATCCCCACCGCGCTGCGGCCACAAGTCCTGTCCCTGCTCCATAAGGATCATCCGGGCATAGCACGAATGAAGGCATTAGCCCGTAGCTATGTTTGGTGGCCCTTACTGGACTCAGAGATAGCGGCCTATGTTGGCCGCTGCCACCCCTGTCAGCAATCTAGGCCCAATCCCCCAGCCGGGCCAGCTCGTGAGTGGGAGGCTCCGAGAGGCCCATGGTCGCGCCTCCACCTAGATTTCGCCGGTCCCTTTCACGGCCAGAACTTCTTGGTAGTGGTGGACGCTTACTCCCGCTGGGTGGAGCTGGTCCTCATGGGCTCCACCACAGCTGAGAGTACGGTCCGGGCCTTGAGAAGGCTGTTCGCGACCCATGGGTTGCCGGACCTGATTGTTTCTGATAATGGGCCCCAATTTATGTCCACCACGTTCCAGGAGTTCCTGGCCATGCAAGGGATTCGACATGCGCCCATAGCCCCGTACCACCCGGCCAGCAATGGCCGGGCGGAGCGGGCGGTCCGCTCAGCAAAGGAGGCACTGGGCCGCATGGACCGGGGCGACTGGCAGGAGAAAGTGGCGGCTTACCTGCTAAGCCAACATTCCACTCCCTGCCCAACGACCAACCGAAGCCCCGCGGAGCTCTTGATGGGCAGGCGCCTGCGGACTCCCCTGGACCGGCTACATCCGTTGTATGCAGGGGATCAGCCGAGCAACCTGGGGGTTATCCCTTCCCGTTCATTTAAATTAGGGGACGCGGTATGGGCCCGGGCATTTTCGGGGCCTACGAGATGGGTGCCAGCCACTGTGACTGCCCTGACTGGCCCGTGTTCTTTTAGAGTCGGACTGGCTGACGGATCCCAATGGAGGCGTCACCTGGATCAATTGAGGAGACGCCTCCCACCGCCAGCCGGCAGCCCAGGCCCAACCGAAGCCGGCACCGACTGCCCGGAATCCCAGCGTGAGGCCTTCGCCGCTCCAGGCCTCTCCTGCCAACAACCGAGAGCTCAATCCGGAGAGAACACACCACGGGCCTTCGCCACACCAGGCCCAACCTGCCCGAGCGCCCCGTGCCGGGAACGCCCACAATCAGCTCAAGCCGCCGCAGAACAATTCTCACCTAGGCCTTGGTTCCTCCCTCCCGACACGCCTCCTAAACACAACACTATCACAGTGGACACGCCACCTCGCCCCTACTCACCAGGACAGTTGAGCCCTCCTTCTGGGCCATCCCAAGAAGGCGTGCCTTGGAGCTACACCCCCTTCCGGGAGGAGCTACCACAAGGAGGTCCTCCTCCGCCGACGACTAGTGGAGAACTGCGTAGATCAGGGCGGGTCCGGCACCGCCCCGCCTACCTGCAAGACTACGCATGCTCCACCCGCGGAGCATGCGCAGAACTGGGGGGAAGGGGTGTTAAGTATTCATAAGTTCATGAATATGTATGAGCCATGCAAATGGCCTCACTGTTCTTGTATTTCAGCACCTTTGTGCTGGCCAGCAACAGCCTCCTGCGTCTGGATTGGATAGGACGCGAGGGAGGCTGTTGCCGGCTGAATGTTTGTTTCTGATTGGTTGAAGCCCGTGTATATAAGGTTTTGGCGGGCTGGTTATGAGTTGAATCGCTGTTATACTTAGCTTGGAATAAAGCCTGTTCTGTTGTTCACCCTGTGGTCGCGTCCCTCATTCCGAACCTCTAAAAATATAGTATAAAAATATACTATACTTTTATTGTGCTTGAAAATTATGCCATCAAACTTTGGCAATATGGCAAAGGAGAGTTCAGGAGATTATAAAAATGAGGTCTCGAAGCTTGTGGTTGTTGACCATTAGGAAAAGAGAGGCTTCTATATTTGGGGGGGCAGGGATACTTAACTTAATTTTTAGTTCTTGGGAAAAATGGAATATAATGTTTAGAATTCATACTAATTTCATGTTTTTTATTTTAATTATTTATATATGTGCTCAGATGGTGGCAGCATTTCTCCAATATTTTGAAAGGCTATTAAAATAGGTTAACATTTTATTTTTTTATATCATCACATCCAAATTATACCTACATAATTTTGTGTAAATTATTCTGATTGTCTTTTTTTCTTTTTTAAATAAATTATTGTCCAAATTATATAAAAATCTATGCTTTTTCCACAACTAATTTATAAAACAAAATAATATTTAAGTTGTTAGCTGTTTATTTTATAATAAATTAAATACAGAATTGACTAATGATTTAATCTAAATGGCTTGAAAATGTTTTGATAAATAAGAAACCTACGTATTTAATGAACAATGCACATTTTCAGAGCTCTTGGAGTTGTATGTTGGGATTAGGCTCTTAGAACCCTTTACCACCACCAAATTGCAATCTTTGATATGAAGGTTTGGTAAATTACTCCTTACATATGTTATACAATATATATTCACCTCATCCCTATGGGATAGGCCCATCCCACCTCACTGGTAGAAGAGGCATACTGCAGATCTTGTCAGTCAAGGAATTTCGGCTGATAGAGTCAAGAAAAGCCTTATCTGCCATGAATCTTGCCCTTTGGAACATCTCTCCTCAGGGTGAGATCTGCTCCAACCCCTTTAAACTTTTTTAAGGGCCTGCAAACCTGGCTCTGCCAGTTGGCTTGGGAGCCATGTGGTAAATTGTCACGCTGGGGGTGATGATGGATTAATAGCAGATCGCACCTCACAACCTGCACATCTTGTTACTTCCTTTCCCATTTTTTTGCAATAATTTATAATTTAATTATTACTATGTACTTGTGTGTGTACATACATACATATAGATACACACATACATATTTTGTAGATGTATTGCTTTTAATCTTGTAAACTGCCCGGTCACCTGGTGGCTAGATGGGTGGCAAATAAATTTAATAAACAAAAATGTAATAAATATATAAATATATCTATATATAGTTTTTTAACAAATTAAATTTAAATTTAAATCAAATTTCGATTTAATCTTCATTAAGATTAAAATAATCTTAATTTATCTCCCTGCTTATATTTATTATTATTTTTGAATATGTAGCCTGTGAGAGGCCACTCAAAAACTCAAATGCACAGGCTGAAGTCTTGCATCTTTACATCTGATTATTTCATATTTTGCATATCCACATAACAAATTCAAAGTTTGTTGTGACTTTTCACTTCAAGTGAAAAGTGTCTATAATATTTTTATTTAGCATTTGTTCTGATGCTTTCCTTCAGGAGGAAATCTTTTATATATTGCTTAGCAACTAAGCATTCTCAATTAAAATAACTGTAGAAAAGCAGCCTTTTTTACTTAACAAAATTGTTGATTGAAGATCTTTTTCATAATAGCTATTCTTTGGTTTTAATTGGCTGATTCCTTGTCTCTTTAAATATAGTTTGAAATAAATAAATGTTTGGTCACTTTTTGGGAGGTTCACCCAATCCTTAAATCACAATTTGTATGCATCTAATATTTAGAACATTAGAAGTGTGCCCTGAGCAACTTCATAAGTTACTTCATTTTTAAAATGTGATGGTCTTCCAACAGTTTGTTTAATTACCTCAGCTGTGCTTCTTTGGATTCTTACCAGATCTTCAACCTAAAATTAGGTCAAGTCAGGCTAAAACTGCTTGAGTGAAACCAAGAGTTGGACTACAGATAGTCAGCAAATGGCTCTTTGTAAGTTGAAATGGAGGAACAAGTGGGCTTGTTTCTAATGTTGAACATTCATGTGTTAATTATTCCTTGTGCGATTTGTCATTTGTTATTGCCACCACATAAAATTGGCATTTTTGTGACAAGTTTATAATTTAACTGACTTTTGGGACATTGGTGTAATCACTACAGAACTGCCAGTTATCTAATTTTTTTGCCTCAGGAAATTTTACAAGTGAAACAATTCTTTTGACAAAAACAGCTGTCAGGCAGCTGTCTTCTTTATTTTGGTGTTGGCTTTTTGAGCTGTTTTCGGAGCTTTTTTTTTTTTTTTTTTGCTACTCAGTCATCATATAGGATTTATTCCCTCTAGTCAAAGGTTTGCATGGTTGTATATTCAGACCTGACAAATACATGTTTTATCTTCTTTCCATTGAGGCAAAATTCTCTACTTCTAAATAGGTTTTGGCTGAATTACTTTTAGTTCTGCTAGAATGCATCCTATTCATGTGAATGGAGCTGATCCCCAGTAGAACAATTATATCGACATGTTGAGTTTGAAAATCCATTATTTTAACAAAATACAGAGGCATATGCCAGAAAAATATTGTGTATACTAAAGATAACTTCCTTAGCCATATCCAGCTACTTCATCTCTTTTTTCTTTGCCCAATTGGCATGAAAGGTAAAAAAAAGAAGAAGCATTCTCTTATGAATTTTGAAGGCAAGAATGTCATTTTAAAGTTGCAAGTTGGTATGAAAAGCAATGGCTGGAAACTAATCAAGGAGAGAAGCATCTTAGAACTGAGGAGAAATTTCCTGACAGTTAGAACAATTAAGCAAACAACTTGCCTCCAGAAATTGTGAATGCTCCAACACTGGAAATTTTTAAGATGATGTTAGATGACCATTTGTCTGAAGTGTTGTAGGGTTTTCTGCCTAGGCAGGAGGTTGGACTAGAAGACCTCCAAGGTCCCTTCCAACTCTGTTTAATTTTATTCTAAAACTGGTTACTTCATTAGAAACAAAAGAGATATCATATAGCGAATCCATGTAAAGGAAAACATAATTTATACATACAAAAACACCTCTATTTTATCTCTAGATAAAAAATCATATGTGTAACATAAATAGGAAGGCATATATCCCCCCCCCCAACTGTATAAGGAAATGTTTGTAATAAACTAACACACTCCATTCCATTGATGATGATAGGATACATCTCCAAATTACAAAACATTATAAAAAGAGAGGCCAGGAACTGTTCTGTATGACAGCCCATCCAAAGCAATTTAACAACTTTAGATGAATAAATATTATACTGTATATTTGACGTTTATTGATTGTCTGGTGTGTTTTACTCCCAGCTTGTAAACAAACCAAGGGGGAAGAAAAAGTTTAATCCTCCTGATAGCACATTCTACCTGGGGCTGCCCTTGAAGACCACCAGGTAATTTCAACCAGTCCATAATGCAGCAGTCCACACAATAATGAGGCCCCATAAATTTTCCCATTTGTTGCATGAACTGCACTGGTTTCCAATTTCTTTCCAGATGTAATTTGAGGTGCTTGTCATCACCTTTCAAGTCATATGTGGCACACCTTTCCAATAGATGGTCTCATAGGTCAGATAAGGTGGGCACATTCCTAGTTCCTTCCCTAGCTTTTGCACTCTAAAGGGAGCTAGGAAGCTTGCCTTTTTCATTGCTAACCTCTGCCCTATGAAACACTCTGCCCTCTAATGTTTGGCAGTGCTCTATCCTCTTAGGCTTCCATAAAGATTTGAAGACCTGCCACCTCTCACAAGTGCTGGATAAGATTGGATTATTGAACATTAGAAACTTGATTTAGCACTTTGTTGTTTTTAATATTTTAAAGTTTTAATCTGTGTAGTTTTATAGTGTTAATATATTTTATATATTATTTTAATTTTTAATTGGAAGCTGCCCAGAGTTGGCTAGAAGATGAGCTGCTATATAATATCAATTCATAGTTATTATTAGTTTTGGTTTGCATCATACAGTTATTTCAGTATAGTCTTTAATATTGGAATGCCGCTTAATATATAGTGCAGATAGTCAGTGACATGGCCAGTTACTATAGAACAGAGGCAAAATTGGATGAGTTGTGACAAGCCAGTCAGCTCAGAAGGAAGTGTCATGAGAAGCCCCCATAAGGGGAAAGTCAGTAGTTGGTCTCCACTTTAGTGGGATAGGTTAAACATTGGATTGTAAACAGAGCTGATAAGAAGCTGCCTTGCCTTAAAAGCTTTTTTTTTTGCAGAAAACTATCCTAATAGTAAATATATGCAGCAAGTGACTGTGTTGTTTGGTAATATCTCCACTCAAGGAGTTGTTTTAGTGATAAGAACCTTAGCCAATGGAATGGCTTAATTTGTAAATATCCCTATCAACAGATATCTTGGCTTCAATGAGTACCTTAAAGATTTGTGATAGAATATCTAACAAAAGGGAATAGGAATAGGAAACAGGGATATTGAAAAAAGACACCTTAACCCAAAGAAGGAGGAAAGCATGAGAATGAAATTCAAAATAGTTCTGCCTTAATTATGGTAGATATAATTTGAATGGAAAAAATGCTTTGACAAGCTTTCAAGATTCTGTTACATTGCTCATCCAGCAATAAATACCCAGAAATCAAAGTGCTTCTTGTTTTTTAGTTTCCAACAACGAGGAAATAAAAGAAATATCTAAAAACATTAATAACAATAAAGACAATAGTACAATGATGCAATTCAATTAACATTTTAAAAATAGCTATTTTGACATTATTCTCTCTTAAAAAATATATATTACTTATCTATTGCATTAAAGTAGACCATATGGAAATAATATTCTTCATTTGTTCATAATTGTTCTGAGTGGCATGTTTTTTTTCTTCCTCAGCTTGAAAATTATGTCTAGTGTTATCTCCTTTTGTGATTACTGTGGTTAGTTTAAACTATAGCCTAAACTAAACTACCAGTTGATGCACTGCCAAGCCACAGTTACAGGGTGATTTTATAAATTGTATGAATATTCATTTTCTTTGGTAGACAAGTGGAAAACAATAGCTGTTTCCTGTCAGACCATAATTTTGGAAATTTCTCCCCCAAATATGCAAAGGTAACACAAGGATTTTAAAAAGCTCAACCGATTCTATCATATATTTCAGTTATGGATTGTATGCAACTTTTGAAAGATGAAAAACTTTTAAATCATTAAATAACAAAGGAAGCAAATATTCAAATATCCGAAGCTGAATTGACAATATCAGGTTAGTTAGGAAAAGTATGTATGAAGAATTTTGAGACAATATTATAAAATAGAGATTGCTAAAATACTTGCTTCATCTTCAGTGTATGACACAATAGAAAAGGGATTAAGATTAATCAGAGTACTATGAACTTTAAATGACATCAAAATAAATAATCATTTTCAAATAATTTTGTCCATTAAAATGCATATTTACATCTCCCTACTATATGTGTCTGTGATCAGTCTGTTTCCTCCTAGTATTATAGGCACAATTAACTGATGAAGAACAAGGAATAACACTAAAATATAAACTAGAGTAAGTGAATGTGAACAAAGCTGAAAGAAGGTTCAATTTACTGAGAAGAAAATTATATTATAAGTTATTTCACATACAGTAAAAGTTTGATTCAGTGGATTGCCTTAACCCTAACCTCAATGAACAAAATTTTATATTGAAGAATAAAGTCAATTGTTCCTGAAGTATTCTGGAGAATTAATTTGATTTATGTCATTTGTGACAATTTAGGTCATTTAAATGATTAAATAATTTTTTGATCATTTTCATCAATTTTCATCATTTGTATAATTATAGAGCAATAGCGATGAAATAATTTGATATAGATGATGTAATTTAACAGATGACATAAAAACATCAGTTATGTAATTACATGAATGACATAAATTAGGTCAATGAAATACATTTGAATTAAATGGACATCCCTTTCTTCTAAATGGAGTTTTATGGTATAATATATAAAAGATGTAATTTGAGAGATTCATAATATAGAATAGCAGATGTATCTGAATACTATTTTTGCTTGATTTCATTCATTTATACTTCCTGACTCGTAAAACTAAATTGGAGTATATTTACATATTAAAATCCTCTTTTCTTACAGTTTTGTAACCCACTTTGCAGCTTAAAAAAGATGTGAATGTTAGAAGAAAGTTTAGACAGAAATGAACAGACTGTCCTGGTTCTAGAAGAATTGGCTGAATAGACTACATATGTTCTTGTATTTATGATGGCCTCATTTAATATGAACTTTGGGATGGATTGAATTTATTGTGTGTAGTCAGTGGAAAATTTCCCAGTCTTTTAAGGAGGGAGTTAATATGGATAAGATACAATGCATTGTCTTTATTCAAGAATAAGAGAAAAGACATGATCAGATGGACAGAACATTTGCAAATGCAATACAGCCAGTACTTCCGGAAGAATAGTTAATGAAATACAGAGGTACTGATTGCCATTTATATGTAGATTCTTTAATCTTCTCAAATGTTACAGAGCAGCGTTATTGCTTTTATTATATTATCTGAGGAAAGTTGGCTGAATCTCGACTATTTGATTAGAGTGTATGGTTTGTGTTCACTCTATATCTTCTGGGTGCTTTGTTTGGAATGATTTAGAGAAACATGAATGCCTGTTTTGCTGCTGCCATAACATTATGAATGGAGATAGGTAGGTAGAAAGATAAATGTTGATCTTAAATGTGATTTTACTGGGTTTTTTAAAGAACATCTGGGGAAACATAGCATCAACCATGACTATGTTAACACAGTTAAATTTTACAGTTCATCTTTTTCTTCATTGGTAGTTTGCCATATATAACGTTTCCTTAAGACAATAAAAGCAATTTTTTCTCCTTTAAATAAAAACAAGAAGTAAAAACAAGAAGTAAAAACAAGAAGACATCTTTTTGTCTATAACATGTATTTTATCTTTATTATTTATAATGTTAAAGCATTCTTTACTTTCCAGTGATTCCATCAGACACTGAGACTGAGATCAAGTGATTTGTCAGAGACTATCCAGTGAGTTTTGAACAGGAATTTGAACCTGAATCTTGCTTGTGCAAACTCAGCTATACCAAATGCAATACCAGTTGGATTATAGAAAATGTCCAGCTAAAAGAACCAAAAGCATTAATAGTCAGGAGAATCTTCTACGAGTAGAAAGAGTAAAACATGTTAAGTTTCTTTTAATTCATAAAAAGGAAGACATAAACTGTATAATGTGAAGAAAATGGATACAGAGCTTTTTCTCTCTCTTACATTTATTGAAGATTGTCAAATAAATGGTTAGTAGAAAATTCAAAACACAACCATCTTCAAATATTTAAATAACACATAGTATTTGCTACTACAAGAGTTGGTAATGGCCATATAGTAGTTTACATACTTTTTAAAAAGATTTTGTTTAAAATCATAAAGTAGGAGTTTATACCTCTGATCATCAAAGATTAGGGAAATGACAAGGGAGCAATTCCCTGCATGTCCTGTTAGTGACCTTACTGGGGCCATTTCTCTAATAGGTGTTGATACTAAGATACTACAATGGGCTATATTTACATATGATCCAGCAGTAAAGTTTGCAACATTATAAAAATTATTACTGGAAATGAGTGTGTGTGTGTATGTGTATATATACAGTATATATTGTATATATATCAGATTTTTATGTAAAATGTATTCTACAATTGCATGTTTTGCCTTAAATATGCAAAATATACATATATTGAGTTAGCTTAAAAACCCAATAAGATACTTCCCCCCATTGTTTGGGCGTGCATAGGTGCTATATTCGCAGAAACGTTATCTAATTCTATAACCATGCAATTATTTTGATATCAGGAGCTCAGTGCATTTCAGGTTACAAACTATGGTGTACAAACTACTTTCTTTTTACCATCAGTAGAGAAATTTCAAGTTTAGAATCCCATATAAACAAATTAAATGTAATTAAGGTTTACAGAAATTTGCTTGCACTGAGTTTCCTCATATAAAGATTATTTCTATATGGAAAATATCATTTGAGGCAGGTTCTCTTTCTCTCTCACCCTCCCTCCCTCTGTGTATCTATGTGTGTGTATATACATATAGCTATGGGCATCTAATCTAATCACACTCTAATCCAGACATTGGAGGTGTGTTACTCTTTAGAAAAATGTTGGGCTGCTTTCTTAATTGATTTCTTTTTCAAAACATCAAACACGTTTAACACATAACACATTTCTTGAGAAAGAAGTGAAACTCTTTAGTGTTTTGAAATGAAGGAGTTAATATTTTTATATTTTCCTAAAAGCTATGGCAACCTATTTTGCTGGATCAGCTCATAAAACAGAACAATCACAACATAGTGTCATTTGGTATAGCTTAAAACAAAATTTTAAATATTTTATTTTTCTATATATAACAAATACATGACAAAATCTTGTTAATCTGTTGTTTTTGGTTTTCCTGCAGATTGGTTTTTTGCAGATGAATGACGACTTTATATTTATTGAGCCGTTCAATCATAGTTTGGCTGTGATAGGTCAAGCGCATCGGGTATGCAGACGTAAAAGATCCATACGTGAAAGACCTTCTGAAAAATCCACCTCTCATAGTCAATACTGCAGTGTTTTTTCTGGTAATGTAATTTCTATTAATATATTTTAATTTAATATGTACTTTATGTAATTTTTTATACCTCACTGTTCTGTTTGCCTGACTCCTTTTACGGGAGTTTTCTATTACCTTCCCCTAAAACCAGTCTTCTCCAGCTTGGTGCCTTCCATAAGTGATGGACTTTGTTGCAGCCTCGTAAGTCCTCAGACTTATGAATGATAGCTCGACAGCAGCCAGGCGCGTCTTAGCCAATCAGACGCGCCTGCCGGTTGCCGGGCTGTCATACGCGAGGCTATTGGTTAAACCGTTTGACAGCCGGGTATAAAAGGCTGTCAAACATCGGAGACTTGCCGGTCTACTTACTGTTGTTGTTGTTACATGTTCTTGCTTGAATAAAAGGTTACAGTTACCTCAGACGCCTCCGTTACTTCCTACTGCCGATCTAACACTGGCGACGAGTGGTGAGGAACCGGCTCTGAGCACAACCTGCAACCGAGAGCAAGCAACGACTTAATAGGCGCTTAGACCGGATGTTTACCGCGCCTAATTCTCCTCAGCTGCATCCATCAATTCGCCTCAGACAATTCCTGATGGCCAGCATGCCAGCTTTTGCTCCTTTCGGAGTCGGCGGAGAATCTTGGGAAGCCTTTTTAGAAAGGTTTGAGTGCTTCCTGATTGCAAATAACAGACAGGGCTATTCTCAAGCCAGAAAATGCGGTTTTTTCCTCACCGCTTGTGGCTCTGAGATGTTTGCTACTGCCAGATCATTTGCTGCCCCTAGGGCCGTTTACGATTTGACCTGGCAAGAACTGACAGTCGGGCTACAAGCCTATTATGCTCCAACGCCGTCACAAATTGCTCGTCGCTTCGCATACCGCAGGCGGGTGCAGAAGCCTTCAGAAACTGTCAACCAATTTCTACAGGCTCTGCGAGTCGCCGCGGCTCAGTGTGATTTTCCAGACCTTGAAGACAACCTCGCAGAACAATTTGTGTGTGGCCTTAAAGACATTTTTCTGAGGCGCTGGCTATTAGGCAAACCAAAAGTTACCCTAGTCTACGCTATAGATGAAGCTCGAGCCGCTGAGCTAGCAGACCTTTCTTCATCTGAAATTGACCGTTACCTAGCTCAAATGGCCGTTACTGTCGGTTTACCTGTCTCGCCGGTCTCACCTGCCTTGCCTGCACTACCAGCTCCTGAGCCACCACCGCCTCAACAATCAACCTATATCACTAATTTGATAGACGAATTAGCTCCACTACCCGAGCACCTCCGACACGCTCAAGTGGACCGCCTGAGGGCTACCCCTCATCGTCAGCCACCTCAGCAAGTCCAAGCGCTTATCCGATCTCCTGCCGCTTCTTCCATTTGCCTAGGCTGTGGAGGTGCGCATCCCCGGTCTACTTGCCCTTTCAAAGCAGCGGTCTGCCACCGTTGCGGTAAAAAGGGCCATCTAGTTCAAGTCTGCCGAGCCTCCTTGCCGCCTCTGTCTTCTAATGAACCTGCTGCTACCTTCGGACCACCTCCACCGCCTAAGAACCCGCAATCCCGCAGACCAGCGCAACGCCAGGACAAGTGCTACAATCTCTCGGAGGCCATTCCTATGCTCCCCGAAGTAGCTGTCAACCTGGCTTCCGAGGGTACGACGAAGATCAACATAACTATATCCATTGAGGTGCAACCTTGCCTAATGGAGGTTGATTCCGGTTCCTCCCGATCCCTCCTTTCTTGGGCCATTTTCTCTAAGCTTTGCCCTAAAGTCAAACAGTCCCAACTGTCACCACCGGACGCTATTCTAAGAGACTATCAAGGGTCTCAAATCCTCACCCTGGGGTGTTATGCACCAAGAGTCTCTTATGGGACTCACGCTGCTGTCCTGTCAGCACTAATTGTCCTTAAGCCCCTGCCCTCCATCTTAGGGTTAGATTGGTTCTTTCCCCTAGGGCTATCCCTTAATGGAGTCCATAGTACAGCGGACACGCCCCCTTCTGATGTAGCAGCAGTCTTATCGGACTATGCTAACATCTTTGATGGACAACTAGGCCAGTACAAGGGCAATCCCATCTCCCTTAACTTGGATGCCCAGGTTGCTCCAATCAGGCTGAAGGCCTGCAGGGTGCCTTTTGCCTTGAGGCCAAAGGTGGACGCCGAACTTGATAAGCTTGTGGCGCAGGGCGTACTGGAGCCAGTCGACCATTCACGCTGGGAAACCCCCATAGTAATTCCTGTGAAGTCCGACGGTTCCATTAGGATCTGCACCAACTACAAGTCGACAATCAACCTTGGCCTCCAGGCAAACCCCTATCCAGTCCCTGTAGTGCAGCACCTGCTCCACTCCTTGGGGCAGGGCTGCATTTTCTCCAAACTGGATATGGCGCAGGCCTACCAGCAGCTTCCTGTGGATGACGATGCGGCGGCTGCCCAAACCTCATCAAAGTTCTTCAGAAGGTCCTCAACTGTTTCAGGGGCGCGGGCTTAAAATTGAAGCACAGCAAATGTTTCTTTGCTGTGCCACAGGTGGAATTCCTGGGCTTCTTAATAGATGCCCAGGGAATTCACCCCACCCTTCTAAAATAGCTGCCATCAGGAACGCTCTCCCCCAACCTCAAAGGCGCACCTGCAAGCGTTCCTTGGTCTTTTAAATTTCTACGCGCCATTTATTCCCCACAAGGCATCACTAGCCGAGCTGCTTCATCGGTTGCTCGACTGATCCGCGGCCTGGTGCTGGGGCAGCCGCGAAGCGCATGCGTTCGCGGCTGTCAAATCCCTGCTGACGTCAGAGGCAGTCTTAGTCCAATATAGTGACAAGATGCCCCTGACTTTGGCTTGTGATGCCTTTCCCATGGGTTTGGGGGCAGTTCTGAGCCATGTCCTTCCCAACGGCTCAGAAGCTCCCATAGCTTTTTACTGCCGGACACTTTCCTCCGCCAAGAGGAACTACAGCTAGATTGACAAGGAGGCTCTGGCTGCAGTGTCCGGGGTTAAAAAGTTCCACGATTATCTATATGGGCGGCATTTTACCCTCTACACCGACCACAAGCCACTCCTTGGGCTTCTGGCCAGTGATAGGCCGACCCCACCCATTCTTTCCCCTAGGATGACCCGCTGGATGGAGTTCTTGGCGGCGTACTCCTATACCCTATGCTGCCGTCCAGGCAAGCACCTACGGCATGCAGATGCCCTCAGTCACTGCCCACTTCCTGGCGAGGACATCCAGTTGGTTCCTTGCCGTTCTGTCCTATCTATTGCTCAACTGGACTTACCCCTTACATCTACCGATGTGGCCTCCCACTCGCGGTCTGACCCTGTCCTATCCCAAATAATGACTTGGGTCCTGAGAGGCTGGCCTACAGCATCCGCACCACCAGACTGCAGGCCCTTTAAGTCCTGCCAACTAGAATTATCCCTACATTCTGGTTGTCTTCTTTGGGGCGACCGCGTGGTCATCCCATCAGTCCTCCGGCATCAAGTGCTACAGCGGCTTCACGCCGATCATCTGGGAATAGCGCGCATGAAGGCACTAGCCCAAAGTTACGTTTGGTGGCCAGGCCTAGATTCCGAAATTAAGGCCTGGGTCTCCAAATGCGTAACTTGTCAACAGTCCTGGCCATTTCCCCCCTCTTCCCCCTCCCGGAAGTGGGAGATACCCCGAGGACCGTGGTCCCGTATTCACATTGATTTTGCGGGCCCCTTCCACGGCCAGGTATTCTTGGTGGTTGTAGATGCATACTCTCGCTGGGTGGAACTGTTGCTTATGCACTCCACCACAGCCGAGAGTACTGTGCGGGCCTTGCGATGGTTGTTCACAACCCATGGGTTGCCGGACACAGTAGTGTCCGACAACAGCCTACAATTTTCATCTACGACCTTCCAAACATTCCTGGCCGCCCAAGGAGTCCGCCATGCGCCGGTTGCCCCTTACCATCCGGCCAGCAATGGCCGGGTGGAGAGGGCGGTTCGATCAGCCAAGGAGGCTTTGGGACGATTGAACCGTGGCGACTGGCAGGCAAGGGTGGATGCGTACTTAATGGCCCAGCACTCCACTCCTTGCCCCCTGACTCGGAAAAGCCCCGCGGAGCTGCTGATGGGCAGGCGCCTGTGGACCACCCTGGATAGACTGCACCCTCTCTATTCAGGGGTTCAGCCTGGCAACCTGGGGTCTCCCTCCCACTCTTTCCTTCTTGGGGACTTGGTCTGGGCTAGGAACTATGGGGGGGATACTCGATGGGTGCCTGCCACCATCATCGAAGTAACAGGACCCGTCTCCTACAGGGCCAGCCCCGGTTCCGCAACTTCGCTCCAATATTACAAACCATCCAGCCTTTCCTGATGCAGGCCAGCCTAACAATCCACCGGGCATACACCTTCTGCTGTCAGTCCAGCACACTCTCAAGCCAAGCCTGCAATACACCAGCCATCATTATTAGGCCACTCTGGGTCTAGCCCTCCCCTCTCACAGGCTGCCTACCGGCCTAATTTCAATCCATCGCCATCCTCGGCCACGCCCCCATCGCCCAGCCTACCTTATCCATTCCGTTCTCCAGTACCAGCAGGAGGGTCTTCTGACGTCACCTGGAGCTCCACTCCCCGAAGGGAGGAGCTCTTACAGGGGCATCTCTTGTCAGCTCTGCCTGCAGTCCAACTGCGGCGGTCGGGGAGTGTCCGCCGCTTGCCTGCGTATCTCAACGACTACACGTGCGCAGTTTCTCACGCATGCGCATCGCTGGGGGGGAAGGAGTGTTGCAGCCTCATAAGTCCTCAGACTTACGAATGATAGCTTGGCAGCAGCCAGGCACGTCTTAGCCAATCAGACGCGCCTGCCGGTTGCCGGGCTGTCATACGTGAGGCTATTGGTTAAACCGTTTGACAGCCGGGTATAAAAGGCTGTCAAACATCGGAGACTTGCCGGTCTACTTACTGTTGTTGTTGTTACACGTTCTTGCTTGAATAAAAGGTTACAGTTACCTCAGACGCCTCCGTTACTTCCTACTGCCGATCTAATAGACTTTAACTTTCAAGATTGCAAATAAGCATATTTACCATTAATTCTGAGAATATTTGATGAATACCAGGCTGAAAATTCTGGTCTACTGGTAGAAAGTTAAACAAATTTTCATCTATTTCATTAATGGTGGTTTGTATCTGTTTTGTTAAACATATTGAAGTAAAGAGATTTCCCACTACCATACATCATCTGCCTCCATTTATAAACAAAGGATAAAACTTATTTTACTTGGAATTAAAGTGAATTGAACATAGTAAGACAACCAAGCAATGTTGTACCAGGATTTTAATAAAATGAATAATTTGCTAACTCCCTGTTGGGATGGGTCCACTCTCTTTTCTGATTTTACAACTTTTTTCTGGTCAAGATGATTTTTCTTGCGGTTTTAAAGTTGTGTTTATCAGTTAAAATAAATGCTCACAACCTGAATAGGACTTGCGGTATCTAATTGTAGTTCTTTGAAAGCTAGCTTTACTAGTCTTATATTTTGCAATTTGTTTACAGATCTGTACCACTATGTAAAGCTATGTTGATTACTTAACTCAGATATGTCCTGTAAGTAGGCTATCTAAGATAAACAAAATAAAAAAATAAAATGTTCGCATTCTATTATATCACTCCAATCTACCACTTACATTTCTGTTGACATTTGTACCATTACCAGCAGTTGAGAAAACTTCTGATCCAAAATCTAAAAGAGTTGTTACTGAATAATACATTAGTAATTGGCTCTATATTACATTTTTTGTATGGAATTCAAAGTTGCTCCATTTTAAAAATACTTCATTTGAGAAAGCTTGGTTCTGAGCCAATATAATTTAAAACAAGGGCGTTAATTTCAAAGCCTGGGGACTTGCGGGGTTCTTAAATCTGGCCTGTGGGGCTGCCCTGGAAACAGCAAAGGACCGGCCCTGGTCTGGCTGCGTGCGTCCCTCCGAGCTCTGTTTTTGCTGGCAGAGGGTTGCAGGAGCCCGTTGCAGCTGAAAATGGAGCTTGGGAGCCTGTTTTCTCTGACAGAGCGCTCAGGCCCCCAACGGCGCCCCCAACACAAGTGACATAGATCTGGCAACACCCATCCCAGTCATGCCCACCCCAGCCCCCAAAATCAAACAGAACTCTGATGCGGCCCTCAGTGAAATTGTGTTTGACACCCCTGATTTAAAATAACATAATATTCCATGCTTAAATGTAATTTTAAACTTGGGCCTCTGGGTTTTATTCCACTATTCGAGCTACTAATTCTATTGTTTCTATTGCAGAGAAAAGAAGAGTCCGAAGTCAAAAAGGCACAGAAAATGGACGAGGAAAGAGATATTCCTATAAATTACCTCAAGACTATAACGTGGAGACTGTAGTGGTTGCAGATCCAGCAATGGTTTCCTATCATGGAGCAGATGCTGCTAGGAGATTTATTTTAACTATTTTAAATATGGTAAGAAAATGTAGGTCTTTTCAGCAAAATAATACTTTAAAGTTTAAATATAACTTACTTAAAATGAAGAATATAGCCTAATAATGAGCTTGTAATAGAAAAGACGGGAAATCATAGCTAATAATTTTACATTGGCACTAAGACAAGATCCAGCACAAAGTCATCTCATAAAGTCCACTGTTAGTTTGGAATGTATAGATCATAAAAAATAGCCAGTTTTTTCTCCTACTATCCAGACTTATTATTATTGCCATATGTATTAAGAAAAAAATTGAATCCAGTATCTTATTCTACTATTGCAA
Organism: Thamnophis sirtalis; assembly: GCF_051295495.1. Taxonomy (NCBI): domain Eukaryota; kingdom Metazoa; phylum Chordata; class Lepidosauria; order Squamata; family Natricidae; genus Thamnophis; species Thamnophis sirtalis. The sequence goes on from NW_028261385.1 coordinate 58,675,345, forward strand.
ATATAAAATTCTATATATTGTTTGATAAGAATATAATGAAACTGAACTGAGATGACGATGATGCTAATGTCTCACTGAGTATATGAAGAAAATATTACAAACATAAACTATACATGTTTTGTGTAGAATCCTGAATAGATTGTCATGTTGTAATTATTTGGGAAAACATTGAAAACAACTCGGCATTCCAGAGTTTCAAGAAGCTGCCTCAAACAATCTGTGATTTGTCATATTATTAATTTTTACATTACTGTATTTCTTTTGTTTTCAGGTATTTAATCTTTTCCAGCACAAGAGCCTTGGAGTCCAAATGAACCTTCGGGTGACTAAGCTTGTTCTGCTTCATGAGACTCCAGTAAGAAAGTACTGTATTTATCTCTTCCATGTACACTAAAAAAGGCAAACATTGATACAAGAACTTGCAATTGTCAATGGCCTAAAGTAAAAGTGAAACCAAAGGGAAAATCTGACCTTTCCTAAAGAATAAAATGACCTTACTTAAAGAATAAAAATATTGCCTTTAAGCAATTTGAGACAGGGTCAAAAGGGGGGAAATTTCATAGCATGGCTGCATTTCCCAATACCTGATATAGTTGAAAAGTAACCTTTACATCACTGTTTGACCCATCTTTCATATACAGTGATTTAAACCAGTCAATTCTCATTTTGAGTTAGCTTTTTTTGTTTGTTCTCATTGATGGAATAATATATCAACAGCTGTACCATTCAATTTAGCGGATGTTCTTTCCTAGGAGATATATATATATATATATATATATATATATATATATATATATATATATATATATATATATATATATATATATATATATATATATATATATATATATATATATATATATATATATATATATATATATATATATATATATATATATATATATCTATTAGATTTTTTAAAACGGATAAGCGGATAAGAGCCTGTGGCCTAATGGCTAAGATCTTTGCCTAGTATGCCTAGTGTGCAATATAGCCCAGGTTCAAATCCCAGTAAGGGTATGGCTAGCTGATGAGAGCTAAATAGCTTGAAATAGATCTATACTAGTCTCCCTTTATTTATTTATCAGCACAAATATAACATATATATATATATATATATATATATATATATATATATATATATATATATATATATATATATATATATATATATATATTCAGGGATATGGACTTTTTGCCTCCCCCCCTTTTTATTTTTGCGAGTCTTCCTTTTTATTTTATCTCTAGGGAAACTTTGTACAAGATAGGGTTAAGTCTCAGACTAATTCCACTGCTGGACTATGCAGACATGGGTGGGGTGGGTGTGGGTAGAAAAGGTTGTTTGCATAAGGAGAAAATATGTTTCTTTCTTGAAGTTTTATCTTGATGCTTTGCAGATGGCAGCAACCTGAAGTTGGACTGTGACTCTGTCACTAGTTGCTAGGAAGAAAAATTAGAAATGATTTCAATGAAAGCTCTGAAGAGATTTCTTGCAGCTATATTGAACAAAGTAAATGCAGAAAAAGAGGCTTGATGGAGAACTTTCGACCCTTTCAACCATTCAAAATGCCCCAGTCACGCAATCTAATGCTTAGATATGTTAAACTGTTTTTTATTTTTTATAATACTAAATGGAAGGACTATTCCATTTTAAATGTATTTGAGCATTCTATTATGACATAACACTTTTGTTTGGATAGACATCTCAGTAATACATAAATAGGTGATATTATTAGTTTCCTACATGCTGAAACAAACACAAATTATTTTGAACTTCAAACAAATACACTTGAATCTATTATATATAATATAATATAAAAGCAAGTTGTCTATGGGGATTCTTCAGTCATCCAGATCATGGTTGTCCCAAAGGTGCTTTTTCAAGAGGCAACTGGGCTTTCCGGTTTTTCTTTGAAGACATTTCACTTTTCATCCAAGAAATTTCTTAAGCTCTGACTGGATGGTGGGGAATCTATAAATCCTTCCATTCCCCACCATCTAGTCAGAGCTGAAAAAGCTTCTTGAATGAGAAACAAAACCTCTTCAAAGAAAAACCAGAAAGTCCAGTTGCCTTTTGAAAAAGCACCTTTGGTATAAAAGCCAATTTGATATAGTGGTTGCTTGACTAAAAACCAGGAGTCTGTTCCTTCCTTAAGCAAGATGCTAGATGAGCAACTTTGGGGCCAATCATTCTATTTAGGCCAGACAACTTCATGGGATTGTCTTTGTGGTGTAAATAGGAGTGGGCATAATGCCACTCAACAATAACCCAACAACGTCTTGGGTTTACAAAATAAATATAATTAATATATTTAGGTTAAACAGTCTTCTAAATAGTTTGATTTTGTTGATCAAGATATGTTCAGTAAATCAAAATAATAGAAACTTTAAACACTTAGTGTTTATATTTATCTAACTTTATATCAATATTCTTGGGTCTTCTGACTCTTGGAATTTTCTACCAGAATTCTGAGAATTTTCAGAACTCCCAAACATCTAAAGGACACTATATAGTAAAAGATTGGAGAAGAAAATAGTGTTGTGAATGCAATATAGTAATATTGTTTCTGGAACTTTGTTCCAAACCTTTTTGGAAGTTTTGTTGAAAAAATAATTTCATTTAAGGGATATTATCTTAAACTATTTATTAAAATTTTCAGGCAGAGATGTATATTGGACATCATGGTGAAAAAATGCTGGAGAGCTTTTGCAAATGGCAACATGAAGAATTTGGTAAAAAAAATGACATACATTTAGAAATGTCAACAAGCTGGAATGAAAATGTATCACCAGTGGATGCAGCTGTATTAATCACCAGGTACATTGCAATTTTTCTACTTCTATGTTAGTGATTCTAAAGCTCATGCCATGATTTTAGGCACTCTGTTGCAGTGAAATCTTGCTACAGACAAAACTGCTGTTAGATTAGGGAGGGATAATTATAGAGGGATGAACACCTAGGACCACTACAGTCCAAAGGCTTTCTGAAAAATAGAACCATGCTTACAGAATGTTAACCTGGGGACTGAATCCCCCTCAAGGGAGAGATAGTTCCATAAAATGCTAGAGTCTTGGCAGCTAACTCAATCAAAAATAATTCTGCCATGAAAAATTCTCACAGTTTTCCCTAACATGATGTATTGAGATGAAAAGGATTACAAGATTTTCAGCAGCTGAATTATTTTAGTTTAGAACTAATATATACTCCAATATCGTACTTTATTTCTTTGCAATAGTTTTTTTTTTTTTGAGCCAGCAGAAAGACAGGTTATTTTACTGATAAAGAAAAGGTGTACAAGTAAGGTGTTTAAAACTGCTTCTTAAAACATTGATCACTACTTGGCCATGACTTGCAGTAAAGAGCTTTTATTTTCAGTCTCTCCTCTACACCATCTGCCTATATCAAGACCATTGTTGTAATGATTTCCCTTCATCTCAAGGAAATCCATATCTTGTATGTATAAGTAATGATTGGTTTAATTGGATACTTCTAATTCTTGAGGTCAGATCAGAGCTGAATCCACAAGTAGCTATTCTTGCACACATTCCATTATCAGAACCATCTCTTGGTCATAAGCACTTGCCACATAACACCCGAGATCTAACAAGATGTACAAAAAAAATCTGTATAGTGGATAGGGTAATACCTGAAACAGCAGAATAGAAGGGGAAAAAATTGAGAAAAATCACAAAATATAATGACCTGCAAATAGATGTAGACTGATTGTGGCAAAAGAAAACAAAGATAGCACCAATAGTAATAGGTGCCTTAGGTGCAATCCGAAAACATCTGGAGTTACCACTTGAACACCAACAGCATTGACAAAATCACTATCACTCAAATGGAAAAGGCAACTTTCATCCTAAAATAATATTTTTAACACACTCAAACAACATCTGCCTATCTCAAGTTCTTGGGAAGGATGTGATAGGTAGACAGAAATGCCAAATTCAGTCTGAACATCTGGCTGATAAACAATAATAAAAATATGTATGATGCCTGGATAATCATAAATTCAGTCTTAGTCATTGATAAATAATCTAACAGTCTCAAAGACCTGAAACTTTTACTAGTTAGCTGAAATGTATTTACACATGCAAGCTTTTTAAATTGTCAGTAAAGCATTATACCTGACCTGATTTTAAGTTAGTAAGACAGATGATACTAGAATGTTTAAGACTAACAATAACAGAGATTGATTTAAAGTATAATTATTATTTTAAATTTTATCTTAAATTTAAGTTACTTAATGATTTATGGCCTGCCCAGAATCCTTGTTAATTGGAACAGGCTATAAATATAACAAATAAATGAGTAAATAAATATTTAAAAGTATTGTTATTAAAATAGAATTTAACCTTAATAAGTAGCTGAGTTTAGTGCAATTGAAATTCATTGAAAAGTTTTCTTTTGCAATTTCCTTGTTATTAAAATAGAATTTAATCTTAATAAGTAGCTGAGTTTAGTGCAATTGAAATTCATTGAAAAGTTTTCTTTTGCAATTTCCTTATGCTGTACTTTGTTATCATATGTTATAGATACCCCCATTCCCCTTTTATGCATTTTTATGTATCTGACTGCCTTTTTACTTATTTCTTTGAAGAGATTCATATATAATTATAGGTTTTATCTTTAGGAGCTGAATATTCAATTTTTGCATTGCCTGAAGGACCTCTTGAAGTACTGTACTTAATAGGTTTAAATCTTTATGAACAAGGTATAATTTATGGTAATGAGTGTAGTTGCCCGTTCTTGCCTGACATACTTTTCTTTCATTAGTTAAGCTTTAGAAAACAATCATAAATCTTTTTAAAGCTTTACTATATTCCCCTTGAATAAAGGTCTGTTAAATCTTTGGTAACCTTGATAAAACAAGGGACGTGGTGACTCAGTGGCTAAGACCCTGAGCTTGTCGATCAGAAAGGTCAAAAGTTCGGCATTTTGAATCCCTAGCACAGTGTAACAGAGTGAGCTCCCATTACTTGTCCTAGCTTCTGCCAACCTAGTAGTTCGAAGGCATGCAAAAATACAAGTAGAAAAATAAAAACCACCTTTGGTGGGAAGGTAACAGTGTTCTGTGTGTTTAGTCATGCCAGCCACATGACCATGGAGACATCTTTGGACAGCGCTGGCTCTTCGGCTTTGAAACGGAAATGAGCACCGCCCCCTAGAGTCGAGAATGACTAGCACATATGTGCGAGGGGAACCTTTACTTTTAACCTTGATAAAGTACTTGCAAAATAGACCAGCTTCTTTGATAGTATAACATATATGAACAGTGTTGTATCAATGCTTCCATTTTCATATATGAGATTATTCCACATGTTAGTTATTTAATTTTCACAAAGAGTACAATAATGTCCAAGTTTGAAGTTAGACTCACAGAATCAGAAAGGATCAGGAAAGGACTGTCTCAGAAGTTACAAATTTAAAACAATGTATGTCACTTGAGAGCACCTTGGAATATAGTCATGCTGGCCACATGATCACAGAAGCATCTTTGAACAATGCTGGTTCCCTCAGCTAGAAAACAGAGATGAGCACTGCCCCCTAGAGTTGGATATGACTGGACAGGGGAAATCTTTACATTTGATCTTTCCTCATTATTATATCGCTGCTCTGTTTTCACAATGAGAAAAAGCAAAAAATGAAGCAATACTGTTGAGGGCTTCAACAAAGTTTCACAAGGAAATGACAATAACACATAGCAAAACCGAAATCTGTGCATCCGCAAGAAAGGAGAAAGTTCGAAATGAAGTGCTCAGTGAAGTTTGAACCTACAGTAATTAGAAGTGCATTATTTAGTCACAAAGCCTAAAAGACAGGTTTTCCCAGATAATGTGTACTGTAGTCTAAGAGTAGCATATCTATATAAAATTCAAAGAAAGCCTATCCACTGAATCATTATTTTCTTTTATTATTACAAAACAACCTTTTAATATAAAAACAAATGCTTATATTTGCATATAAAGTGCATATATATGTATTGTAGGATTGCAATCCTTTAATCTTATTGGTGAAGAATATTAAGAGTTTGCCTTTTTTTTCATCCCAATTTTAGGAAGGATTTCTGTGTGCACAAAGATGAGCCTTGTGATACAGTGGGTAAGTGAAGTTAAAAAAAGCTCTTCAAAAGTATCATTTTAAGACTTGGACATATATGAGGTAAAGAAATGGAGAACATTACTTTGGATACAAACGACTTCAGTTCTTGTGGAATGGAAAAGTTTGACTTTCCAGCAGGGTTTTTGGTAGTGGTCAGCAAGCACTAGATATAGTCATTGAAATAAAAAAAGTCATCTTATGGGAAAGATTATGATAAAAAGCATATATTTTATGAATTTACAGATTCAGAAGACTTAAAATATATTCCCTATATTTGAAAATGGGTGTAGCTATCACTATGAACCTTGCTGCTCTGGAAGTAAAATTGTTTTTGCTTCTCTCAGTAAATAGTTTTTTGAGGAGAGTTTTGAAATTGAATTCTGACAATCAGTGAAATCTATTGTTCTTTTACCTTACTAGATTGCCCAAGTAAATAAACTAGTTTATCAATGTGATCATATATATTGAGGCTTATTCAATAAATATTCATCAAATTTCAGACATTGTGGAGAATTTTTTCTTTTCTTTTTGACCTTTTGAGCAGAGTCATTTTTAAAGGGAATGTTTGCATTCTACTAATAAACTCTTAAAATATTAATAATCATGGTGTGTATTACATTCATTAATATTTATGACAGCTTTTCTTACTTGATGAATATGCATAATACTGTAAGTATTCTACAGCAGGTGTTTCAAAAAGAACATGGAAGCATATGAATTTAACTTGTTAAAGATGTAATTAAATAAATTGAAATAAATTTCTTCAAGTTATGTTAGAGTGCTTTTTTTTATGATATAGTTCCTGTATATTGGAGAATTGCCAGCTAGGCTGGAAGAGGGAGTCAAGCGAAGGCCTAGCTTGGGGTCCTTGCATAGCTGTAAACAGCGTAAACATGACTTCCTTTGAAATCCATGAAGCCATATTTAGTCATTCCCAGGGGAAGGCAAGCAATCTGATGAGATTCTTGTAACATAGCTGATGAAAGATAAAGTTACAATCTAAAGCTATTCACAAGTAGATGTTATTGATTGTGCCTGACATTAATTTTACTAGGCTCATTTTTCACACCCCTCTGTAAAAGAAAATACACCAGAACCCACAGGCAACTGTTGGATTGCCCTAGGACAGTGATGGCTAACAGCGCCCCCATACCCATAATGCATGGGTACGCAAGCCCCCCATGTGCTCCCCATGCATGTGCATGAAACCCCCTGCGCATGCATGCATGACCCCTTGCACTCCCCCATGCATGCGCCCCGCCTCCCCTTGCCTATTTTTTGCTTCCAGTTTGGTGCAGGAGGATTTCCATGCCCAAAACGGAGCACCCCTGTATCCCATTTCTTATGGCATATGGGGGGTGCCCAGTTTTGCACCTGGAAGGCTACCTGCACCAAGCCAAAATGGGGTGCAGGGGGACGTGCATGCCCCCATGCCCTATTTTGGGCCTAGAAGGCTTCCTGCATCAACCTGAAAGCCAAAATGTGAGGGCACAGTGTGAGGCCCCCAAATGCATGTGCATCTCCCCCTCATAGGCCCTTCCCCCATGCATGTGTGGCAGAGACCTGAAGACCAGCTGGCTGGGGGGAGGCCCACACATGTGTGGTGGAGTTAGGCTGGGGCGATGGCTGCCATGCCCGCAGAGAGGGCTCTGCGTGCTACCTATGGCATGCATGCCATAGGTTTGCCATCACTGCTCTAAAAGATAGTGGAACCGTGCTTACATCAACAGAAGACAGAGATAAGGAATTGGAAGGCAACAGTGCTTCAATTATTTCAACATCCTCTGGTCCCTACCTCTGGCAATTCCAGTCCTGCAGCCTGCCTTGTTGCATTCCCATAAGGGTTTACCAAAGAACTTTGGGGAGGTCATGCTTATGCTGTTTGTGGCTATGCAACAACTAGTTCCTCGCTTGTTCCTTCCTCCCCCAGGCTAATTCTCTGAGAATTCCTCAACACTGCATGCTGTTGGTTTCGGTTCCACCACAAATCCGCGAAGCCCTTATCCGCGGAGACATAAGCGTGAAGACTAATTCGCGCCATTCGAAGCGCTAAGGAAAAACGCGACCCTACCGCGATGACATAATCACGGAGGGCAAATCCGTGCATTCCCAAGCACTCAGTACCCTTAATCTAACCCTAAACCTAACCCTAAACCTAACCCTAAACCTAACCCTAAACCTAACCCTAAACCTAACCCTAAAAGAAACCCCTAAACCTAATCCTAACCCTTACCGTAATTGAAATCGGCTTTCTGCCGCGGCGCCATTTTAAAGCGCCCTTCTGTTGCCGCGCTGTTGTCGCAGCGGTGATGCTGCGCAGTGATGACGTTGCGGCTTTAGCGACACACTTATGTCTCCGCGGATAAGGGCTTCGCGGTTTTGTCGTGCCACGGTTGGTTTCTGTATGTCCAAGAATTCTGGTCAAAATTCTGATACGGTATACATCAGAATTGTGCTTTGCCATTTAAGGTTATTTCTTATGAAAAATCTTAATGTAAAGTAAAAGTTGAATTTGATTTGGTTTAGCAAGGAGTAAACAACAAATAAATATAAAGAAGATCAAACTGATGCAACTAATGAAAGTGCTGGAATGTAATTAGTTCAATTTTAGGGGCAATGATCACTTTATTCCTTTTTCCATTTTAATATTATTTGTGGACTTGTTTGTTATATTGTAATTTGATATAATGGTCTTTAATTTTTAATTGTAATCAGAACATAATTTCTTTGATCATTTTGGGGAAACTTTTTATGTGATAAGACTGCTGACAAGAGCTGTATCTTTTTCAATAATGAGCACCTAGTGATTGTGAATTATCTTAGGTATCCATTATAGCAGGGGCATCAAATTCAAGGCCCGGGGGTCAGATCTAGTCCGCGGGGTGCTTAGATGTGGCCCGTGGAGCTGCCTTGGAAACAGCGAAGGACTGGCCTGTGGTGCCTTTGCCAGAGTTGGCTACTGCCCTGTGCCTACGTGTCCAATGTGTCCCACAGAGCTTGCAAGGGCTGCGTGCAACCCTCACGGGTTCCATTTTTGCTGGCAGAGTGTTGCAGGAGGCTGCTCCTGTAGCTCGGGAGCCCATTTTTGCTGGCAGAGTGCTCAGGCCACCAAAGGCATCCCCAACATGAGCGACATTGAGCTGGCCATGTCCACCCTTGGCACCCTGAGGTCAAACACAAACCTGATGCAGCCCTCAATGAAATCGATTTGACATCCCTACCTTATAGAGCCAAATAGCATTTTATGTGTGCATAGTTGAGTGTATCAAACAACAAACAAAATCATAATGAGTTATAAATTAGAGCCATGGTTCACAAACTGATTACTATGGAGCACTAGGTTTCTACAGGAAACTCAATAAGTATGCAAATGGGTATTTAAGTTTTTTGAGAGAAATACAGCAATTTTTGACATCTGTTGAACATCACATGATCTAGGGGCACCATGAAAAAGTTACTGAGACAATGACACTGAATTGAGAAAATCTGAGAATTTCTGAAGTAGAAACCAACAAAAAGTAAAATATTTGTACCACATCCTCTATAAATACTGTATTTGAGGTTCAAATCATGTATTGTGTAGGAATAAACTTCATTACACAGTGAGAATTATTTCCAAGTATAAAATGAATAGGAGTGTTCTAAGAGGAAAATTAAACATGGATTTTTTAAGCAACCCACAGGACAGCAAAATTTCAGTATATAATGTATAGTTTTATACTCTTTAAGCAACATACATGTAAAACAATGTTATTCTCCCTTCTTTTTTCTCTGATAAAAAACATTTGGTATAAGGAAAGAAAATGAAATAGTTTCTTTTCAGAAACAGAACTGCAAGCTTAATTTCCCCCAACTCATGCTTTGAAGTATGTGTATCTGAGAAACACTTGTGTTTATTAATAACAGAAAAAAACAACTTAGAAACATAGGAATAATATATATCACATTTGCTATTTCAAATATGACTTAGCTTTTTTCAAATGCATTTGGGTGAAAATTATGAAAGTTGAAGCCTTATAAATGTACCATTCAAATACGTTAGGATTTATTAGTGCTGCTTATCGGTTTTCTGCATGAAAGCACAATCCTAAAGAGTGATGGTTTGTGTTTTAAATATGGTAGGTATTTATTACATAAGATTACTTCAGATTGTGTAAAATGCCAGTTTCTGTATGAATTATTTCTAAAGTCTGTTGTCTTTTTCTTTTTGCACTAATAACTTGACTTCAATTTCCCAAAGCTCAAGTCAGCCTTCTCAATAGCCATGGATTATGAAAATCATAGACCAAAGCTTCTAAAGCATGATCACGTTTACAGGCTGGATCATGATGTATTGCAATGTTTTTTGCCTTTGCTGAGTCAGAGTGGGTATGGCTGCACATCACATATCCAGCCCACAGCCCGCCAGTTTGACAGGTTTTTTTCTAGAGGTTGTATAACTTTGTACTTTAGTATCCTTCTTTACTCTATCAAGTATCAGTTTCTTTTCATCAGTGTGTTCTGACCAGTAATTTTCATGACCAGTAAATATCAGGTTTTTTCTTCATTTTTTTTTTTTTTAGCATTTTCTTCATCTTGTCTATTTGTTTTTATTTATTTTCCTTTAATTGGTCCATAATGTTAGTGGTGAGATGGTTGACATATAGATTTTGAAAATAAATCAATAACATTTCATTTCTACTTGTGGCCCTTCATTTCTTCTTAAGACTATTCTTCTGATTCATACAAAAGATCTCACTTTTTGGAACTAATTTCTTAAATATGGCCGTTTTTTTTTAATTGTCGCAGTGGACTTCATTTCTGTCTATCAATAACTGCATCTTTGTGTTGGTATAAGCTCATATTTGTGGACATCAGTGATAGTATTCAATCACCTTGTCTTTTCATGCATCAGGATTTTTTCTATTGATTCTTGCCTTAGCATTAAGTGTCCAAAACATTTAAGCTTTATGTGTGAGCCCTATTTCACTTTGCAAAGGCTATCTGCAATATGTTATAATGGATGCTTTAAGATACTAATAAAGAAAAAAGAAACATCTTAGGGACTTACCTTTTTATTATCTGTTAGATGTAACAATATGATCTCAGGTACCTGTATTTTTTGAATCTAGCTTGTAAATTTGGTTGTTTCATTCCATCTATTCTTGAACTCTCAAAAGGGCAAAAATCAGATTGTAATTTTAATAGTAAATGAGATAAATCAATTGTTGGATAGTTCTCCTGATTACAGAAAGCATTTCTATCATTAAGTAACAATTTGGGGATAAAAAAAATTCTTCTTTTGTGTGATCTAGCCACTGAAGCTGTCAGTTCTTTCTACAATAATGTAAGATTTATGGAAATCCTTTATGAAAGTCCTCATTTCAGCTTCAATAGAGCTAGTATAACTGGATTGCAAAAATATGGGTACCCTCTTGGCTGCCACCTAGTTATCATCTGCAATTTGTAGTCAAGATGTGACCATAGAAGATTTTCATGTTTTCAAATTTTCTTTTCTTTCTCTCTATCCACAGACTTTTTCCAAGTCTTAATAGCAATAGCACTTAGATTTATATAGCGCTTCACAGTGCTTTACAACTCTTTCTAAGTGGTTTATACAGATTGCCCCCAACAATCTGGGTCCTCATTTTACCAACCTCAGAAGCATGGAAGGCTGAGTCAACCTTGATCCTGGTGAGATTTGAATTGCCAAATTGCAGGCAGGCAGCAGTTAGAAGAAGTAGTACTGCATTTTAACCATTACGCCACCATGGCTCATTCGTTTATATTTCTGTCTGCCTTCCTGTTCTCCTCTTTGCTGTTATTTTGTTGCTTTATGCTTTGCATATGAGGACAACATATTTCAGGAAAGTATTCCAAATAATTTAGATTAAATTTTATATAATAGCTCTTAATTTTGGTTTCTTCTACTCTTAAGTGTTGGAATCCAGTTTGGTTGTTGAAAAATGTTTAAAATCAATAGAAATATAAAACCATATTTACATAATTTTCAAAAGAGACAATAAAAAACCAAGAAGGAACCAAGAAGGAAACATCCTCTCCAGCAACCAACACCCTGATAAGCAGAAATTAACACTAGGCAAACAAGCAGAAAACAATTCCCTTCTCTTTGACTATCAAAAAGAAAATTACATCGCCACCAAAATTGGCAGGGCAATCTACTATATATAAACAAGGAGCAAACCTCACCTTATTCACACTGATTATGTTACCAACTACATAATGAAACAACTGAAAGCAAACAATCAAGCCAGAGAACAAGGATTCTACTGCTTGCAGATGCAAGAGATCCAGGACTGACCACTTCTAAGCTTCATTGAACCTTATCTATTTGTTCCCAAGAGAGGGCAAGGAGTTGGGAGATTCCTGTATAATAGGCAAAATATAATAAAGTAGTTAGTTTTCTACTTTAGTTTAAACATGTGGATCTGGTTGCTTGCACCAGACATAGGATTATAGGATTACAGGACTGCTGGGATTGGCATCGCTAAGCAATGCTGCCCCTTTATTATCACATCACTTAGTGACAGTAATCCTGGTCCCTATTTCCATCGTAAACTGAGGGCTACTTATGACTTCATTATTTATGGATTAATACATTTATTCAAGGGTGGGCTTCAAAAATTTTAGCAACGACTTCTCTGCTCGGTTGCTGGATGGGTATGGCCATGGTAGGCGTGGCCTGGTCAGCCTCCTGCACCACGGTGGGGGTGGTAATTTTTGCCCTCCCTAAAAAAAAGGAGGCTTGGGTTGAGCCTCCGGGAGGATGAAAACGGTCTCTCCCAGGCTCCAGAGGCTGGAAATGGGCTCATTTCTGGCCTTCCAGGATGCCTGTTTTTTGTCCTCTCCAAGCCTCCATGCTGGCTGTGTACCTATATGGCATCCCAAACGGGCCATTTGGGGACCCCTGGGAGGGGAGGGGTGGGTCAGGGTGGGCGTGACCAGCCGTGGGTGGAATTTGTGGGTTCTCTGAACTAGGCAGATTTTTAGCCAGAGGTTCTCCTGAAACTGTGTGAACCTGCAGCAACCTACCCCTGCATCTATTCATTTAGCAACCACTTCACCTTATCACATCAGTAAATATTAAGAACAAAGTCTGTCCTAGATCAGACAAAAATGTTTTAGAGCAAAATGTTAAAATACCTTTAGATTAGATTACCCCCCCCCCCCCAAAAAAAAAGCTTTTGAGTCTTTTCTAGTCTTTCCAAAGTGAAAGCTACCAGTCTGGAGGGATTTCTATGAAATAGGTATAGAACTATAAAGTTGCTAGTTTGAACTCTACTCGTGGGTCTTGCTTGTTTGTGCCTGACATATATTGATCACATGACAAAGGATATATAAAAGGAAAAACAGTTATGAATTAACAAACTTGTCTATTTTATTGTTCTGCATATTTGTGCTTTTAAAAATTTAATTGAATACAACTATCAATTCTACTTATTTTTGAAAATATGATTCAACATAGAATTAGCAATTTATGTGTACTTATTTGATTTTAGTTGAATTTATTGGAATTTACTTTTGAATAACTTTGTATGGGATCTGACTTAACTCTATTTATTCATATTCTAGCATGTAGAAACCATAGGTTCTTTAAACTTAATTGTTATAAAATTATAATGTTCCTTCAAGCAATGATACTTGAAAAGCAAAGTGTATCAAGTTTCAGTTTTTAGGTAAGTTTTTAAGCAATCCCTAAGATCGACTGTTAAAGGCTTAACTATTACAAGAGATCAATTGTACTCTCTCTGTGGATTTTAATCTTGGAACCATTCCAGCTGTGCTTAATAAGAAGCCACAGGAAAAAGGAAAGTAGGGACATTCTCTCTCTCTCCCTCCCTCCCTCTCTCCCGCACTCCTCCCCCCCTCTCACACACAGAAGAAAATCTTTCTCTTACCTAATGCTGTGATGGTTAAACAGGAGCAGCTGTTCTCTTGAATCTAGTTTTTGTTTCCTAATACATGGAATTAATAGCGAAAGAAAACACTTGAAACCACTTTGCAAAAAAAAAAAAATGAATTCAGTTGCTAATGTTTTATAGAAGTTTCATGCTCAACTACAACACTGTTTATTAAGAAATAAAATGAATAAAACACATTTCATTGCATCTAGATTCTAAAGTAGTAAACTTCTTTAAATGGGCAAGGGCATTTTTACATTATCTCAACTATTACAGGCATAGAAGATTATCAGTCATAGCAGTGGCAGAATTAAGAAAAAAATCTATAGCATGGGTAGTGCTCAACTTATGGTAATTAGTTTAGTGATCATTTGAAGTTACAATGATGCTAGAAAAAATGGACTTACTACCTGTGCCTGAGGTTCTGGCTATTGTAGTGCCCTAGAGTCACTTGATTAAAATTCAGGTGCTTAGTAACTCATCTGCACTTACAACTGCAAGGACATTTCAATTTCTCCTACCTGCCTATCTCCTCCCACCCAATCTATGTCCTTTTGACTTCTCTGTAACTTATTTGCAATGCTGCAAACATCCCAGAACCTCACAGCTCTGGGGCTGCTTGCCACAACCCAGAAAGCCTCAATTGTGCTAGCAGCCACTCATTTGCCCAGCTGCCTTGTCTCCCAGGTCCTATGTGATCCCTAGCTTGGTTTAGCAAGTACCATCAACTATTCAGCCTGCCCTAGTAAGCATCAGCAAGCATTCATTCACCCAGCTACTTGGAATGGGACAACTTGCCACAACCAGCTCATTGCAGCCAACTCACCACAGCCAACTTGCCATGGTCGTCTTGCTGCGGGATAACTCACTGAAGGACAATTTAAAAATTCAATTTAATTATTCAAAGTAAATAAAATATTTTAATTTTTGTCATTCACATTTCATTCAGTCCCTCCTTTGACATCCTTTCTTTAATGATTCTATTCTATTCTTTGATATTAGGGTAACTGTTGTCCCATAGCGAGTTGGTCATGGCAAGTGGGCAGTGGCGAGTTGGCCATGGTGAATTGTCATAGACCCCAACTGCTTTTTCTCCCAGTTTCCTGTGCCAGATTTCTCTCTTTTTTTGGACTCAGCTTTTCCAGCAAATGTTTCCTACTTTCCTGCTTTTTTCCTTCTTTTTGAAGATAGCACTTGAAAAGCTCTGCTGTCTTTGTAAAGTGGTACTGTTTTTTTTTCCAAAGATAGTGCAGCTTTCCAAGGGAAACTCATCTACCAAAAGGAATTCTAGATGAGTATATAATTTTAATGGGATGTAGAAAATGAATAGTAAAATAAAATTAAATGAGACAATTGTGTGGTGATATCTGTCTGAAAATAATGTTTTTCATAACACTAATTTGTCAAAAATCAGAAAGCGACAATCAAAATACAGGTAGTCTTTGACTTATGACCACAATTGAGACTAGAATTTTAATTGCAAAGCAAGGCAGTTGATAAGTGAATTGCATGTAGTTTTGCAACCATTTTTTGTTATGGTTGTTAACTGCATTCATTGCAGTTAACTGAATTGTTAAGTAATCAAGCTTCCCCCACTGAGTTTGCTTGTTAGATGCCTTCTGGGAAAGTTGCTAATGGAGGTCATGTAATCTTGGGACACTGCAACCATTGTAAATAGTTGTTGGTTGCCAAGTGCCCAAATTTTAATCATGTGATTCTGGGGATACTGCAATGGTCATAAGCATTAGGATTGGTCATAAGTCACTTTTTTTCCAGTGCCATTGTAACTTTGAACAGTTTCTAGACAAGTGGTTATGAGTCAAAGACTATTTATAATTCTAGCTTTTTTTGCCCAAGTCTATTGCTTTGTGTAAGGGATGTGGTGGCTCAGTGGCTAAGATCTGAACTTGTCAATCAGAAAGGTTGACAGTTCAGCGGTTTGAAGCCCTAGCATCGCATAATGGAGTGAGCTTATGTTACTTGTCCCAGCTTCTGCCAGCCAAGCAGTTTGAAAGCATATAAAAATGCAAGTAGAAAAACAGGAACCACCTTTGGTGGGGAGGTAACAGCATTCTGTGTGCCTTTAGTGTTTGGTAATGTCCGCCACATGACCACGGAAACGTCTTTAGACAGCATTGGCTCTTTAGCTTTGTAATGGAGATGGGCACTATCCCCTAGAGTCGGGAGTGACTAGCACATATGTGCGAGGGGAACCTTTGCCTTTACCTATTGCTTTGTGTAAGAATCTCAGGGTTCTTAAAAAAATCTGTACATAATTTATTATAATTCTGGTCACAATTCTAGTAGGTGTTCCATTCTTTTTGAGAGCTCTTTTGCTCACCAGAACTGAAATGTTGTTAGCTAATACTAGACACTAAAATGCCGTATCCAAAAGTATTCCAGTAAAAAAAACCTGCTGGTTACATTTCCAGTTCTTAATTTGTCTTGTCAGTAAGAAAAACTAGAGGCTCTCTGCTCATAAGAAGAAGAGAGGGAAGAGAAGTAGGGTGGGGAATGTCTCCTTCGGTGCCAGTAAATGCCAAGAACCATGGGTATTCTGCTTTCAGTTCTTCAAGCCCATGAAATAAACCCCTCTGTGCAATCCTGACATTAAGAATCAATCAATCAATCTTTATTATGGCCTCAGACAAGCAAATACCATTAAGAGAGATATTACCTGCTACTTCTATTACAGCAAGAGAAACTGGGATAGAGAAGGGACCAGGTCCCTCAATGTTTCTCCCTATTTTTCTTGCCAAGAAAGAGGGAGGCAAACAGAAAGAGAAAGAATAGGAAATGGCTCTTCTGTTGACAGTTTTCAATCCTGTCATGGGCTTCTTTCTCCCACTCCTTCAGTACCTCTCCCTTCTACTGCCACTAGAGGAGACAAATTGTAGGGCAGTGTTTTTCAACCACTGTGCCGCGGCACACTAGTGTGCCGTGACATAGTGTAAGGTGTGCCATGGGAAAAACACCCGCCTATAGTCAATATAGGCACAGAGTTAAAAAAATTTAACATTTTCTAATGGTGGTGTGCCTCGTAATTTTTTTCATGAAAAAAGTGTGCCTTTGCACAAAAAAGGTTGAAAAACACTGTTGTAGGGAGCAGAAGTGACCCATTATTCCCTTGCTTCTCTTGCCATGGATAGGCAGAGCAGGGAAAGAAGGAGGAAAAGTAGTTTATATCTCCCTTTACTGGGGCTGCTGGCTGAAAAAAAGAAGAGGAAGCAAAGAAAGTGACTCTGGCTACTGATCAAAAGAAGTAGGTCACTTTCCTAAGCTACCCCTTCTGCTCTCCTACTTTGTCTGCCCAGGAGGAGGAGAACCCTGAGTCTTCCCTTGTCAAAAAGGCAAATAGTTGCCAGACACCAGAGGGAAGAGCCATATCTGCTGCAAACTGGAGTAGTTAACACACATCTTATCTATCAGTGAAAAGGGAAAAAGGACACAAGTTCAACTTTTCTTCTCAAAAGGTTAGGGACGAGTTTAATGTAACATCCTCTGTTCATGTGTTCCCCATCAGTTTGCTGAGGTATCTTCAGTATGTACTTAGCTTAGACCTGGGGTGTCAAACTTGATTTCATTGAGGGCTGCATCAGGGTTGTGTTTGATCTCAGGATGCTGGAGAGGTTCATGACCAGGTGAGATGACCAGGCTCCATTTTCAACAGCAATGGCCTCCTGCAGCTCTCTGCCAGTGAAAAGACAGTGGTGGGCTCTCAGGACCTCGTGTTTCACTGGCTGAGGGCTTCCAGAGGCTGTTGCAGCCAAAAACGGAGCCCAGATGGGCCTTACGTGGCCTCCCAGAGCTCCATTTTCGCTGGCAGAGGCACCATGGGCCTTCGCTGTTTCAAGGGTGGCCCTGCGGCCCAGATCTGAGCACCCCTTGGGCCAGATCTGGCCCTTGGGCCTTGGGTTTGACACCCCTGGCTTAGACTAAAGCCTTGAGGGATCAGGACAAAATTGGAAGTCTGTTCATACGCCACCCATTCTGCTACACAATAATCTTATTTTCATGAATCGGTCATAATAATATTGGGATTTATGCCTATCTTCCAACTTTCTGCGTGTGAGATTTCACCACATAGACTGTCATGACGGGTATTTCACAATTTTGTAAAAAGAATGGATATCTGGGTTTATTTTTTCAATAAGGAACATTCTGGATATACTTATTTGTATGAAGTGAAATAGCCATTTAGGTATGGAGAAGCTTTTTGGCAAGATCCAATCTAGATCATTCACCAGGACCAGAGGTTTACTCTTCGGAATTTTTTGGGACTCATGCTGAAGCCCATCTTCAAGAAATTTGTCTCTACTGCTTTTGGTTATTCTTTGTTCAAGCTTTTTTCTTATTGGCAAAGGACTATTTGTTGTGATTAAGATTTATTGGGATTAATCCTCTGAAGGGCTAGAAGGCTAATTAAGATAGTCTGCCATGAATTAGATGAACTGTTTTTGGAAGGTTTTGGGAATTTTCCTGTTATCTTGGCAAATTCTCAGTTGCTTTCTGGTGTAAAGAAATGTTCTGTTATTCCCTCAAAATATTTCAGTACAGTAATGGGACTGACCTTCGGAGCAACAGATTTTTGCTTTTTTTTGTGCGATACAGTTTACACTTTTTTTAAAAAAATGGTCCTGTTCACACATCTTATTCATATTAGTTTATTTTTTACCATCCGGGCTTGATTTTGAGACAGAATGCTTTGCTTGCCTATATAGGCAATATGATCCTTTCAGTTTTGCTGGTGGCTTTTGATACTAATACATTATTATTATTATTATTATTATTATTATTATTATTATTATTATTATACAATTGTATCACAGCGGCCAGTTGTTTCGCCGGATTTGGCATTGGTTACTAGTCGGGCCCCACCCAGGGGCCTAGGACGTCGTAACGTATTTTCGCAATATGCGTGCAGATCCAAGCAGTGCGGCTTTTTGCATTTGACTGATGGTGATTTTGTCAATTTTTAACTGTTTTAAATGTAATTCCAGTGCTTTTGGAATAGCACCCAGTGTACCAATTACCACTGGAATTACCACTGCTGGTTTGTGCCATAGTCGTTGAATTTCGATTTTTAAGTCCTGGTATCTTGCAATTTTTTCATGTTCCTTCTCGGCGACCCTGCTATCACCTGGTATTGCGATGTCTATGATTGTGACCTTATTTTTCTCAACCAGTGTGATGTCTGGTGTATTATGCGCCAGTATTTTGTCGGTTTGTATACGGAAATCCCACAAGATCTTGACCATCTGATTTTCTGTGACTCTTTCAGGCTGATGTTCCCACCAGTTTGTTGCTGTTTTAATATTATAATTTTTACACAAATTCCAATGGATCATTTGTGCTACTGAATTGTGCCGCAATTTATAATCAGTCTGCGCGATTTTTTTACAGCAGCTGAGTATGTGATCAACAGTTTCGTCAGCTTCTTTGCAAAGTCTGCATTTGGCATCATCAGAGGATTTTTCTATTTTGGCCTTAATGGCATTTGTGCGGATAGCTTGTTCTTGCGCAGCCAGGATTAGTGACTCTGTTTCTTTCTTTAATGTACCTGTTTTTAACCATAACCAAGTTTGTTCCCTGTCCACTTTATCTTTTATTTTTTCCAGAAATTGACCATGCAGTGCTTTGTTCTGCCAACTCTCCATTCTTGATTTTATCACATCTTTTCTGTATTCTTGTTTTGTCTGTTGGGCCTTCAGTAGATTTTTGTTCTTTACTTCGATTAATAGATGTTCTTGACTTTCTTTTAAATAATCAGCCAGTGCATGTTTTTCTTCTTCAACTGTTTGCTTCACTTGTAATAATCCTCTGCCACCTGATTTTCAGGGCAGATATAGTCTATCAGTATCACCACGTGGATGTAAACTGTAGTGCATTGTCATTAGTTTCCTGGTTTTTCGGTCCAAAAGGTCCAAATCAGCTTGTGTCCAGTTAACTATGCCAGCTGTGTATCTTATAACTGGTATTGCCCAGGTATTTATGGCCTTGATTGTATTTCCACCATTCAATTTAGATTTCAAAATTTTCCTAACTCTGTTGGTGTACTCTCGTCTGACAATAGTTTTTACTTCTCCATGCTTGATGTTATCCAACTGCAGAATGCCTAAGTATTTGTAGGCTTCATTTTCTTTGCATTTAATTAGTTGGCCATTGGGCATTTCAATTCCCTCAGATGCAGTGATTTTGCCCCTTTTTATGGATACAGTGGCGCATTTTTCCATGCCAAACTGCATTGAAATATCGGTGCTGAATACTCGGACTGTATTTGTCAATGATTGGATTTCTATTTCTGACTTTCCATAGAGTTTCAAATCATCCATATATAGTAAATACGAAATTTTTTCAGCTTTTTTGGCTGTTTGGTAGCCTAATTTCATTTTTTTTAAGATTACTGATAGTGGGATCATTGCGATGATGAAGAGAAGAGGTGAAAGTGAATCACCCTGGAAAATTCCTCGCTTGATATTAACCATTCCGTAGCTCTCATTCCCTACTGCCAACTCAGTTCTCCATTGTTTCATTGCCTTTTCAGTAAAGGATGTAATATTTTTGCTAATGCCAGTTGTTTCTAAGCATTTTATGATCCAACTATGTGGCAGTGAGTCAAATGCCTTTTTGTAATCAATCCAGACCATATTCAAATTCGTTTTTCTGTTCTTACAATTTTCTAATATCATTTTATCAATTAGAAGCTGATCTTTTGTGCCCCTGCTCCTTCTTTTGTTGCCTTTTTGCTCTACTGGCAAGATGTTGTTTGTTTCCAAATAATCCATCATGTTATCTGCAATAATGCCTGTGAGTAATTTGAAGGTTGTTGGCAAGCATGTTATTGGTCTATAGTTTTCAGGTGTTGTTCCTTTAGTTGGATCTTTCTGAATCAAGTATGTTTTTCCAGTTGTCAACCATTCATCAATTTGGCCCTTTTGTAAAATTTCATTCAGTTGCCTGGCCAATATTGCATGTAAACTGGTCAGATATTTGAGCCAGAAACCATGTAATTGGTCCTTTCCAGGTGATGTCCAATTCTTTACCTTTTTAACTCGATTTTTGACCATCTCAGTTGTTATTTCTAATACTTGCATTTGTTTGTTGCCAATGCTTTTCTCAAAGTCATGTATCCACTTTGCTTCCTTGTTGTAGTCCTTTGCATTTTCCCACAATTCTTTCCAGAATTCAACTGTGGCCTGTTTTTCTGGTTTTTCACTTTTGGTGTCACCATTTACATTAAGACTTTGATAAAAACGCCGTTGGTCTGATCGAAATTATTATTATTATTATTATTATTATTATTATTATTATTATTATTATTATTATTATTATTATACAATTGTATCACAGCGGCCAGTTGTTTCGCCGGATTTGGCATTGGTTACTAGTCGGGCCCCACCCAGGGGCCTAGGACGTCGTAACGTATTTTCGTAATATGCGTGCAGATCCAAGCAGTGCGGCTTTTTGCATTTGACTGATGGTGATTTTGTCAATATTTAACTGTTTTAAATGTAATTCCAGTGCTTTTGGAATAGCACCCAGTGTGCCAATTACCACTGGAATTACCACTGCTGGTTTGTGCCATAGTCGTTGAATTTCGATTTTTAAGTCCTGGTATCTTGCGATTTTTTCATGTTCCTTCTCGGCGACCCTGCTATCACCTGGTATTGCGATGTCTATGATTGTGACCTTATTTTTCTCAACCAGTGTGATGTCTGGTGTATTATGCGCCAGTATTTTGTCGGTTTGTATACGGAAATCCCACAAGATCTTGACCATCTGATTTTCGGTGACTTTTTCAGGCTGATGTTCCCACCAGTTTGTTGCTGTTTTGATATTATAATTTTTGCATTATTATTATTATTATTATTATTATTATTATTATTATTATTATTATTATTATCATTATCATTATTATTATTATTATTATCTCTTTTTTTTGGAAGTTGTTGGTTGGATTTAGACTTGAAAGCACCATTTAACACTTTTTCATCCTTCCAGGAGTGTGTTGCACATCCTATTGGCTCTTGAAAAACTTTAGCTGGTCCAAAATACCAAAACTAGACTGGTAACTTAAACCAGTATATAGCAAGTAGCAGCAATTCTGATACAGTCTCCAAATAAGTATTAGAATGCATGGGAAAGCAAGTGTAACATCTATTCTATAGTATGTGTAACACGTTAAAGCAATTACGTTTCATGCAATTGCCAGAAAAAGATGTGGCTGCTTTAGCTTGACATTAACAGGTAGTAAAGTCCTATATGCTCTGACGTACCCTTTGAAAACAAAATCTGTATCACCTCACAGCTTCAACAGGAACATTTGAAAACATTTTCACACAGTCCAAATTCTGGTTGTTCTATTTATTTTTTATTTATTTCACTTGTGACTTACCTTTCTACCCTATCAAATATTCAAGGCAGCTAATAAACTTTGGAAAACAAAAGATTGAATCTAAGAAGTACTGAAGAAGTACTGAAATTAATACAAATGCTAATTAATTGCTAAAAGTTTGGTGAAATAGATGTGTATTTATAGTTTTCTAAAATCTGTGAAAGTAGAAATCTAAAAGCAACTCTCAAATTGTATTTTACTGCTAGTAAAAATGACGACTCTTGACAGCAGCCATATTTTTTAAAAAGCCTCACTTCCTAGTCTGTTTCACAATGGGAAATGTAATTTTTTAAGAAGTCAAGCCTTCTTGGAGCTTTGAAGTTTATTATAAATGCTTTAAATTGTACTCAGGAAACAATTACTAATGATTTAATTACGTACAAATCACACAGTTCCTGAATCTTGTGCCAATTAGCATCCTACCTATAATATCTGTATCTACTGCAACTTCTGGAAACTTTTCAAAGATAATTCAAGAGTTGCCAAATCTGATCAGTTTATGAAGATTACCAGCTGGTGAACTGGATCCAGTTGCATTTACTGTGTATACAGTCCTAACAAATCCAAGACAAGACTGTTTGAAAGATGGCGTTCTTTTTAGAATCTGTTCGGGTTTCGTTTAGAAACATTTTTTGGGCATTACCACCATTTTAGGCATGGTAACACACAATGAGAGAAATAAGCTTCTTATTAGGCTAGAGATATAACAGATAGGATAATCAGTATCCTATCAGTATGAAGATTATTTCATTTGGGGGAAGAAAAAATCCAGCAGTTTTCGATATTTGTAGATATTACAAGCCAGATACCTTCGCAAGTTACAGCCTGTCTTTTTAATCCATAATTCACTGGACATTATTGAAAACACTTTACCTTCTTTATACTTCTACATTTAGGTTTTGTACATGTCACTTTAATTTATATGGAAGAAGTGGTAGGGATTATTGATCTTTGACACAATAATTATTTTGTAAGATAGGATTTAGTTTTGCCCCCTTTCTGCTAATGATTTAAATTTGTTATAAAGCTACTGAGGCAGGAATGCATCACCATCTGAAGGCTGTTAATATCCAGTGATCCATTCTACTTTGAACCAAGGATTTGAAGCCAATGTACACTGGATGTTGCACAAGCGCACACACACACACACACACACACACACACACAGTGGGGTGGGGGGAGAAAAGGGAAAAGGAGTTTCTAGATATGGGTCAAGTAACAATAGAAAATGTTTGTCCAGAGAAATGTATATTTGCCTGTTCCAAACAGTTTTACATTTCCTTCTGAATGAAAAATACTCCATTTATTCCAGGTGAAAGTGGGGTTGCTCTTAGAATTGACCTGCTTGCTAGGCTAAACCTGCCAGATTGTAATTGAAGTAGAGATATGTGTACTTTAAAGATTGCTGTAATAGTTCCTTCTCTTTTTTCATTTATCCTCCCACTTTCCCTCTTCCTCTTTCTTCTTTTGTAGCAGATTTCATGTATAACATGATAATCAATGGGCAAGTTGCCTTGAGTTTCAGTAGATAAAAAGCCAACTTTTTATATATTTGAAATAAATCCTTTAGCAAGAAAGGAAAACCTAAAATATTTTTTTTATTATTTATAGCTTGTGGCTTTTCTTATACAATTTATAAGAATTCTCACTGAAAACCATGCTCAGTAAATTTCTGTATATATCTACGTTCAATGGAATGTCAGCATTAAAAGGCAAGACCGCTGTTAAGTAGCAAAATTTGAAGCACAAATGTAAACCAAATGTACATTCTTTTTGTCAATGTATCATTTAATCCTGGTTGAGACAAACAATAGAATATTTCTAGGAGAGACTTCAATGAGTGCTGATAGACAAACTAAAACATTTGGACCACATGGAGAGCTAATATTCCTATCTGTTTGGCCAATGAGTTGCTTACCTGAAATGATACGTGATATGTTTTCTATTTATCCTCTGTTGCCCAAAGAGATAAGAAATAGTCAATCCAAACCTTTAACAACTGTTTTATTGCAGTTAGTCCTCAACTCTAATTGGGCCTGGGATTTCACTGCTAAGCAAAGCGGTCAGTATATAAATTATCATGTGACTGCACCACCTAGCAAAAACTATAGTCCCAGTTGCAAGCCTTAGGCGAGGACAGCACAGTCATTAGTCAAGGACTTCATGCTTCACCTGCCCTGCCTTCTCTGCTGGTCTCTGCTTTAAGTCCTTCTGCATAAATAAGCAGTTGCCTCAGCCGCATGTGCCTTGTCAGAGGGAGAAGAAGACAATGAAGATCACTTGGGACACAGGGGTAGCCAGGGGCATTGGAGTGCAGCGGGGGGCCAAAGGGCAGAGATGGGGGGGCAGATAGGCTGGTTGGAATAGTTTAAGCACATACTGTAGTTGTAAATGTGGGAAGGCTGCCAAGCACCCAAATTTTGACTATTGTGATCAAGGCTGCTGCAATGACCATAACTTTGAGGACCAGCTGTAACTACCATTCATTCAGTGCCTTTCTAACTTCAAATAGACACTGAATGAATGGTTGGTAAATGAGGACTACCTACAATGTTCTGTTGATAGCACAAACAGTTCATTGCTTTCTTCAAGAAATTAGGCTAATTGATTGATGATGCTCATTTCTTCCTTTGTAAAGGCAAAGGGGATATGTATGTGTCTCATGATCTCCTATAGTTTCCTCTCTATATTTACTTCCTATGTTATTTATCACCACTGTATCATTTTAATTCTTTTCACATTTTCCGTCCATATGTATATGTTTATGTTACTTCTCCAAGGTTGAGGTTAATGCAGTGTGGCACAAATGCTTCAGGCTGTTATGACAGTTTTGCTCTCAGCTCTTAGATTAATTTCTAGTTACCTTTTATGATATTTCTACATTCTGTTGCATTGCTACTGTCTTGTAACTAAATAAATGTATAAGAAACTCAGTTAACCGGTTGCCTTAATTTTACAGTTTGTGTTAATGCCAAAACTAAGTCAGGGAATGTATTTGTAGTAGAAAGTATGGTTTTATCAGTGAATTCTTGCTAATTATAATATAAAAATTATGGCCAGTTTGAAAAGGTTTTCCCAAACAACATTTTGGGAACCTATGAAGCCATATATCTCTATTCTATAATTAAAGTGTTGATTAATAACATGCATTTCAAGTCCTGTTTGATAGTTTCTTAAGCTAATCTATTCCTTTTTAAAAGAATAATGTGTCCTGGATAAACTTTTGCTATGGATGGGAAAAATCCACTTTCTACTAACATGGGGTATTACTTTCAAATTAACATTGAGATGAAATCCTTATTGTTTCATCCAGAATGTTATATTACAGTTTGAATTTACATTGCAGCATGTAATCATGTTATTTTGTACATGGAGAAATCTGGCATGGAATATGTAAAAGACATGTTGAGACAGTGTTTGTTAGACTATTACACTAAATAGTAGACTAAGTATAGACTAGTAGACTATTTATTCTACCCTTTTGTACTTTTTCCTTTGTTCTTGATTTCTTCAGAGGATCTGCATTTGTTTAACCTATGCCTATGATATTACTAGAAAATGTCCACTGATTTTTTTAAAAAATGGGACAGGGGAAGCAAAAGCCTTTAGAAAGTATATAATCATAAACCAAAACATGCAATAAATCATTTAAATGCTATCTAAATTTCTTGTACATATGTACAATAAAAAATATGTAGCAGCAAAGAAGATATTCCAGCAGTGTACTAATGCCATCAGATTTGGGTTACCCCTTGTAATTTTGCATAATAAATCCCTTAATTAAACATCACACTTGAAATGTCCATTATTATATATGTTTTAGAGATGCATCCTAAGAAAGCAGTATCTATATTTTAATTACTATATTTTTGACAGAAATTAAAGAGACTTATCAGTATAATATTATTGGGGTGAGGTATTTTTGGTAAGCATATGCAAACCTTAGTAATAGCAGGAAATGAATTTACTTAGATAATATCAAATATGCTAAATAATTATGATTCTTGTATCTTTTAGGAATAGCATATTTGAATGGCATGTGTAGTGAAAAACGAAAATGTATAATTGCAGAGGACAACGGTCTGAATCTTGCATTTACTATTGCTCATGAAATGGGTCACAAGTAAGTAAATGAAATCAGCAATATCTAAATTTACAGTTGCATACAGTGGCTTAAAGAAAAAAAATAAGCCCCAATTTGAGTGAGAGGATTTGATATTTTTGCTTTTCATATGCTGCTGGGTTTTTAAATAGAATGCTTATTTTATATATTCCATATATAAATGCAAAGAAAAAATATTTCACTGGTTGGTAATATTGCAAATAATTAAATGAGAGAAATGAAGATTCTAGGAGAAGAAGAACCAGACCCTGGGAATAGAGTCAAGGGAGGATTCAGCCTAGAATTTTTCAAAAATGCTCCATGTCCAGCATCCTTTGAATTCCTTGGACTCTTCTTTAGCACCAATTCACTGCTGACAGTTAATTGACTAAATTCTAATATATAGGCTTGAGCAATAAATCTTAATTGGAACTTAATATGCAATCCTCATTCTTTGCACCTGGCAGAGACTTAGTTAGAAAGCAAGGGGAAATATACTTTAAAAAGAGAGAGTTAATTTTTGGATTTCTGGAAACCAGATGGAATATTTTCTGGACATGAAATTTCACATGAAAAAAACAGAGGAATGGTCACACCAGAAGACTACTACGATTAAATTTCCCCCCCCCAAAGTCATAGCCTCCACTTACTTTTACAACAGAATCCTGAGTCCAGGAGAATCCTCCCCCTATGCTCCTACTGTCCATAGGGAGAAAGTATCCTGCTGAAAGCCAAAATTAATACAACTCCCCACCACCACCACAATCAGCAGGTTTCTAAATGAACAGCCATCATACTTGGGTCAAGTTTCCTCCAATTTATTTCCTGATTAGCAGTGCTTACTTCCTGTTTCAGAACTTGATTGAAAAAGTGGAAATTAAAATGTCGTTCGAAAAATACACAGGTGAAACCTCAAAGGTGGGAATTGAGCATCTTTTCTCATCATATGGCCTTAATATTTATGTGGTGGGATAAACAAAGGAACAGAAATGAGAATCTATATCTTGCCTAGTTCTATCCTTTTATACTATGGAATTTATTACAGTATTGTTTTGTTGTATAAATATGGAGTCTCTCAAGGGTATTGATAGTAGTGTCTTATTTACTATTCTGTTTTACAATTTAATAAGATTTGTTTGAAAAGAAAAGCCCAAAACTTAAATTAAAAACAGACTTTGTAAAGTAATGATTCATAACTTGAGTATATTATCAAAGAGATTTTTAAAGCCTGCCATTGTTTATGCAATCATATAAAAAATGGAGCAAAGATAATTTTCAGGTGGGCTTTATAAGAAACACTTACAATAGATATTTTATTTAGACTAAAACACATTTTATAACATTTGATTTTTCAAAAGGGAATTATAAATATGAAATCCTGCAAATTATTATTGGTTATTTGGATATATCAACTGCAGAAATTTTCAGCTTGTTCTCTTAAGGGCTTATCGTACATAGAAAAAAACAACAACTTACTATCTGTCTCCCATTTTCGCAAATAAAATAAAGCTGTTAAAATGAAGTTGTCTATATTCATAGGTGAAGCACAAGGAACTTTGGTACAAGGAATTATTGTTGTTCTTCAATTCATGTACCATTTCTGATTATTCAATGGACTGAATAATCATGACCCAATGGATATTTATTTCACTGACTTCCAGTAATTGCTTCTTTGATTTTTTTTATGAGCATATACCTGCCTCATTTTAGGATTTAGGATTTATTTATGATTTATAGGTCGCCCTTTTCCCTGAGGGGACTCAGGGCGGCTTACAATACATGGGAAGGGGGGTGCAACACAAAAAACATAAGACAGTGCATAAATAAAAATAAAACAATAAAACGCAACTTTCATTCAACATTCGGGTGGGGCGAATCAGAATCTTATCCCCAGGCCTGACGGGATAGCCAGATCCTAAGGGCTGTGCGGAAGGTCTGGACGGTGGTGAGGGTGCGAATCTCCACGGGGAGGTCGTTCCAAAGGGTCGGAGCTGCTACTGAGAAGGCTCTCCTCCGCGTAGTCGCCAGTCGGCACTGACTGGTGGATGGAACTCGGAGGAGGCCTAATCTGTGCGATCTAATCGGTCGAAGGGAGGTAATCGGCAGGAGGCGGTCTCTCAAGTACTCAGATCCACTACCATGGAGAGATTTATGGATGGTAAGTAGCGTCTTGAAGCGCACCCGGAGATCAACAGGTAGCCAGCGCAGCTCGTGGAGGATAGGTGTTATGTGGGCGAACCGCGGTACGCCCACAATCACTCGCGCGGCCGCATTCTGGACTAGCTGAAGTCGCCGGATGCTCTTCAAGGGCAGCCCCATGTAGAGCACATTGCAGTATTCCAGCCTAGAGATCACGAGGGCTCGAGTGACTGTTGTGAGGGCCTCCCGGTTCAGGTAGGGTCGCAACTGGCGCACCAGGCGAACCTGGGCAAATGCCCCCCTGGTCACAGCCGACAAATGATGGTTGAAAGTCAGCTGTGGGTCCAGGAGGACTCCCAAGTTTCGAACCCTATCTGAGGGGTGTAAAATTTGACCCCCCAGCCTGAGCGATGGAACACTGGCCAAATTATTGGGAGGAAAACACAACAGCCACTCGGTCTTGTCTGGGTTGAGTACCAGTTTGTTAGCTCTCATCCAGTTCTTAACAGCCTCAAGACCCTGGTTCATCACGTCCACTCATCAATTAGACTTCTTTTTTTCTCTTAGCTTCTTTTTTCTCTTTAATTTTTGTTTGAATCAAGATTTTCTCCAGTAACTGTTGTCTTCATATTTTGTGGCCAAAATATCTAAGTTTTACTTTTATGATTAGCATTTCCAGCAAGCAGTCTGATTTCGTTTATCTTTGCATTTCATATTACCTCATCTAGCACTGCTAAATAGTCTCATTAATCTTCTCCAGCATCACTATTCAAAGGTGTCTGTTTTCTTTTGTGCAGTCTGTCTGACGGTCCAATTTTCACAGCCATATGGCAGTGGAAAGAAACCATTCCTTCTGTGATGTCTTATTTTGTGTAGTTTTGTTATAGTCAGTTAAGAAAAATCTTTTTATTGAATAATTGTGGTAATTGTCTTTTTAAGCCTAGGAAGATAATATATGTTATTACTTAAATATTTTATCTTCTATTTGTATTGGTTAGTGCTGGCTATGGACATAAACATTTTTTTAAAAAAATATTGAGATTCAGTCCAACTTTTCTATTGTGTTAACAGAATTCTTTTAATCCTCCTAGTTACTAGTGTTATCTATGGTATTATCAGCATATCTGAGACTGTTGATATTTTACCCAACCAGTTAAATTTTTAATGTTTTTCCCACCAATTAAATATTAATTAATTACATTTAATTCTATTTTTATTTGTTGTAACACAGCATTTCTTTTAATGCATTCTGCGTACAAATTAAATAGAATATACCTAAGTGCATGCCTTTGTAAGTTTTCAGCCATTTATTGCCCTATATTCTGTTCTATTGGTTGTATTCTAACCTACATACACATTTTTCAATAAATTTTATTGAAAAAGGTGGTGATGCACTCCTTTCTCAAGATGCCATCCTATGATCCAATGACAGCTACCAAGCAGTCCCCAACCTTCTCTGTGTAGAGGTTGGATTTTAGTCTGAGGTTTAGTACTAAGATAGCTTTGGTTGTGTTTGTTGTTGACTTGTGGCAGAGCCAGGACAGGGGTTTGTCCATCCTTGTGCTCCTTGATCTCTCAGTGACTTTTGATACTGTGGACCACAATATCTTTCTGAACTAATTGTGAGCAACATTTTTGTTTCTTACTCCTGGTTAATGACTGGTTCTAGTCATCATTGGTTGTGAGGGAGTGAGCACTCCCTAGACAGGGTTCTATTTTCCTTTTCAACATCTACATGAAACAGCTGGGTGACATCATTTGCCACATTGAGGTTTGGTGTCATTAGTATATTGATGATACCCAATTGTATTTCTTGACCCAAGTCCAGTCAGGGCCTGGAGGCTGTGCAGGTTTGGATGGGGAGGAACTGTCTCCAATTCAGTTGTATCAAGACCAAATATTGTAGATACTTGGGCCCCTCTATTGCTAATGGTGGAGCGAACAATATTGCAATCCAAAGTTCTTCACGTACTTACATATTAAATTAATCTAATAATACTTAGAATCCATAGAAATAAAAAGTACTGCTGAGCACAAAAATGGATTATCGCATTCATAAGGAAAAAAATGCCTATTGTGTAAAGAATGCCCAGGATTATGTACAGGGTAGTTATACGGTTGACCCATATAGCTTAGGAGAGCTTTTGAGCAATCTGTATTATTGTTTTGACTTGTATAACAAATATGAGTTGTACTCAGATTTTATTTAAGACTTAAAAGCTTATAGGTCCTTTTTACATAATGTATGTCCTTATTATTTAGTTAAAATGCAATTGTTCAAATTTGGAACCTAGAGTAAAAAATAAATGCATATCAGACATATAGGGTGGTTTAGAGGAAATGAACTGGCCTGATAAACCTAAAGGAAAGTATTGGACATTTTTTTCAATAAGTACCAAGCTGAACAGGAGAACATTATCAGGGTGGATCTGTTAGTGGCAATAGAAAATTCAGGTGGTCTTAATAAGACTGACTAGTCATTCTCTAAGGTCAAGGTAAAAGATAGTATACTTAGGAGTTCTTGACCATTTAAGAGTGAAGCAGATAGAACTAACAGGCCCTAGAAAAATTATTTATTTTACCTATTTGTTAAATCGATAAGCTGCCCATTTCACTATGGTCACAGCTCTGGATTACAAGAGATAAACATTTTATTGAAAGACACTCAAAAGCTTTAGAGAAACCATATACCAAGAAGCTGCTGAATTTGGTTTCCATTCCTCTCATTGCCTTTTCTCCTTCTGTGACCTTCAAGCTTCTGATTACAGCTTGCAACAAATGGGCCAATACTTTTGTATTTAGAAATACAAGAATAATTCCTGTGCAAAATAATTTCTTAAGAATTTTTGCCTGGCTTCTTGTACCACTTGGTTGCTTGTTGATTAATGGATAAAGCATTGGAGTCCATTTTGGATTTTTGTGGTTTTTCCCTTACAGATCTCCAAAAGCCAGAGAAAAAGAATGTGCTGTAATGGGAATATCTCTGAAACAAGCAGCTGCTAATTAAGGAAGTAAGTGAGAGTGTTTCTCAAAGATAGGAGAGTCTCTAGTCTACATCTTAGTAAGAAGAGAGAGAGGAGTGAAAATCCCAGCTCAGCCACAATCTATTCTGTGAATGATCGCAAGATCTCCTATGCTTCTAGAGAAAGATGTCATTCTCCAAGTCTCTCCCAGCACATAGAATATAATTTATTTCTGGGCATTAGTTGTCATGTCTTGGCTTGTTTCATCCTAGCACACTGAAAAGTATTTAAAGGTGGTCAGATACAAATTCAAATTTGTATCCAAAAGGAGACTACGTGAGGAAACTGTTTTCAGTATATGAGCCGTCCCCTCAGTACAAAGAGTTGACTGAAGAGAACTTCTCTGCCATTCATAATGAGACATTCCCAGAAGTGTAAAGCTCCTTCATCCCTGTCCTAAAAGTGCAAAAGGAAAAAAAATAGAAGCTTCTTTGAATTGACCAAATATAAAAGATTCACATTTAAAACCAATGGTAGTAGATTTTTTTTATTGTCACCTCTTCTTTCCTAATAAATCTCACTAATCATATTGAGTTGTTCCTTGTTTTTCATTTGCTGTAAGTTATGGACTGAAGTAATATTTTCCTGGACTGATAATTTGATTATTAGGCATATTTTAATTTAGAAGAAGGAGCTTGTGATCTTGAGTCACATTCAGCAACAAGGCTTTGTGTAATAGAATTAGTGTAACATATCTTTTCAAAATAAATATTGTGTCAGCAAGGTACTTCAAGTCACTGTAGAACTGCTTCAAATACCTCGGTAGTATTTGAAGCAGTTCTAAATTTGGCTTATGTTAATATTAATTGTCTAGCCTTGGACTCAAATTGAAATCATTGTTATTTTTGTGGTTGCATCTTTCTTAGTGGCTGCTCTATTTCTTTGGTGATCTTTTTCTAGTCTCCAGTAGAAGATCTGATTCTTCTCTGATGTGAAATGACTCATTTCAGTTCATGTCAATATCCTGATTTCCAGAATGTCAATATTTAGCCTTAATTCTTCTATTTGACAATATTTGTTAAGTTTGTCTTGGTTCATGTTTATGTTCACATCGGTACTATAATACCTTTTCAACACTGAACTTTCTTTTTATCACTGGACCCACTGACAGGTAGACATCCTCTGAACCTTAATATAGCTACATCATAAGCTTCAATGCTATCATAATTCCCCCCTGCTCATTTTATCTTCCAATATCCAGAACTCATCTTCCATGTCATACTGTGAATATCTGCTTGTGAATGTGTGTTTGGTTTATTTGGATAGAATATTTGAGTAGCTGTCATTTCCTTTCAATGGAGCTTATTAAGTCTGATCCTGCATCTATGAACTGCCCATCATGAATGACCTTCTAAAAATATGCATTTTCTGATGTACAATACCATAACTTAAATGCACAAATTCCTTCACCACAAGACAATCTACATCTTTACAAGACAACCTACCACCAGGAATGGAGAAAGGAACATAAGCATCAAATATTGTATTTATTTGCCAGATTGGGCAGCTAAGAACATTTTATTATTAATATGTTATTTATTGCATTTATTTATTTGTTATTATTTGGTTTAAATTTGTTTGATTATAGTAGGATAGTTAACTGATCATAGTTGGCCAATAATTAGAGTAGCATAAACCTTGTAAAATGAATAAATTTATAATATACCATAATTTTATTTATATGACAGCCCTTGAAACTTACAATTAGCTGAATATCATCTACCGAATTTCATGATTGAATGGGGATTTGAATGTGCATCTGTCTTACCTATTCCTACTTTTTACCCACTATACTGAGGGTTATATTTCTGTACCAGATTGATGATAGAAGATTTTTATCTCTCTGTTTTCTTTGGTTGTGTTATTATTATTATTTTCATGATTGCAAATGAAATTGATTTACAATAGTTTGTTTGGTGATCAAAGTTACAATGACACTGAAAAAAGTAACATGACCATTTTTCACGCTTACTGTTGCAGCATTCTCATGGTCTTGTGATCAAAATTCAGATGCTTGGCAACTGACTCATATTTATGACAGTTGCAAAGTCAATGGGGAAGCCAGATTCACTTAACAAGCATATTATTAACTTAATAACTGCAGTTATTCACTTAACAACTATGGTAAGAAAGGCCATAAAATGGGGCAAAGCTCACTTAATAACTGGCTTAGCAACAGTAATTTTGGGCTCAATTATGATAATAAGTTGAGGACTTCCTATAACCCACTTTTTTCTGGTAGAAACAAAACTTGTTGCAATGGCAAACAACAATGATTAACTGCAAACCTAAGACTGGTTATTTGAATTATGATGTACTCAGATACTTTTCTGAAACAAGTCAGACCATAAACAATATATGTATTAGATTGCTTAGCAAAGCGTAGACATATCTAACTAGACAAACATACATCTAAATCAATGAATATGTTCAAGTAATCATAGTCTTGTTTATTGTGATTTGTTGAATAAGCCAAGTTGACTGGATTCATTCAATGTACTAAGCAACAAATCAAGGATTATAAATAAGAATGGCTAAGTCTCAGTTTTAAATCCAAGGAATATACTGTATTAAGTTTGATTTTCCCCTGAAATTAAGAAGAAATATTAGACATGTATATCCTTATGTGTATATGTCTATCTATATGTCTATTATCAATTTAAACTTTAATTAAAGTAATTAAATTCTCTTTGCCAAATTTGTTCTTTAAAGATTGCAAGTATGTTAATTTTTATCTTGGAAATTTACATTCTGTTGTGTAAATCCTTAATTTTATATCTATGTTGGAAATGTTAGTACACATTTTTGGTTGAACATTTGAGAAGCTGCTTTTATACTCTTCTTCCCTTAAAATGTTTTCCAAACTTGTTTCAGCATGGGAATAAATCATGACAATGACCACCCATCTTGTGCAGATGGTCTCCACATCATGTCTGGAGAATGGATCAAAGGGCAAAACCTTGGGGACGTTTCATGGTCCCGCTGTAGCAGAGACGATCTAGAAAGATTTCTCAGGTAATTTATTCAAGAAGTGGATATAGTTACAATCAGACTTTTATTTTGTTTGGTTATTTTGTTTTCCTGGTGATTATAAGTTTCAGGTATGCCAAGCTTTCAATACCTTACTACAGTTTTTATATCAGATTGAAAAGAACTATTTCTGAAAATTGCTTGCTATTCTTTAGAAATATTATTACCTAATGCTTACCTTAGGCAGAAGCAGCTTTTAACAAGGCATTTCTTTAGATTTCAGCATTTTGGGGAGTAAAATAAATAAAGAATAAATGTTAGTAATAACTTAAAAATTAAAATCCAATATCATGTATATAGTGAAGGTTGACTATATATAAATATACATCTATTCTCTATTTTTTATTTTATTATATATGTATGTGTGTGTGTGTGTGTATAAAAGGCTGTATGTATGTATGTATGTATGTATGTATGTATGTTTGTTTGTTTGTTTGTTTGTTTGTTCCAGCATAACTCTGGAACGTCTCGAGCAATTTCAACCAAACTTGGTACACAGATGACTTTCTCTCTGGAGAAAAATACTGTAAGTGTAAGTGTAAGACACCCCTAACACCCCTCGGGGTGTGTGTTAAGATGCGGCCTTTAAATGGTTTCTACTGTACTGCTGTAATTCTTGAACGCCTCAAGCAATTTCAACCAAACTTGGTACTTCTTCTCCCTAATCCCATGCCCATCATCCCTGCCCTCTTCCTTTCCCCTTCCATGCGCTCTTCTGTCCCACCCTGTCTATGATCCTGGCACTTTGTCCCGAAGTGTTTGTCTGACAGGGAGCCATTGAGAGGAGCCTTTCTTCTCCCTACTCCCATGCCTATCATGCCTGCCCTCTCCCTCCCCCCTCCCATGCACTCCTCTTTCCCACCCTCCTCTTTTCCACTCTGTCTACGATCCTGGCACACACCAGGATCACACACACCAGGGTGTCTTACCCCCACAGTCTTTTTTTCCCAGAGAGTAAATCATCTGTGTACCAGATTTGGTTGAAATTATAGATGACTTATCTGGGGAGGGGGGGGAGACACCACTGATGTGTGTGTGTGTGTGTGTGTGTGTGTGTGTGTGTGTGTGTGTGTGTGTTCCAGCATTACTCTGGAATGCCTGGCCTGTTAAGGAAAGTGAGTGTGGTGTCCTAGAACAGCAATTGTTTGTGATGTCTGGAAAGCTAGCCATGATGTTCGCCCGCCAGTGGACCAATGGGGAAACGCCTAATGGATTTGGGGCAAAGTGCCAGGATCGTAGACAGGGCAGGAAAGAGAGCACATGGGAGGGAGAAGGGAGAGGGCAGATGATGGGCATGTGAGTAGAGGGAAGAAAGGCTCCTCTCAGTGGCTCCCTGTCAGACAAATGCCTATAAATACCCGAGCAACACCAGGTTACCAACTAATATACATATACATATAAGTAAGTGTTATGTCAAAGCATCTGGCATGCCCAAATATGAGAGGGAGCATACTGCTTCCTTTTGCCTTTCAGTTCCACCCTAGGAGCCTTCTAGGCACGAAACCATTTTTGTGTTGCATTTGTGCTGATAAGGGAGGAGAGCTTGTGGCTTAGTGGCTAATACAATTGCCTAACATGTAAAAACAGCCCAGGTTCAAATCCCAGTAAGGGTATGGCTAGTTGATGAGGGCTAAATAGCTTGAAATAGATCTATACTAGTCTCCCTTTATTTATTTATCAGCACAAATGCAACACACACACACACACACACACACACACACACATATTCACTAGTCACTATTCATCTAAGTAAAATGAATGTCCCAGATTGTGATAGAAGTCTAGTCACTAATTTGCCTCATCTCATTAATCTTTTGAATTTCTCATATTTTTGATACATACCTTTTGAGACAAAAAAAGAATGTCAGAATTCCTTAGCAAGGTGATAAAAGAGAGGAGAAGAGAAAGTCATGAAAGACCACGCCTGGAAGGATTATACAATGATTCTACCTGCATACCTACTTGTAATAATGAGCACTTTAGTTCTTCCTTCTTTCCTTCCTTTTAGAGAGGCATATGTCAGGAGAGAAGCAGATTAGGAAGGAAGTTGCCTTCCCAATCCCTTATCTTTGTACAATAGACTGGATCCAGGTTAGAGCACTGGGTGTTTCCTTGTAATTAGAAAATCAAAATGATTGGTTAGAAAACCTAAATGGAAGTCATTTTTTTCAGCTTTGGAAGATGCAGAGAAACAGGCTGACTGAGGTATTTACTGAATGCTTGACTAAACAAATACAACAAACGGACAATCAGAAAATACCTAAACCCTGAATTGGCAGGACCAAAAGATAACTAGTTCCAGTTAGTCCTTACTTAATGATCTTAATTGGGATTGGAACTTCCGTTATTAAGCAAAGTAGTTGTTAGGTGAAATATCATGTGATTGTGTCACTTAGCAATAGCAGTTCCAGTATACCAGTAATACTTGGTTGTTAGGTGAGGACTATGCCATTGTTAGGCAATAATTTCAGTCTTCTCCTGTCCTGAGTAAATTGTCATCTCTGCAGCCTCCTTCCCAGTTGGGCCAGATAAAATCTCTTTGGCAGAGTCAGCTGCCTATCATTCTTATCTAAGTAAAGATCACTTGTATTTTTAATTTTTTTAAATATTGCAGTACCCCTTTATTCTTGCAGTATTAGAGAAAGTGTTAGAAGTCAATTTCATGCAATATGACATGTGTATTTTGTGACAGGATTTTGAATTCCCTAGTTAGAATTATCCATAACATTTCCACAATGGGATTAAGTAGTATAGGGATTCTATACAATAAAATTAGAAACCGGATTCATGTTTGTGCCCAGATGAATCCTATATATTTTATCTTTACTTATCCAGTTCTTCTTTGTGTTTAATAGCTGTTTAATCTAAAATGGGAAATTATGGAGCAAGATGGGCTGCTTTTTTGTATTGACCTTAGATTGAGCTTTAGTGGTATTCAAAGATATTCAAAGTCATGTTGCATGACTTTGTTCCCCAGACATATTTGGACTTGTGTTCTTTCATCATCGCTTTCCCATGTAATGGTCTTGAATAATGATCAATAATGATGAATTTTCAGCTAATTCATGAGGGAGGGAGTGAATGAGGATCATGGACCTCCTCCAAGTACTACTGTTTAAAGTGGCTTTTCTACTGAAAGCTGCCTCACTTTCATGGACATATGTCATGTTATCCTCTTTTTCACTAATATAAAAACTTTCTTTATTAAATTAAGGCAAGATTGGGTTTTAAAGCTTTCATCTTAATTCTACATAAAGTATATATCTTATTTTCACCAATCTCTTATACCTTGCCAGATCAAAGGCCAGTAACTGCTTGCTGCATACAAATCCCCAGAGCCTCAATTCTGTGATTATTCCTTCAAAACTCCCCGGGATAACATACACTGCAGATGAACAGTGTCAGATTCTTTTTGGACCAACTGCATCTTTCTGCCATGAAATGCAGGTAGGAATAATAGATTACTGTCATTTATGACTTAACAATATACCCAGGTTTAAAGTTTGCTGTTTTCCTTTGTGTACTTTGTGTACATAATAAAAAGATTGAAGAAATAATAATAGCAAAGGATTAAAGGAATAAAGAAATACAGAACAATTCTGAATGTTTCCTTTATTAACTATTCAAAGCTTCTTCATATTGTTTCCACTCTGTGTTTGATTTTTCAATATTTAAATGACAGATGTCAAATCAAAACAGGCCTTTATAATGGTCATGCAACGGTATAAAACTTCTGATGTTATGTGTTGCCAAACTTTCATTCACAAGATAGCTTGGTAACTTGGATAGCTTGGAGATGAGGTGGCGCAGTGGTTAGAGTGCAGTACTGCAGACTACTTCAGCTGACTGCTAGCTGCAGTTTGGCAGTTCAGATCTCACCGGCTCAAGGTTGACTCAGCCTTCCATCCTTCCGAGGTGGGTAAAATGAGAACCCAGATTGTTGGGGGCAATATGCTGACGCTTTAAACCACTTAGCAAAGGTTGTAAAAGCACTATGAAGCAGAATATGTCTAAGTGTTATTGCTATTGCTAAGATAGAATAGATTTTTCATTTCTCGTGCACATTCAAATGTTATTAGCCTTGGAAAACAAGGTTGCCTTATTGAATTAGAATGCTTTGTTATTGGGGAGATTTTGTTGCTTTTAGATAGGGCTTGGAATAAAATGGAAGAAAGTATATTAATAGCTTTTATTTTAATTTTTATCTTAATTACACCAGGTCAAAAGGTTAAATAGTGGGCTATAAGCTAGATGTTTCCAATTCAAACAATCAGTTTTATACACCGATTACACTTTCATAATCTCTTATCAGTGAGTAGAAATATCATTTTGTTTTTCTTCTTTCTATCTTCCACTGCTTCTTCCTTCTTTTCATTCTCCAAGGCTGTTCTTCCTTTCTTTCTTTGGCGAGTAGAGAAATTTTACTTGTTTCTTTGTCAGGACTGACTTTCCTGCACATCTGTCCATGGATACAAAAATAAAATATATCCCTCAAATCATCTTCATTCCAACCAGAGAATTTGAAATGTTACTGTCAGAATGTAATCATGACTTGAAGTGTTAATACACTACTATAAGGAGTCTGCAGCTCCAACCACGGTCATCTAAATTCACCCTTTGGGATCTTCATGCAATCTTGTGATATATATAAGAAAGATAGGGGCTCAGTTGATGATGTCATTTGTTTTCAGACAGGCAAGTTTGACCCCCCCACCCCCGATATTATTGCTATTATTATGTATTAAAATATAAATGTTAAAAGATACACATACATGTCATGATTATAGGGAAATAGTTGGCTTCATTGATTTTTAAATTTACTACATTATATGCTATTTTTTCTTATAACAGTTTATAATCAAATTTGATTGCTTATTAGTAACCTATGAGTATCACTAAGTTTTATAACTTATAATTCTTGATGAATGTATTTTTTTCTTTTTTCTTTTTTTCCTTTTATGTACACTGAGAGAATTTGCACCAAAGACAAATTCCTTGTGTGTCCAATCACACTTGGCTAATAAAGAATTCTATTCTATTCTATTACAAATTAGAATTATGAAATATGAAATAACTTATGAATTCACATTAATTTCTATGAAATTGGAATATGCATATTTGAATTCATTTTGTGTATTTTAGCAACTGGTTTGGCCTTGAGGTTAAGGTGCAGGACTAGGAATTGGGAAAGCAGAGTTGTAATCCTGCCTTAGGTTTGAAAGATATCTGGGTGACTTTAGTTATTCTCTCTCAATCCTAGGATGAAGGCAATAACCAACCACTTCCAAAACTGCTGCTGTGAATAATTGCACGGACTTTTCTATGTAGTTGCCAGGAGTCAAATTAGACATGAACGGATGTAAAATACAACTTTATTTATAAACTGTGTGAAGACTAAACTGGCATCACTATCATTATAGTCTTTTATTATTCTTTAAATTTAGTGTTTCTGTAATGTAATGATTTAATCTTTCATGTTTATGTTTGTTTGTGTATGTTCATTTTTGAAGTTATGTATTAAAAATATCCTTAAAAATTCTTTTCCAGAGAAAATATACAGAAATTGTTTTCAAGAGATACATTACAATCCATAAAACTACATAAAGCCAAAGCTTTAAATTGGATAATTAATTGCCTTTACAGAGCAAATTGAAGTAGGAAAGAAAAATAGTTATCAGAAAAAGGGAATCCCAATTTTATATTTATGTAAACTAAACAAACGACTTTCTTTTTATTTTGCAGTCGGATCTACAGTATTTCTGTGTTGAAGTCATGATAGAGATTATATTCTATAGCAAAAGCATAATTTATTTACAGCTTCTTAAAATAGCATATATCTTGTGAAAGTTATGAAGAACATTTATATACAAGTTTTTACATTTGTTTTTATTTCTTTCCAGCATGTTATTTGCGCTGGGTTATGGTGTAAAGTTGAAGGTGAGAAAGAATGTAAAACTAAGTTGGATCCACCAATGGATGGAACAGATTGCGACACTGGAAAGGTGCATCATAACATCCTTAATTTTTAATAAGTGAATTTGTTTATATGTGATCTTGAATCTATATTTCATTGCACCATTTTTATTCAAAATGTGATTATTCTAAAGTGCTAATTAATTGGTTTAAATATTATACCTCCAT
Source organism: Thamnophis sirtalis (assembly GCF_051295495.1). Lineage (NCBI taxonomy): Eukaryota > Metazoa > Chordata > Lepidosauria > Squamata > Natricidae > Thamnophis > Thamnophis sirtalis. Next base: position 58,716,182 of record NW_028261385.1, read on the forward strand.
TAATATACAAAGGATATTTTCTCAGCAGTTGCTATTGTTTAATTGAAGACACCTAGTCTTTGTAGAAAATGCGTACTAGAATTTCAAAGTTGTAACTACAAGAAATTTTTAGTGGGTTTTTTTTTTGCCTCTTATTAATTTCAAGTATTATTGTTTACTTATTATGAAGGACAATTTCAAATAATTTAAAGTAATAGTACCATATTGATTTAAAGTCAAACTGGCAAGTCATTTTCAATTCCAGTGAAACTTCTGACCTATCAGTAATAAGAGTTGAGATCCTTATTTTCAGAAGGAAAATAAAATTGGGTAAAATAAATAAGTTATTTCATTAAATGAAATCTATAATTATTTAAATCAATGGAAGTCTCATACAATCAACCAACAACCAGAAAAACTTTAATTCTAGATCATTGTAACTAATTCATAGCATTCTAGACCAAAACTTTACCCAGACTATTAGAATTCTGTCTAATGGATTTTATTTGTATGGATTTAATATAAGTATTGTAATAATTTATAATAATTAGTAATTCTCAAGTGCATGTATCAAAACTAGTTTATCCCAGGGAAATTAGTGACCTATCTTATTTAATGAAGTAAAATAACATAAAAATAAACATTTTAACAAAGAATCTTATTTTTGATGAACCTAGAAATGTTTTTTGATCATGTGCAATCATAAAATAGTGGGGATGAAGATATAGCATAGAAAAACTAGAAACAGTTTCATTGAAAATAAACGGGCAGGCAGGAAAGCATGTAACTCAACTTTGAAACAATCGATAGTAAAATTTCTATTTTATCTGAATGCTTTTCTTTGCTAGAATATATGAGATCATCTATCCATAAAAGGGACACTAAGAGAATTCAGTAATTGAGATGGCTAAAAGTAACTATATGGTCAATGTAATTCTATTTCATAAGTTCCATTGTTAATATGGTTGTTGCCAAAATTCTCAATTTTATAGCAGAAGCTTCAAATGATTATCATAAGATATCAAAGCAGGCGGAAAGCTTTTTGGGTTTTTCTCTTCATAAGCCAAAATAAATTGGCCTTCCTTTTATGTGGACATCACTTCTTGTTATTTGAGACATTATGCAAAGTTGAACCAGCTTTTTTTTTGTATGTGAGAGTCGATTCATGATGTGCTGTGATCTTTGTATATATACTTTTGATTGCAGCTATATTGCCCTAGGCAATGTATTATTTGGATTACAGATTCAAATTTTTATAGGCAGGCTAAATTATATATGGAAATAATGTAATGAGTACTGACTCTTGTATGTAACCCCTTCCAAAATATTCTAGGTTTAAATAAAGACATGATTTGGGAGCTTCATTTCCAAATCTAACTCTACAGTTTCAGGCATTTTGTGTCTTATCATTGATACAACGGTAAAAAGACAAAACGTGGACCAGCGTAGGCAATATCATCCATTTAGCAATAAGTATGCTATAAGAGGGCAGAACTAACTAAGTACTAAACATGTCTCTTTCATTCTAATTTATCCCCTAAGTAGAGAAGCTGTAATGTAAAAACTAACGGTTCTCAGTTATGCAAATATTGAATCTAATTAGAAATAGTTATCTCCTTGATTTTGCATCATTCAAGAAAATTTGTTTGAATAGATAGAGCAATAGTGAATTTATCTTAAAGGAAGATTTATTTTTCTCTCCAGCAAATAATTTGCCTTTTAAAAAATGAGTTTTCTTAAATTTACCAAGAATGCAGTAATTGGGGCAGAATTATACTTTTATTCCTCTCTACTTTGCCCTTGTATCAGATATTGTAAGTTACGTTCCTTTTGAGTTTATATAGTAAATAACTTTGCATGTACTTCATACATTTTAAACTAAAAGCTGATGTTTGTAATAGTGGTGTAAAGTTGGAGAATGTATCAGTAAAACATCTTTCGCTGGACACATGGAAGCAGAATGGAGTACCTGGAGCTCTTGTAGCAGAACTTGTAACACTGGAATTAGCAGTCGGCAACGTAGATGTGCTAGGTAAGCCACAGCTTATTTGTGTTCTGCTTGTCATATTATTTACTAAATTCCAAATTAGTTACAGACAGATGCTCTGTCTACTACTTCACAATGTGAAAAGAATATTACACAACTAGGTTCATGGTATTATATAAAATTGTAGATTGCCAGTAAACACGAATATTTCAAGTGCTGAGATAGGCACTCTCAAATATATTTCTTTATATACAATTCAGTTTAAGAAAGGAAAACTTAGTAAGTAGTGTTCGGCATGTATTTCTGATTTTAAAATAAATGGTAGAATAAGTATCTTTATATAGATCATTACTCAACTTTAGGCACCTTGGGAGTATGGGGAAGAATTCACATAAAACAAGGATAATCCAGTCCAACCTTTCCTGCTTTTTATTCAAATATATTGGGGTGCACCATTTAGAACATCTGATCATTGGTACCCAATCTGTCAGAAAACCAAGATTAGAAAAAACTGAAGAAGGAAGAGTCAAATAATTGCATGGTTTAGCCTAAATTTAGTTTGATATCATAATATTCATGGTGAATATTTTTTATAACAGTTGCTGTTAAAAAAACTATTAGATTCTCTTTACCATTTATAGGCAGGATATACATAGGTAATTTTAATTGTTTGTAAATCGGTATAGTGCTTATATATTGGACTGGGATTATGTATCCCAGTGTGTAATTTTGAAGTGAAGCTGTCTTAGAGATAAAATGAAGTGATATGAAACCACATTTCCCTCCTTAAGCTCACAGAAACAAATGTGATGGAACTAATAACAGTGTAAATCATGCAAGCCATTTCCACACAACTAATTTAATTTTATAATTTTAATTTTTATCTTTCCTAGTCCAGGTCACGAAGAAGCAGAATGCCAGGGATCAAGAATACAATATAAAATATGTAAGAATCCCTCTTGTAGTCCCGGACTGCCTGCATTCAGGGATTGGCAATGTCAGGTCTTCAGCATCAGGCTAGCTTATCAGAAACATGTACACCAATGGCAGGCTGTTATAGATAAAGGTAAAGGTAAACCCCTATCTTATATTTAATAGCTACACACTTACTGTCAAAATACATCTGCATGCACACACATACGCACACACACAAATCTGAGCATATTATACCTAATAATTATAATAGTAGGACCCATATCAGTGAAGTTGATTAATCCAATGAAAGCAATGAGAAAGTAATACAGTTATAAAACCTTATAGCAGATTACTTAAGAATTTTTTGGTGTGCTTTTTTAAAAATGAAGAATATTTTCTTGCATTTAAATAAAAATACATCCTGCAGTATATGGCAGGCACAAAATAAATGCTAGAATTATATATTTTAATTAACCATGAAGCATTTCTTTAAAATTTAATTTTATCCATACTACACATTTGCAACAAAATGAAAGAAATATGTTAACCTTACGATTAGTCATGTTATGCTGATATTGGCTTTTGTGCACTGTCGCATTAATATAGTGATAAAAGCTTGTGTTAGAATACATATTTAGCATTTAAAATACATAACATTGTTCAATTTAAAATACAAAATATAAACAATTCATAAAGTAAGAATTGTAGGTTCACACTCCTAAAAGTTGATCACTAAAAAGATGCAACTTTAATCCTGAAATGTCTCAAAAAGCAAAATAATTTATCAGCATGTATTTCTGATATTACCTTGTTTCTTTCAAATACAATCAGAATGATGCCATTTAGTATAAAGATAATGAAGTCATTCTTTGCGGTTTAGTAAGAAACTGGGTACAAATAAATATATTTTCTTTGGCCATAATTACTGGTAAATGTGAAGGTATTTATCATAGTGTATCTATTTTCAAATAATATATTAACTTAATACCAGTAATTTTTCTGGGTCTGCTTTGCTACCTCCGTGAAGAGACAAGCAAGTAAAAGTGGATTTGGGCCTCAGTTTTTTAGGCCCACTTTTGTTATTGTTATTTATGTACTATATTTGCACTTCATTGCATGTAGAATAATTCCATCACTGCATATCTATGATTTGTAAAACATTGATTTTTAAAAATGTATTGTCACAAGAATTGGGTATTACTATTATTTGAAAGTTCTTGAACTTCATTCAAAAAGAATGTTTTCTTATTTATTTCTTACAGCAAATACAATTTATATGTATGAAATTAAAAATAGTAGCTACCCTTACACACACTTTTACTTGTTGATTGAATATAATGCACATAATTATTCAAATACATTTATAAAAGGTAGTAATTTATCATAAAAAATAACTGTGCTCAAGATTGAACTGTGTTAAAGATAATTAAATTTGAGATACTTTTTTTTCAAATATAGCCACTTGTAAGACATTTGGTAAACTAGATATTTAGCAACCCACTGATCTTTACTCCAAAATATAATTTGCATTGCAATTACAGATTAAAAAATGGCAGGAGAAGCAGGCAGAAAAATGATAAAGATATATATGATCTTTTCAAAACAAAAGAAAAATATAGTTCCTATTCTTACTTTGTCAAAATATCAGTATTCTTAAGAAAAAAAAATGTCCTCTAATAGTCCTTTAGACATGTATTACAGCAACAGTCCCAAGCTTTCTAGCTCTGTGGACTGATGGCGATGGTGGGGGTGGGAGGGGATGGTTGTGCATGCTCAACCTAACCCCACACATGTGCAAATGAAGCTTCATACACTCATCCACTTTTTGCATGGCCTGATTCCCAATGGGTCACATACCAGTACCAGTCATGGTCCAGGGCAAAGTATTTTCTTTCTATACATTTTAACTCTTTTGGTTGTTATGTCAGAAAAACAAGGAATATGTTGGTGAGTAATATGTCCTTCATTAGAGGTTTTGCTGTAGGGGGGAGGAGTTAAAAGAGTGGCTAGCCTAGAATCCCTGAAGATTTGGAAACAAAGGAGATTAGACCCACCCACCCCCCACCCCCGATCTTGGAGTGCTTATCCAGTTGTTTTGTAGTGAGTGCAGTTAGTCTGGTAAAATTCTTGTAAATGGGTGAGTAGCAATAAGCTTACTGCTCTGTTCAGTCTCTCAGTATCATTCCTGACAATAATATAGCAAACTGAGAGGCAGTTCATCTAGTGATTAAGGCATCAGTCTATAAACCAGAAGACTGCCAATCACTGTTCACATTCTGGAACTGTCTCTTAACCTAATCCATGGCACGGGATTGTTGTGGAAAAAATAGGAGGAGAAAGTAGTATTAGCTATGTTCACCAACTTGAATTAATTATAAAAATAATAAAGGCAAGAAATAAAATAAATAAACAAACAAATAAACAAACAAAGTTACTTGTAGGTTTAAACATCTCTCTCTGTCTCTGAAGCCATATCTAAATTGAATTTTCTTCCAATATTGTTTAAAAGCTGATTGATTGACTATGTGCTGTCAATTAATAAATCAACACTTTAGATTTTTTCCTCCGTGAAAATCTTACAAGTTTTCCAATAGTGCACTCATTAAGTCTCTTAAAATATATGTATTTATAACCAGTACTGGATTATTTGCATTGTTCAAAACTATTTTCAAGTCACATTCTAAAAAATATATATTTATTCACATAGAAAAACCATGTGCATTATTTTGTTCTCCAAATGGAAAAGAGCAGCCAATATTGGTAACAGAGAAAGTGATGGATGGAACTTCCTGTGGCCCTCAGGATGTAGATATATGTGCAAATGGAAAATGTCAGGTAAGTCTTCCAAAATTAACTATTACTGTTTAATTATTTTGAAGAGTTTTTTTCCTTAATTCTTTTAGATTATGGATATCATCTTTAAACTTAAATTATCCTGAAATTTAAATTTAGAACACTGTAGAAGAAATGGATAAGAATGCTATATTTTTGTATATATGAAGTGGGAATTTTGAAGGAGGGCTTTGTAAAAACCAATCTTTTAAGGAAAAAGGGATAGTATTTCTGATGGGAAATAATATATTTTTAAATTCCATTTATTGTCCAGATACCCCAAAATTGTTCAGAATAGGTTATCACATTTTACTGTTAGCAATTAATATATTTCTTATACTAATTATAGTCTATTTTGATGTAGAACTATCCTTTAGCTTGGAGTGGACAATGTGCTATTCTTCCTTTTTTTACTTCAGAAATTTGGTTGTGATGGCATATTGGGTTCTTTAGCATGGGAAGATCACTGTGGTGTCTGCAATGGAAATGGAAAATCATGTAGAATTGTTAAAGGAGATTTTAATCATACTCGAGGAGCAGGTAAACTTCTTTTAACATTTATCGATTACAAAATTTGTAATGCATTTAGTACTCTGCAGGCTATAAATTGTGTAGCAGTGTACTATTTTTATGTTGTTTAAATTAAAGTACAACATTTAGAAAAGGTATTTTAGCTTAATTTTACCCAGTTTCAACCTTATTGTTAAGGAGATTAGGAACACATAAGAATAAATATGTTATAAATCCAACTCCATGTTTTTGGATACGTTTTATCCCAGATTATTTTGTGTACCTGAATAGTAAATATTGCTCTGGATTAGAATTTTATCAACACTAGAATTTTAAATAAAGGACAGAAAAATTGTTTGCCCAAAGAAAATTATTTCATTTATAGAAAAAAAAATGAATTGGTTTTCTAATATTAAATGAACAAAATAAAAATAAACACATACAGCTGCATCAATCCAATTTCACAGTTGACCAGTACAGAAATAACGGAGAGAAAGGGCCTAGAAATGATGCTAGGAAAGAATTATCATATTACTCATCATATTACTTAAAAATCTTGCTGCTTTGTAAAACAGAAAGGCTAATTCAAATGTTAAAAATATATCAGTTGCATATCAAACTTCTATTATTCTATATAATTCTTCAGGGAAGGTATGTTCACATGGCAAATTGTTTTGACCCCCCTGGCCTGTGATAAACCAGATCACAGGCGTGGCTGTTTGCCACTATTTAATTAATGAGATAACCAGTCCTTTGGCTGAAGGCCCAGGCAAACTCACGTTCAAGATAATCGGTTGGCAGCAACCCAGAAGCTCCAAGAAAGCAACTCAGATAATTCCACAAGACACAACTAGAATACAGATTTCTTCAATAAGAATTTGAACGGTTGTTTCCTACAAATACCTCCTCCCAATGCCCTTCCTTATGAACCCTCTTGGGAGGGGCCCAAGAACAACCACCTGTGCTTAATTATCATCTATGAGACTGCCTATGGAGTTGCTGTTTCCATTTCTCAGCTCTATGCTCTCTAGCATCAGGGACAAACTGCCTCTGATCTTCTCCATTGTTCTATGCCTCAGGCGCCTCCTGGTGGCCAACCAGTCTCTCTGGTCCCTGCTCTGAGTCTGAACCCTGCCCAGGGTCCTCCACATCTTCCATAGCAGACTCATATCGTTCCTCGCTATCCGAGTCCATCAGCAGCTCAACCGGATCCTGCTGGGCCACAACAGCAAATAAATAACAAAAATATCATCACAATGTTTACATGAGTTGCATAATTAAGCAATTACAGAAATAAAATAAATAGCAGCAGAAATTGTAAAAAAATAATAATTGTGCCATCTGGAATAGATTGCATCAAGTGATTTTGTCTGTTATTTTGGGTGGATGTTGACAGAGAAATGTGATCCACTGCACCTGAAGTCCACTAAATGTAATTGAGGTTTCACTTTAATTGGAAACAGAAAATATATTAATAATCAATGAATATATCAAATCAACTAATCACATTGAAATTAGATATAGATTGATGAAATTAAATTAAATTAGATTTTTTCATTATTTGGGTATTTCTGGGTAATGTAAAGAAGGAGAGTGCAAAAATATGAAGTAGATGTTTGAAGTTTTCTATCTTGAATCTATGCTTAAAATTGGAAAAATCTATATGCACCAGCATTTAATGAAACATTAAAGTTTCCTTTTAATGATAAAATGAATGCCACAATATCACAACATGAGCTCTTTCCCTTACATATGTGGATTCTATATCATAATGCAGATTTTTAAAAAGTACTTGCATAACATTGTAATGCTGTGTCGTAATTTTCCTGCCTGGACCCTCATGTAAGCCTACTCATGTTTAAACTTGAAGAGTTTGGCTATTGAAAGTATATTGTTATATCATATTATAGCATATTGTATTATATTATATTGTATTATATCATATTATGATTAGGGACTGGAGGCTAAAGCACATAAAAAACAGTTGTTGGAACTGGTATGTCTAGTCTGATGAAAAGAAGGATTAGGGGTGATTCCTAGGAACTCTTCAAGTTCCAATATCTCCGGGGCTGCCACAAAAAAGAGGGAGTCAAGCTATTCTCCAAAGCACTTGAAGGTAGGACAAGAAAAAAAGGGTGGAAACTAATCAAGGAGAGAAGCAACTTAAAACCAAGGAGAAATTTCCTGACAGAACAATTAATCAGTGGACCAACTGGCCTCCAGAAGTTGTAAATGCTCCAACACCAAGTTTTTAAAAAGAGATTGGATAACCATTTGTCTGAAGTGGTATAGGGTTTCCTGTCTAAGCAGGTGGTTTGACTAGAAGACCTTCAAGGTCCCTTCCATTATGCTATTCTATTCTATTATAGAGTTAAAATATTCTAAAAAAAGACAGAGGTAAAAAGAAATATTAAATAATTACTCAATAATATTATATAATACATTTAAATTTAATAAATACATTTACGGTTCCTGTTCTTCATTTGTCCATCATGTAATTTTTATAGAGATCGTTTTAACTTTTCAGAAATACCAAGTTAGGTACAGTACACCTTTTCTGGCAAGCTTATATATTTCTACAAAAACACTTAAAATACAGGGTTTTTTTTAGTATAGGTGAACTACTTATGAAATCATCACTTGCTTCTGGATTTTTAGGAATAGTTTGATAAACATAGCCATTTTCCTATCAGTCAATAAATTAAATTTAAAGGACTATAAATTTAGTCTATATTCCATGTCTAGGTATACTGATATAAATCTTGTTCGTTTCTTCATGAATTATGTATGGAAGCTTTCTAGAATTTGCAACCACAGTGCTTATCTGTGGTCTTAATGATTAAGTAGTATTTGTTTTTATTGAATCAGTATTGCTGCTGCGGTTTTTCCCCAAAGAAGTGTTTGAATGAATGTCTAGCTTTGTTATGATCAGCTAACTGTAGATCACTGTATTTGCGGATAGTACACATTCCTTGTATTTATTTTGGATATAGCTATTTAGAATTTGCCAAGTAATTTTGTTAGAGTTGGGAAGGAAATCTAGAAGTCCCATTTCCTTACCCCCTGCCAGAGTGGAGTAATGTAAACATGTCAAATTTACTTCTGATTTTTTTTATTAATCCAGGAATGTTGATCTGGATAGTTTACCCGATCCTATGGAATCAGTCCAAGTAAAAATTATAAAATTTGTGAATGAAATCCGTGAAAATGCTAGTAGTGAGTCTCTTTGATATTAGCCATTCACAGTTACAGAATTCACATATATTATTACCAACTAACTAGTATTCTTAAACTAACAATGGTGGGCAGCTGAACAGGTCAAACCATCTTTTGTGTTAATGTTTTGTTAAGCCATGCTTCACTCTGGATTATTCAACAGCTTTTAATACACAAGGCAGAATAACAGAGTTGGAAGAGACTTTTGAAGTCTTTTAGTACAACCCCCTAACCGTAACCCAATACCTTTTCAATTTGTATGTGTTCTTATAATTCCCCCCCCCCACACACACACGCAGTACAAATATTTATTATGAGAAGCAATGTGCAAAAGGTCAAGAATTGAATTGAATTGAATAGGTTTATTTATAGGCCGCCCTTTTCCCTGAGGGGACTCAGGGCGGCTAACAACTTATAGGGAGGGGGATACAGACAGTAACATATAACATAACACGCAATTAAAAGTAAACAACATTCATCCAACATTCGGGTGGGGGCGGATCAGATCTTTACCCCCAGGCCTGGCAGGATAGCCAGTTCTTGAGGGCTGCGCGGAAGGTCTGAAGGGTGGTGAGGGTACGAATCTCCACGGGGAGCTCGTTCCAGAGGGTCGGAGCTGCCACTGAAAAGGCCCTCCTCCGCGTAGTAGCCAGCCGGCACTGGCTGGCAGATGGCACTCAGAGGAGGCCTAATCTATGAGGGGTTTAATGTACCAAATCAGCAAGATGATAGCTATAGTGCTATGAACAAAGCCCTGCCATTTGATACGTGCATCACTGAACATTTGTATTAAGATTTTGCCCATTTTAACTGCCTCTTCAGATATCCATGATTGAAATTTTGTTGGGGATATTATTTTAATTAATTGTTTTAAACCTGAAATAACTTAATTTAATTTAACTTTCTAAATGCTTTTTTTAAAAAAAGATCACTAATTACCAAATTCCTAGAAGGTTTTGCCATATCATTCCTAATATACTTCATGCAGTCTGAAAGGAATGGAAGAAAAAATTGGACAACCATTTCTCTGAACTTGTATAGGATCTCCTGCCTAAGCAGGGGGGTTGGAGTAGAAGACCTCCAAAGTTCCTTCCATAACTCTGTTAATTCTGTTAATCTGAACAAACAGATTGTTATAGTCAAAAACAAAGAAGCAGCAACAACAGAGCATCACCATCATCTGGTGATACTGAAGGGGATATATACTGATAATTTGCTGCACTTATTTTTTTACATTTCTTATTTTTATCATTATATTTGCTTGCACACTTTCTAAGATGTATATGAAATATGGAATTACTTTTTGTATCCCAAACATTATATTACATTCCATTTAAATGATTAACGTCTTATATCTTGATTTGTTTAATGCTTCAAACAGACTTGCATATCGGACAAAGACTAGAAGTTTATGATGGGGCCCTCCCTGGCCATCTTTTTGGTCTTAAATAGGATGGTTGAAATTTTAGCAGATATAGGGTTAAAAATTTTGAATAGATGAAACCAATATACATTCAATATCAAATTATTCTAATTTAAATAAATAGATAACAATATAAATGTCAGTATATCTACTCAGGTTACGTGGAAGCCTTAGTGATACCTGCAGGAGCAAGAAGAATCAAAGTTGTGGAAGAGAAACCAGCTCACAGCTACTTGGGTAAGTTACCATCAAATCAAATCAAACAGTGTGAATGTTAGGATGGAGGATCTGTTTAACCTGGATGAAACCAAAGCAAGTAGATTCTTCCTTTTTTAAGTAGCACAATGGGAACATTCTAATTCACAATTTCAGAAAAAAGTAATAAAGGTTAAAACAACCAACTGGAATGCTAGCAATTTATTAATATAGCCTAATGTTTCATACAATTTCTGTATGTATCATACAGCTTTTCTATTTGTATCAAATGTTGCTTATTGCCACACCAATGCTGAAGAATGAGTTAATAGAATATAAACTGTTTTGAATCTTTTTCTTGTAGCTGTAGCTAACTATAACCTATTTTATCTGCAGCTCCTAAAAGTAAAAGCAGTAAATTGGTCAATAAATTCAGTAAATGTTTAAGAACTAGCTGATTTAGGGTTTTGCCAAGTGTTAGCACTTAGTTTGGCTGTTTTAGAATGATTGATTCAAAAGTTGCAAAATTCACAAATCCTTTCATGATTAAAAGTCTGTAAATGGTTTTTGTAAAACACAGAAACAAAGAAGTCTCTGTGGGACTTGCTGTCTCTTATAATTTACCATAGAATGAACTGAACACTGAAAGAGAAAAATTGGCAGAGTCTAAGTTTCTAGCTTTTTTCTAAGCACTCACATACAAAAAAAGATAAAACTGACAGCAACCAAAAGCTTATTTTGGAAAATATCCAGAGTTATGATTTCTAATGTTTGTCAGATTCAACTGATATTGCTTTTGCCTTGTTGAAATATTTAAAAGAATCCAAGTTTGCCAAACAGTAGAGTGAAAATTGAAAATTGATATAAAACGGTTACAACACATATTAGTCCAGGGGTGGCAACATTGCATCCTACTGGCTCAGGAATTCTGGATGTTGAAGCAAACAGGTCATAAAAGTTGCTATAATTGCAGACTCCTGTATTAGTCACAATGTTGCAAAAATAAATAAATGAAGAAAGAATGAATTAATGTATCCAAAAGCCTAATTAGACAGCTGTATCCATAGAATGCATTTCTCTTCCTCTCCCCCACCACCCTCCAATGCTATGTGATTTGGGAATAAACTATAGAGTGAGAACTGAATATTAGTTGGGTGTGATTTGGAGTCCCTGTTTAAATTTTAATGCGACAAAATTAGTTTTTGAACATGTTATTTTTTTCCAGTTTACAAACCATCAATCAATATTGCAAATATCACTATAAATGTCTTAAATAAAAATGAATAAAATTTGTCTGATACTTGACATGTCAGGGTTGGTTATAGTGAGACATGCTTGTGTTACAGTTTTAACTGAGAACCTCCCTTGAAACCTTTGGCCTAGAATACCATCAGTGTTGGGATGTACAGCACACACAAAAAGTTCCCATGCTACCAAAAGTGCTTTTCTGCACAATTGTAATATTATACATAAAAATGCAGCTTGATTTTAATCTTACAGTGTAGTGCTTTAAAAATTGTGTGTGTGTGTGTGTGTGTGTGTGTGTGTGTGTGTGTGTGTGTGTGTGAATGCATATTGAGTAAACTAAGATTCTCAACAGGATATATAAAATGTATACAGTATTGTTGCTGTATTGTGTGTTTTCATAGACAAGATCAGGGGTGGTTTTCACATAATGTTTAATTATTTTTTGATGATATACAAAATATTTCAGAAGAGAACAACACGATTCCTGTTCAAATCTAGAGTCCGTTTCCTAACTTTACAAATGGAATGCATTTTTTAAAACTTATCTTTCTCCAGAGCATAGTTAATTATGTTTTTATAAGGGCCCAAGAAACCTTCAAAAATATACTGCACATTTTCCTGAAACAAAATTGTTTACATGCATGTTGCATCTGTACAGATCATAAGGGAAGACCTGAAAGATTATATCAATCCACATCTGTATCTGTTTATGTGAAGATAGTATCAGCTTGTTTTCTAAGGGGAAATACGAGAATGGCAATGACAGGAATAGAAGTATTTCCCCACTTAGAAATATAAGAGGAGAAAGGGATATGCCGTATATGAAGAATATGCCATATAAAAAAGAGTAATTAAAACATATAAGCTCAATTCTTGCTTATGGGTGGAATCTGCAGTATTCACACAGTATTGCCAAAACTTCATGACAAATCACAGAGGTATCAACAGTATCCAAATTATTTCTTCTCATATAATATATAATTTTAATATATATAATGTCATTAATATGTCTGGAGTTTTCCAAACACATTTCCCTACAGTTATTTCCCCTGTATTTTTATACTTTAAATCACTTGCCACACAAGGCTGGTAATTTCCCTTAATTAATTATTATTTTCCTTTTCCCACCCAAATCTAATTGACTGCTATGCTTAGAAGACTGGTTGCATTTTCTAATTTTATTTTGTCAACTGTGGTAAGATGCACCACACTTTGGCTCCTTCCAACCAAAAGATACTACATGGATTTTCTTTTTAGATTCATAACAGTGATAAATTTTACATCCATGCAATATCAGCTAGTTGAATTGTTCTGAGTATTAACTATTCTGAGCATTAATTGGCTGTCATAAAGGCTATCATACTTGGACCATGTCATGAGAGCTGATTCGAAAAGTCAATCATGCTGGGAGGGATCAGCAGAAAATGGAGAAGAGGCTGCTCTAGTATCAATTGGCTAGGCACGGATGATATTGGAATGACTATGGCGGATCTGAAAGACGCGGTGCAAATCAGAGGGCCATGAAGAGTGTTGATACATAGAGCAGCTGAGGTTGACACAACTGAATGTCTGACAGTGACGTATTAAATTGACTTTTACAGATTTGCCCCATGTAAATGTTTCACTAAGACCTATCTAGGAAGCATTTTGTAGATATGACATTCATATTCCTGACTTGAATTCTTCGCTAGGGAACTCTATTAAAAAGACCAATGTAAAAATCCAAATAGTCACTTGAATGCAAATATTATTAAGTTCAGCTTTTAAATGGGTTGCGTAAATGAGATGCATAGGTCTGGTGGTTGAGTTTTTAACCAGAACAGGATAAAGGACTTTAGCTTCTTTATTATTTATTTGCAAATTGTTGCAACACTCCAATCCAGGATTCCACACATAAATCATTCAATATGAAATGCCACAATGATTAAGACATTATGTAGAAATTACCATTAAAATTTCTAAAAGAATCTAACACTGGAGGTAATAATGAGAGTACACCCAAGCGCAGATAGCTATATGTTATATAGAACATTATTACATCACATATAGTAACGGGGTGGGGGCATCTTAATTTGGGAGAGACAAGATGTTACATAACTTAGGGATAGTAACTGCTTTCAAACTCTACCCTCTTCCCCCTCATTGGTGAGAATTTCAGCATACCTGTTCAGCCTACATGCACACAGTTAGAAAGGACTCATGCTTTATAAGTCTTAACCAGCATTTTTAATTTTACATAGAAAGTTATTGGTTGCCCACAATGTAAGTGTTGCTCATCGTATAAAACAAGCTGTCATCCTTCAGCAATTGGACCACAACCTTTGGAATCAACTTCAGTTTCCAATTAGGCTTTAGTAAAGGTAAAGGTTCCCCTGGCACATATGTGCTAGTCGTTCCTGACTCTAGGAGGTAGTGCTCATCTCTGTTTCAAAGCCAAAGAGCAGCGCTGTCCAAAGACATCTCCGTGGTCATGTGGCCAGCATGACTAAATGCCGAAGGCGCACAGAATATTGTTACATTCCCACCAAAGGTGGTTCCTATTTTTCTACTTGCATTTCTACATGCTTTCGAACTGCTAGGTTGGCAGAAGCTGGGACAAGTAACGAGAGCTCACTCCATTACGTGGCGCTAGGGATTTGAACTGCTGAACGGCCGACCTTTCTGATCAACAAGTTCAGCGTCTTAGTCAATGAACCACCGTGTTCCTTAATTAGGCTTTAAGGACAACCTAAATAGAATATATTGCAGCGTTCAAATATGACTCAGTGAAGGGCATCATTAACTATGCAAGGGTATGTTGCTTTAAAGGAAGCTGTATCTGGCATACCATCTGGCTGTCCTGGCTCATGACCTCCGCACAAGGTTACTAGTTCTTATATACTTTTTAAAAACATGGATGTTTTTCTCAGCATGACATATGTTGCAACTGGAACTCTTGTGTGGAAATGCCAGTTGCAATACATCTAAGCATCAGAAAGCAGATGGTGAGTACAGGTTCTCTTTTCCTGTGCTTTGGCTTCTATCCCATAGTTTGGAGAAGGTAATTCCTTTGTCTTCTCTGGTGCAGTAGGTCTTATTTTACTTTCATTTGTTTTTTGTAGTTGCTGCATATGGTACTATTTGAGATAACAGCTAAATTAGGAAGGCAACATTGCGTACTGTGTATTGAGTACATATTGTGGATAGGCTTAAACAAGCAGAAGTCAGAGTAAGATAATGACTAGAGATAGAATGATGGTATAGCATTGTGATGGTAAACCTATGGTATGTGTGCTGCAAATGGCACGCAGAGCCATCCCTCCGGGCACGCAGCCGTTGCCTGTTGCTCTTCCGGATTCCTGCTCTGTGTGTGCAGGAGCACCGAAAACCAGAAAAGCAGCTCCCTGGTATGCAGGAACATGCTGGGAAGCTGAACTTCTGGTTTCTGGTCTGCGTATGCAGCTAGTCTTCGCACACACATGCGTGCCAGAAACTGGAAGACCAGGTGGCCTGCGCGTATGTGTGCACAGAAACCGGAAGCTCAGCTTCTCGATGTACACATGCGCAGGCTGGGAAGCTGCTCTTCCAGTTTCTGGTGCGGCCCCCCCGTGTGCCCACTCCCATTTCAGCACTCAGTCCTGAAAAGGTTCTCCAACACTTGTATACCATATTGTGGAAAAGTTCACATATTCTTGAGAAATCACACTCACATCTAGAATTTTACATGATAAATGTATTACTTAAATGTGTTCTGTCTTGGGTAGAAGGTGTTCCTCCACTAACAATTGTACTAGAAAAAAACATTAACAATTTTGATAGTACTATGGTTTCCATTGTTTTCCAGTGTGGGCCTTTTCATTTTATTTTATTAAATATAATACTGTAAATGTCATGAGTGTGAAAGGGAAAAGTTCTTTTAAGAGCCAAGGTGGCGCAGTGGCGCAGGCTACTGCTAGATCAGCAGATCAGCGGTTCAAATCTCACCGGCTCAGGGTTGACTCAGCCTTCCATCCTTCCGAGGTGGGTAAAATGAGGACCCAGATTGTTGGGGGCAATATGCTGACTCTCTGTAAACCGCTTAGAGAGGCCTGAAAGGCCTATGAAGCAGTATATAAGTCTACTGCTATTGCTATTGCTATTATTGCTATTACTGCTGCATTATTGAATACTGCAAATATTGCAGAACATTTCACACTTATTTGTATTTCTTTTGCTCTCCTTTAATGGCCAAAATGGATAATGTAATTGTATCTTTGTGGTGTTCTTGCCATTGTTTCCTATAGAAACAATACAAAACAGTACAAATATGGGTGGGAGTTGATTGCCAGAGATGACTCACACAAACATACAACTTTACGAAGAAGTTGGGGGCAAGGGTCAAGTAATTGAAGCACTTTCACATAATAAATGCCAAATTTACAACTTCAATGAGAAAGTACACTTTAGAGCCACCTTTTCTCAAGGACATCAAGTCTATTTGATTCTATATTTCTGAGTCTGAACCATCACAATTCACATTACAGGAAGAACAGTGAAAGATTATGAATCAGTACTAACAGTTCCTCATAATCTATATAAGTTGACATTAAATGTGTGGCTTCATAAGCTGTGGAAAGGAAACAGCCAAAAAGCATTATTTCTGTCAGGATAGATCAAAGATAGGATAGGTCTCATTTCAAAAGTCACTTACAAATATCCAGAATATATACAACTATAGGAAGTTTAAGTCAAGAGTTTGCCTTAAATTATGTATTTGCAGAAATTGCAATCAATAGGTTACATAGTCAAAATAAATTCTTAGTTTTATATAAGCACTTGTATCCCACAAGCCATTCATCAATATGCTTGTTTGTTTGTTTGTGTATGAGGGAGAGAAGAGGGAGGAAGGGAGGAGGAAAGGTGGGAATTTAAAAGTTAACAAATAGAAAGCAAATATTTTGAACTTCATATCCCAAAAGTCTAAATCAGCATGGTCAATAGTAAGATTATAGGATTTCTACTTCTAGAAAATTTGAACCAATTTTCTTATACCAGTTCTATTATTTCCATCAATAGTGTTTTTAAGTCATAAGAACAATGATATATCATATTTAAAGTACCATAATAATGTTACATAATGTTTCATATATATTCTTTCACTGTGTTTTAAAGTTAAAAAAATAATTAATAATTTGTAGAACCCATATCATAATGGTGAACTAATTTTATAAGCTTTTCATATATTGAAATGTGTATGGAATGTTGAGACTATTCTGAAAGCATGCATAATGTTTGTACAGTTGCTTTCTTACTGGAATTTTATTATTAAACTTATAAAATTTAAATTGTTTTACATTTTTGATTCATTGGCTCTTTTAGCAAAATAAATTAAAAAAAAACATGAACCACTTAATTTTGCACTGTTTTCTAATGTATCCTCAGCACTCCGAGATGCCAGCAAACAATCTATTAATAGTGATTGGAAGATAGAACATTCTGGAACATTCAACATTGCTGGTACCATTGTCCATTATGTTAGGAGAGGTCTGTGGGAAAAAATTTCTGCCAAAGGTCCAACTACATCACCTTTACATTTATTGGTATAGTAGCATAGATAATTTATTTAAATGTATTCTAAGCTATGAGGTGAAATGTTTGTGCCTAAATATATGTATTGTTTTGTAAGCAGTATGGTAACCAACTTAGAATAACATAAGAACACAAAACTAGTTATGCCAGATCAGACAACAGACTCATTTAGTCTAAAACATTATTGGTTCACATCAAGAAAGTGGCTAGCTATTTCCTAATGAGAATTTGCAACATAATAGGATCCCATTAGTAATTCATATTAGTATCAGAAGACCTACATTCTTCAGAAGACCTACATTCTTGAAGATGCATATCATGATGTCAAATAGGATTTGACATCATGATATGCTTCTTCTCTATGAAAAGTATCTCCTTGATTACAATAATGTGTGCTAAAAAAATTAGGAGAAAAGGAGATGTATACATAATCTGAACAATATGCTAATGATAAATTAAACTATACTTAAAATTATTAAAATAATGGATCTTTTAATTTCTCCATAATCTCAAATGTGTTTAAACCCTGGAAGTGATAATTCTCATTACTATTCAGACTAGGGGTGTCAAACATGCAGCCCGTGGAGTGGATGCATCATATGCTGACCTCGCCCCTGCCCGATTTAGCGAAGGGGAAAAAAGTCCCGATATGTCATGTGACAACATCATGACGATGCAAGTTTGACACCCCTGATTCAGACTGTATGGGAAAGTCCTAGTTGTGCACAGAGCATGGATATGTGAAAGTGCAGAACTTCAAATTCTTAATTCATTTCAGTGGAAAGAACCAATCTATGCAAATAAGCTTCTATAAGTAAATGTAAATCAACATAATGAGAGAGTTTTGTATTTGTACTTATGTATATATACATGAAGTACATTGAATAATCATGAATAAGATGATGGAGACAAAAATAAAGTCTGGCTTTGATGAGTAGACCTACAATTGCAGGTCGTCCTTGATTTATAACCACAATTGAGCCCAAAAGTTCCACTGCTAAGCAAGACAGTGGTTAAGTGAGTTTTGGCCCATTTTATGACTATACTTACCATAGTTAAGTGAATCACTACAGTTATTAAATTAGTAAAATAGTTGTTAAGTGAATCTGGATTCCCCATTGACTTTGCTTGTGAGAAGATCGCAAAAGGTGATCACATGACCTCAGGACATTGCAATTATCATAAATATAAGTCAGTTGCCAAGCATATAAATTTTGATCATGTTACCACAGGGATACTGCAACAGTTGTTTGAAAAATGATCATAAGTCATTTTTTTCAGTATGATTCTAACTTCAAACGTTCACTAAATGAATGGTTGTAAGTCAAGGATTACAGTACGTGTATCAGAATTTCTAGCCAACACAATGATTCAATGGCTGGCAGAATTCTTAGGGTATGCTGACAGATCCTTCCTTCCTTCCTTCCTTTCTTCCTTCCTTCCGTATTCAGTGATAAGATGCACCAACATTTATTTCCATGCTCTTTTTTTGGTGGGGGGAGGAGTTACGTCTTATACTCCGAAGAAAAATACGGTAACTGAAAACATATTTGCTTAGCTGTTCTATATAAATGCTGGGCATTTATTTTATGGAATTTCTTTATGATTTTCTGTAGACTGGTGTTCCTTTTTTTATCATGTCTGCTGCTTTTTTGTCATATCTAGACATACATATATTAATTACATATATGTTACAGGTCCTGCTTTTTCAAGATCAGAATTATGGGCTACATTATGAATATACAATTCCTTTAGATCCAGTTATTGAGAACCAGAGCACAAAAGTATCAGAACCTCTATTTATGTGGACACACTCAGGTTGGGAAGACTGTAATGCTGTATGTGGAGGAGGTAATGATTATACATTTGTGGTATAGCTACGTATGTATTGCTGTAATACTTAAAAGTTTGATGCTGCTTTCACTATATTAATTTTGTCATTAAGGCTACTAAATCAAGCCAATTGCAGTGAAAAAGCAGAATTGTTCAAATATTTATATATTTGAGGGGTAAAATACAAAGTCAAATATCTTTAACATAGAAAAAGGCAAACCTATTTTGTTTTGTCCTGGTAAACCTCCAGCAAGATGAAAAAGGTTTCCAATTGGCCCTTTAACAGTATGCTCATAAATGTTTATTCACATAGAACATGAAATGTCTCTGTTTGATGAGTAAAAAACACCCACTTCCTTACCAGGTAATATCAGCTGATCACAGTGATTCTGTTTTGGTGTGATCACAATGCTGTAAAGTTGTCTTGCCATAATTATTTTGGTTTTTTTTCAGTACAGCATAACTACTATCAATCATTTTGGCAAACTACTATTTTGAGATCTGTCAAAACATTTTAAAATTTCCATTGTCACATTGAATATGTTATTCTAGAATTTTTCTAAATGTTTCAATATCTACAATATGAACCTTAACAATTTCTTCAATAAACTATTTTACATTGTTCCACAGACAAATATTTAGCGAAAGTGTCAATTTAGGTTTATAATTTTGACTAACATAAAACTTGCTGTTGTTCCTGTTTAGAAAACTAGATTTTTTTCATTTCTAGGGTTGGGTTTTTTTTTTTTGCAGTTTTAATTAATATCTTAAAAGTTACATATTGAAAATATGAAATCCTCAGTAATTTATTTCATCAATTTCAGGATGGAATTTGATATTTATCCCCAAATGAATATAAGATAGTAAAAAGCATTAGTTTTTTTCTAGTATAAACTGCT
Source organism: Thamnophis sirtalis (assembly GCF_051295495.1). Taxonomy (NCBI): domain Eukaryota; kingdom Metazoa; phylum Chordata; class Lepidosauria; order Squamata; family Natricidae; genus Thamnophis; species Thamnophis sirtalis. The sequence continues at coordinate 58,736,766 of NW_028261385.1, forward strand.
ATTTTATTTATTAATATTTAAATAATTTTGAATAATTTTATTCAATGATAAAGCTTTTGACATCAAAGCTATCTGCAAACTTTGTTTTCCTTTTACTAGGTGAAAGAAAGACAACAGTATCCTGCACAAAAATTATGAATAAGCATATTAGTTTTGTGGATAACAAGAAATGCAAACATTTAACAAAACCTGAACCACAAATTCGAAAGTGCAATGAGCAGCCATGCCATACTAGGTGAGGTTGAGACTCCAAATGAATATTCATACAATGGATACTGAGATGGAATGAGAGGCTGTCCCTTGGGACAGTTTTGGGATATTCTCTTTGACATTGAATGGATGATGGATGCCTTGGTCTAAAGAATTAAGCAAGGAAGTGATACTTAGGAAGCGAAAATGGGGAGGGGCTACTTGTGACATTTGAATTTCCAACCTTAATGATCAGATTGTTACTATTAATCTCTTCTTTGTGTAATTTTATGGAACAAAAAGTATTACTCCCTTTGATCAATATTATCTATCTAGTTATATATATTAGAACTTCAAAAATGATCTTATTTCTAAAAGGCTGCAGTTAATCACTTAAAGTATATATTTATAATAGCAATAATTAACAAAATAGATACATTAAGATTTTTAAAGCAATTACTTTCAGCTTTCAACTTCTCCACTGTAGTTTTTTCAAAAGAAAAAATAATGTAGATTGTAAGAAATATAATTAAAATGATTTGCATCATGAGAACAAAAGGCAATCAGTGATGGTTAACATAATACTAAATTAGGGTCGTTACTAGAGATAATACTTGCATGTTTAAAATGGATAGCTTTGTAGATTTTGGAAAAGTTAGCAAATAACAAATAATTAAACAGAATGCTAGGAATTGTTCTAAGTTAAGATAATAGAAATAGAAACCTGTATTCCACATGTCAAATCAAATAGCATATAAAAGTATTTTTAGGTGCATGAACAGGCAAGGAAAAGATTAAATATATTCTTGTCATTTTATCCTGTTTCTCCCATAACTTTTATTTGATACCATAATTTCATTTCTTCCGTTATAGAACATACTTGCTTCTTTCCATTGATATAAATACTGCTAGTTTTAAGACTGTGTAAAAGCAACAAACATTACTTTAGCTTCCCTTTCCTATTCCATGTATACATAAGATTTTAATTTAAAAATAGAACCTACCTGGATAAGATATTAAATTTAAATTTCTATTTCATTTTTTAAAAAAAATTCACTTTTTTAATGAAGATAGCTGGATCATATTCAACTGGGAGATTTTAACCCTACTTCTAGCCATCTTCCTGAAAAATTCTCACTTTTGAAGTTGGCATTTCCATCCATAGATACCCCCTTTGTCATTAATAGATTATTTTCTAATAATGAAAATATCAGCTTCAAAGGAAAGATTTCAGAAGGAGAAAAATAGCTAAATTTTAAATTTTCTCCTGATACTATTTGCATGTTTAAAGTATTGCTTAAATGTAGACATGCATCATTTCATGACATATCATTGTTTAAACTACTGAAACTTACAGATTTCATTAATGTTTCTCTCGAGATAGGTTGGTGTGGGATTTTTTAGACTTAAAGAGCAATTTTTATAATAATGAAAATAAATCACTTCTACAATGTAAGAAATATCACTATGCTTTGGCTTACATTTGACAGAAATAGTGTTGTATAAAACATTCAGCACCAAATAATCAAACAAAGACATTTCACTGGTTAAAGGACTGCTACGTAGTGGTGCTTAACATGTATTTACAAAAATTGAATAACCAAGTTCAATTAGAACTTTGAACTTGATTTTAAAATCAAGGAGAATGAGAGAATATTTTGAAGATTATTTTGGCTTGAAAAATCTAGCAAAATGCCAATTCGTTATTTTCCCTTCCTTTCCTTTAGGTGGATGATGACTGAGTGGACTTCATGTTCAAGGACATGTGGGAAAGGAACGCAGAATAGGCAGGTAGCCTGTACTCAGCAACTGAGAAATGGAACCCTGATCAGAGCCCGAGAGAGAGACTGTCTTGGCCCTAAGCCCACTTCAACACAGCGCTGTGAAGGCCAGGACTGCATGACAGTGTGGGAAGCGGGCGTCTGGTCAGAGGTGCAGTATAAGCATGGATTGTTTATTTACTTATGGTACTTCTAAGCTATCGTTTATCCAATTTATTATAAGACAGCTGTCATGAACTTATAAATCATTTATTTCAATTGTATTGGAATGAAACAATATTCTGTACCAAGTGAAAGTATAACAAAATGCTTTAAATGTTAGGGCAAATATAAAAAGCTCCATGTGGTGATGAAAAAGATTCATTGCCAGTGTTAGTTGTGCATTCTTCAAAAGGGCGTTGCCTACTCAGTACATTTTATTTCAGGTAAGGTCACAACTAGCATACCAGCCAAACCTGGCAAGAGCCGACCTGATAATGTATTCTACCTATCCACTGAACAAAAGCTCTGAGTCCAGGAGGCTTCTCCAGATTTTGATCCTGCTATTTTGATGCCACAGTGTCATCAGGAATCAAGAATCCTGGAGACAGAAGGCTTTTGAATTAATCGATACTTTGTCTTATTTGGGTTGCATCAGATCCAGACATTGAAAGCCATCAGTCATTCCCCCAGTAGGCCCAGGCTGATGATTTGCAACCGGGTTTCATCAGCCAATTGATCATTCCATACCTACATTTATGGATTATTTATCCCAGAGTTTTTGTGTAAATGTTATTCAGAATTAATGTCAGGCTCAGACTAAGAATGACAGAATAATCCAGCCAAATTCCAGCTCTTTATTTTTTTATTTGTTTATTCATTCCAGTTTAAAAACTATACTGCTCTAACCCTAGCAGGTATACACTAAGACAGTGATGGTGAACCTTTTTTGGCTCATGTGTCATAAGCGGGAGGAGGGCAGGGGGGTCGTGCACGGGCATGCCACACTCATAATGCAATGTGCGACACCCCCCAATGCGCATGCGTGAATGATAGGCGCAACTCCCCATTTTTTGCATGCTTTTTTTGCCCTCCCCAGGCTCGAGAGGCTTTATAGGAGCCTGGGGAGGGTGAAAACAGTTGTCCCCCCCCCCCCCCGAGGCTTCAGCAGCTTCCCTGAAGCCTCCGGAGGGCAAAAAATGACCCTACGAGAAAACCAGAAGTCACTTCCGGATTGCTTGTAGAGCCGATTTCAGCCCTACAGAGCATTTAAGAGCCCTCAGGAGGCTTCCCTGGAGACTCTGGAGACAAAAAAATGACCCTACAAACCGTAAGTTCCCGGCTAACCTTTCTGAGACTGTAATTCAAACTATTCAGGCTTCCCGAGGCCCAGCCACTAACAGAATCTACGAATCTATGTGGCAGACTTTCATCACTTGGTGCCTTTCTCAAGATGCTACTACCTTGGAGGCCTCAGTTCCCCAGGTATTGGAGTTCTTGCAGCAGGGGCTTGTTAGAGGGCTCTCCCCTAACACACTTTGGCAGCAGATGTCGGCCCTTTCTTCAGTTCTCTCTCTTCACCGGGATAAACCTCTCTTCATGCACCCTCAAGTCTGCCGTTTCCTTAAGGGCGTGTCTAATCTCTGCCCTCCTGTCATACACTGTTTCCCCTTGTGGGATCTAGCCAAAGTACTTGACTTCCTCATTCAACCACCTTTCGAGCCTCTCAGGTCAGCCTCATTGAATCACCTTATTCTGAAGACAGTCTTTCCGGTGGCAATCAGGTCGGCACGACGGGTCTCGGAATTAGCAGCCCTTTCCATCAGATCTGCTCTGTGTGTATTTCACCCGGACCGTGTGGTCCTTTGCCTTGATCCCACTTTTGTTCCAAAGATAAATTCAACGTTTCATCAATCTCTAGACCTCACTCTTCCAAATTTTTGTCCTAATCCTTCTCACAGACTTGAGCGCAAGTGGCACAGGTTAGATGTGTTACGTGCTCTTAAGATCCATATCGCCACAATGGCCACCTTCAGTCGCACCGAAGCTCTCTTCGTGTCTTTCCATCCCACAAATAAAGGGCTAAAGGCTTCTCCATCAATGGTCGGACGCTGGATCCGCTCTGCTATTTCAAGGGTCTACTTGACGCAGCACCTTACTCCTCCATCCAACATCACGGTACATTCCACACTCAATATGGCTACGGCGGCAGCATGGACTCGGCAGGCCTCGATGGAGGAGATCTGCAAGGCGGCTACTTGGACTACTCCTACCCCCTTTATCTGCCATTATAAAGTGGATAGATATATATCGGCAGATGCGGCATTCGGGCGGTGGGTCCTCCAAGAGGTTCTTCCCTCTTCCAGCTCCTAGGCCAGCCTTTTCCCATCCGGTGTCTGGCCTAGCTTTGGTACGTCCCATGCATGAATGCTGTCTCCACAAACTTTGGAGAATGGGGTGTTAGTTCTTACCTGATATGCCTCTTCTCTGGGCAGGTGGAGACAGTGGTCATTCCCACCCTTTGCGTCGTGGCCTAGTTCGCAGGGGGAGCGGTTCTGGGAGAAATACTAAATCATCATGGGATTGAGAGCAATCGAATAGCGCACAGCAGTCTACTTATCTCTTTCGTCAAGAAAAGCAGGTGGACATTCCTCAGAGGTGATGACATCACTTTGGTAGACTCAGTTCTATTGGTTACTGGCTGAGTTAACCCATGCATTACCGCTGTCTTCACCTTCCCAGAGAAGGGGTGTATCAGGTAAGAACCAACGCCCCATACTCACTTGTTCACATGTTTATTTATTTGCTTTAAGTGCCCAAAACCAGCCATTGTTTAGGTCACTTACAGTAATTAAATGCTAAAAACAAGGCAGAAATCCGGCTGTCTATCAGCGGTGTAATGCTGATTTTGGGTGATATATGTGAAAGTTATGGGAGCTGCAGTTCCAACAGGTTGGAGATGCTGGTGTAAGCACTGGATCGTGTTTCTATCTTACTACAGTGCTCTATAAAATGTGGGAAAGGCATAAGGCATCGGACTGTAAGGTGCACCAACCCTCGGAAGAAATGTGTTTTGTCCACAAGACCCAGAGAATCAGAAGATTGTGAAGATTATTCCAAGTGTTACATCTGGAGAATGGGAGACTGGTCGAAGGTACAATATGTTTTATGAACTTGTCAGAACTAGACTTTGCCAAATATTGTGCAATGTATTTTTAGTGAACGAGAAACCCTGAACAATGAAAAATGAGAAAAAAACATAAATTTATAAAACTGATATATTCTAGTTTGGTCATGAAAATAATTTAAAATGTACTTTATACGTATACTAGAGTTATGAATGCCCTTCAGATATTTGAAAACATGGAAGAACTCTTAAATTAGCTTTTTTTCAAATAGTTTAATGAACTGTGTTTTTTTTCCAACCTTGTGCACCTGCTTCAGGAACCCAACATGTGAAGGACATGTTCCAAAGGATTTGCATAGCCCTAGCATAGATTTATTTTTTATTGATTGTGGTTGATGTAAACTTTCTCTCCATTGTGTTTTTCAATTCCTTAGTTGCCAGTTTGTTTGTTCATTACTTTTACCATTAGAATTCTGTTTGAAAACCTTGTTAGTAAAGATACAAAATTTCCTTGTGTGTCTGTGATTTCAGTTGACTGTGTCAGGATCACAATTAAGAGTTAGAAAGGATATAAAATGATCATTTTAAAAACACCTACCCAAATAGGTTCCTTATCCATTAATACATTCTTTTGTGTGCTTAAAAATTCAGTGTGGCAAAACATTATAGGAAATATTTTTTTATGTTGCCAGACTTTGGAGAAAAATTACTAAAGAAATAAATTAATCTTTGTGTGTTCAGACAGGGACAACAACTCTTAGGAGATAGAACAATATGAGTCTTACATGCTTAAAATATGTGGTGGAGTCATGGAGAACCTATAAAGCAGGGGTGTCAAACTCAAGGCTCGGAGGCCGGATCCGGCCTGTGAGGTGCTTAGATTGGCCTGCTGGCCACCCTGCAAACAGCGAAGGACCAGCACTCACTGCCTCTGCAAGTAAAAGAAAGCTTTTGCCCTCCTGAGCTCCGTTTTTGTTGGCAGAAAGTTGCAGGAGACCATCCCAGCCGAAAATGGATCTCAGGAGTCTGTTTTCACTGGCAGAGCACTCAGGCCACCACAGGTGCCCTGGCACGAGTGACATCAAGTTGGCCATGCCCACCCTGGCCACGCCTCCCCCCCCGATGTCATACGGAACCCTGATGCAGCCCTCAATGAAATCGAGTTTGATGCTCTTGCTATAAAGCAATTCTAAGTGGCATCAAACACTACTCCATGTTCTCTGTCACTACTGACAGAAAATTTACCAGTTCCTATGACTTTAGTTGAGTAGAATGACAATTACATAGCTCTTCCCTAGATCTAATTGTTATCGTAATTCTTTAAGATACAGATAGTCCTTGTTCAGCTACCACAATTGGGACTAGCAACTTGGTTGGTAAGTAAATCTGCAGCTAAATGAAACCTCGCCTGTGCTTATGATCTTATTTCACTGCTTTACAAACCTGCGAAGGTGGTAAACGCAAGAACTGATGTGAAAGTAACTTTATCATCACTGTTAAATGATCGCTAAATGAGGCGATCCCTAAATTAGGACTACTTGTACGGGCACAAGCTTATAACTCAACCTCAAGTTCATTTCACAGTACTTTGCAAAACACAACAAGAAAACAACTACAATGATTTTATTGTTAAGTTCTAAAAATATGTAGTTGTTCTGGACACAATTGCAAAAGATTTAAAAAAAAAAAATTCAGTGCTATTCTTGCTACCCCTGAATATTAAAAAATGGTTTCTAGGTTCAAAGCCTTCAGATAGGCTCCAAATATCCAAAGGTCATTTTGGAACAGCCTTTATATTTAGTAATAGTTTATAGCTATATAAGTACATCTGGTTGTATAATAGGTTTCAAGTCCTGGTTTGTATCCCAGGCTCTCTAAAGGCTAGCCAATATTGCTTGTATTTCATTTTACAAAGTATTCGGTGATTTTTTTTAAAAAAAAAGACAAAAGACTGATGGTAATAATTATATTCTGGCATAATGATCTAAGTGGAAATCATTGTATGCAATTAGTGCAGACTTGTTTTCAGTCTTACAGAAAATCTTATTAATAAAAGTTGAACATGTCATTTGGGAAACAAATATAAAAGCAGCCTCTTCCATATAAACATTAGATTTTCATTAGTGCCTCAGATGCATTTATTTTTCTTTTGCAAAATAAGTCTTAAATTATATGTAGAGTAGCATTTTTACTTTGAAAAATGAAAACATTTTAGTTACATTTCCAAGTTGTGGACTTGAAAATTTAAATATTTACCAAAAGCACCTTGTAGAGAATTGGGGAAAATGATGATTCAGAAACAGCATGTGACATAGACTAGGTGAGAGTGAGGATTGTTCGTTTCCTGTTGGAAGAAAGAAACGGTGTTAACAATATATATGTATTATGCATTCATGTAATAATAATAATAAAAAAATCCTTCCCCAAGTGAATAATAACAGTTGAATAGCCTACTTAGTATGTTTTAGGAGCCTGACAAACTACGGTAAATGTGCTTTTAAAATCTCTTCTGCTGCATAAAGCAGGTTCTTTTCTTGTTTATGTTTAACATATTTCAATAATATATAACTTTTAAGGTCCTGATCTAGTTGAGTTCAGGAGATTTCTGGTGTTCTCCAATAAGACTTTATTTTTTCCCTATGTTCTCTGGGTTTTGGAATAGGCGAATTGTAGTTTTTTTAACAAAAGCAATCATTTGTTCTTAGAACAAATTGTTCAAATCTCTATTGTTAATAATGATACAGATTTTCACTCTCAGTTGAGGCTTTTTTTTTTAAAGCTCAGCAGTGATTGAAAACTATTGTAGCTGAAGAAGACAGTTTAAAGGCTATCCTTTGGCAGGGAGGTTTTCCTTAATTTTCCCCGAGATCTGCTAGAAGAAGTATGACATTACATACTGTCCTCAGCTTTTAATCTAAGCATTCTATACTTATTTCAAAATATAGTCTTTGGAAAATTGAGCAAAGACTCAAGTAACATTGTTGAGTTGCACATTGAGACATTTCATATTATCTTTGCAATGATTATTAGTAGATGAAAACTAGAATAGGTTATATTGCTTTCTATCATCACTTTCTTTGTGGAAGATTCATTTTTGTAATCTTTGACAAGAATACTTTACTTGGATTGTTGCTTAGGTACGTTTTTAAAAGATTTAATGCTGCATGCAGAGGTGCGGAGTAAAAACTTTTATGTCTTTACTAGGTCTTTTTCCAGATAGGGTAACCCTGTCTGGAACCATTTTCCAGCCCAGATAAGGTAACCTTGTCCATATAATTTTTATTTGCTAATCAAGAGCAGTTAAAAGCAGTTCACATTATTAAGTACGTAGTTTTTACATGTGACAGTATTCTGATGGCAAATTGAATTTGAAATAATTTAATGAAATCACACCATGATACCTATTTTAAATGTACTTTAAAGAAAGATATGTTTAGGCACAAGATATGTTTACACATTATAAAAATGCCCTTTGTTATACCAAATTCTTGGCAACTTGTCTTGTAATTGACACCAACTTAAAAGGTTTGATATTTTCCAGATAATAGGAAATTGGAAAAGCCACCCAGAGGATTCTGTACATGCAATAAACCTGCATATTGCCACTACATTATATGGACTAGAGTGGCTGACAGCAGTTCTATAGTTCTTAATAAAAGAATTGAATTTAATCTGTTTGTGTAATTGATGATTTTATATCTGGATCGTATGGTATAGTGCATATGATTGTACTGTGTAGCAATGGTGGGTTCCGGATCCCGTTTCAACCATATCGGCGTCCTCCACATGAACGTGCGCAGTGCGTGCACATATGCGTGGCGCATGCGCATGCATCTTACCTTCCAGCGGCGCCTCTGCGATGCTCCAGCTGCTTGGTGGAGTGTCGCGCAGGCTCTGTAAACGCCATGCATGTGTGCAGAAGCACTGAAGGCTTTAAAGGACAGGTAAGGAGCACGGGCAAGTGAGTGGGCCCTCCGGAGCACCATACTGGAACAGTACCTGGTGCTCTGGGCAGGTTCCCGTACACCCATACCGTACTTCCTGCAACCCACCACTGCTGTGTAGTTAATGCCATAAGCTCTAAATTCATACTGAATTTAGAAAGGTTTTAAATCTTGCTTTCCCAACCTAAAATAGTTCCTCTGTAAGGGATCCCACTCCCAATATTTAAGGGATCCCACATGCTAATCAGTCCTTCTTCCTTGATAGTGAGCCTTTAGAATACGAAAGTTTTGGCACTGAAAAATTTATTTTGACATTGAAGTGACTTGCAACTGAGTGAATAAATGACAACTGCAATTCTGTGGATTTGTATTTTTGCCACCAAAGAAAAAAGTGAATCGATACACCATTTTTTATGTACACCTTTGCATAAAATTGTGTTCGGGGAAATACATCTATGACTTCTAAAGAGATAAAATAGGATCATTCCTTTTTTGAATTGTTGAACCACAACTTCATTTTAGGTGTTCAACATTCCACTTTATACTTACTTATTCCATCTATGATGGAAAAGCAGCCAAACATAATAGAAATCAAGTTATTTTTCTGATTGTTTTAAAACTGTTCTTAAGAATTTAATTGCCATTTCTTAATACCCAGTTTAAGGTAGATTAATTTTTTTTTGGGGGGGGGAGCATTTTTGCTTATGTATGTGTATCTTATATTCTTTGAAGTGTTCTATTACCTGTGGAAAAGGAATGCAATCACGAGTCATCCAGTGCATGCACAAGATCACAGGAAGGCATGGCAGTGAATGTTTCGCTTCTGAAAAGCCTGCAGCCTACAGACCTTGCCACCTGCAGCCCTGCAATGAAAAAATTAATGTGAACACAATTACATCACCTAGATTGGGTAAGTAGCTAGAAATGCCATATGAAGATGACTATTCTGGTCTTGCCTGCCATTTTCAAGTTATGTTTCTCCAGCTCCTAAGATCAAAATTCTAGATTCTTTTTACCTCAATTGTGAAAGCAACATTAAGTTTATATTCCAGATAACCCATTTGACTATAATGATCTTCAATATAATGTCTCTGTCATAAAAGTACCATATGTAAACTATTTCAGAATTATAAATGTACCATATGCTGAATCATCCATATAACAGTCTAGATTTAAGAGGCTCCTACATTGCTTTCTCCATGGTCTAGTAGGGTTAGGTGATAGGTACTTTTGGATTCAGAAGCAACAACCACATACAGTAAGTATGAGTGCCTATGGCTTATTTCAAGGTAGTATGAGAAAACAACATAAAAGCATAAGACAGCAATAAAAAATATTCAAGAATACTAAGGAATATAAGAGGAGGCTATCCCAAAGTTAAGGAATATTTATTTATACCAGGTGGCAATGAGATCATTACAAGGTTTTTAGTTGAAAATAAGAACTATCGATCCTACTGTATACATATGTCTCATGCAAAAGACAAGACAAAAGAGAGTATAACCTTTTACTGATTAACATATTTCTTGCTTAATTTTATATTACGTTCTCAACAGTTACATGGAAATATAATTTCTGTGTACTCTGCATCTAAGGAAAAGAGATGTATATCACTATTCAATTCTTCTTTAGCAAGCTTATGGTGAAACCACTATTATAACTGTTCTTTGGATGGTGGATAATATACAAAAATTCTACTAGAGAATTCTCAAAAGTGGACATCTGTTTTTTTGCAGGAAATATCTAGAAGCTACTCTAGATGGTGTTAAGTGATATTGAACCCTAATAATTTGCTTAGAAATTTAGCCTTTGTTTCTACATTTTGAAAACCATTTTTATATTTTAGTTGTGTTTCATTCTTAGTTTGTTGTTTCATAACATGTTATCTAGTACATTTAAACACTTTAAATATGTGGCATATTTTTGTCCAGCTTGTAGGAGCTACCTTCTTTGCACTTGACAGATCTCTTGGGAAGTTGCATGCTATGAAACAAAGTAGTTCTGAGACCAGATATTCTTGACAAATAAAAATATAGCTACAGTCCAATGTTGTGTTTAGAACTGTGCCCACCTTCCCAGAAAAACAAGGCTAATAACTAAGGGAGCTAAAACATCCTAGAGCAGGATGTTACGCACACATCCTTATCTGTTTTATTTAATTGATTTTATTGATCTAAATGTGGTTTTGTAATTAGACTTGCTTACCATAACAGATATTTTCTGAAAATGCCCATAATCTTCTCTTAAAATTTCAAATGTGCAAACCAACCAGAAAGGTTGGATATGCCTATGTAATATGCAGCCATAGTGATGTCTGATTTTGTTTTATTTCACAGCTGCCTTAACATTCAAGTGTCTTGGAGATCAATGGACTGTATATTGCAGAGTGATACGAGAGAAGAACCTGTGTCAGGACATGAGATGGTATCAACGTTGCTGTGAAACATGCAGGGACTTTTATGCACAGAAGATGCAGCAGAGAAGTTGACCCATAGCAGGCAGGCTCGTGGGCTCTCAGCTTTTCACAATCACATTATTTATAAATTCACACACACTTCTTCAGACCAAGTATATCAAATTACATATAATTTAATCAAAGTAATTTATTTTTGCCCGCGAAGACATTTTTTTTAAAAAAAGGTTAAATAGCTTTTGTTTGGGTTTATGATCAGAGTTTCCATAATTAAATTTTATATGAATTATTTTGGATACATTTATGAGAATTTTTCTAAAAATAATATTTTAAATGTTTATATTCAATAAGGTAAGCAACTATTTTGGCATCCTTGCTGTTCAAAAGAGAAATAAGTAGTGCAGTACTACAAATAGATAAGTTTGCTAGTTTTGGTCACTTGAAGCCAAAGGCACTTAAGCCTACTAAATTGCTTATTGCATTGGATAATAAACTATCATACTACCCAGAATTTATTTTCTATTTAGATGAATAGTTTTTCTGTACTGTATATGAAAATGAAGTCATCTTTATTTTTATTTTGTTTATATTTTGGTGCTCAGAGTCAGATTGACTCCAGAATTTTTGCAATAGGTTTTGGAACTCCATTCATACTTTATAAAGGGCCATATATAACATGAACTGTTCTTGGAAATGTATTTATGTAGCAAATGTAACACTTGACTCAGCCATCCATGAATATAGTCAGTTTCCTAGGCTACATTTTTATCTTTGTTCCACCAAAATAATCTCAAGCGTCAATTCAATTCAAGTGTGGGTAATTTTCATCAGCCTTCTGTATCATTTTATATATTTTCTGTTTGGATGGACTCTGGAGATTGTTGGAACACCTTAAGTTGATAAGAGCTCTGTGTGCCCTTAGAAATATTCTATAGGAAATTATCTACTGTAATTTATAAATTTTTATATGAAAATTAGACAAACATGGCAAAGTAGGCATTTTAATCATGTGAACATATACTTGAACACAAGTATTGAAGCAGTTAAACACTGTAAAGATTTACACTGAATCTCTGTTGCACTCTTTTATCTAATGTAGAGAAACATCTTTCTAAACCTTGGAACATCTTTTGAAAGAAGTCTGTGCTAGTTTAACATGTCATTTGCTTTTAAGTATACCAAGCAAAAGGCCGGTGGCTAACCTGCAGTGTTCACATGTAATTTCTTGGAAATTTCATTTACCAATGGAAGAAACCTAATGCTTAAGATGAATTGGGCTACATTTTCAGGCTTAAAAAACTTAGAAGATACTTCTGTGATGAATTGTTTCATTAAAATGTTATTAAAAATACACGTTTACCATTTTGTGAAATGTGAAGAAAACACTTTCCTTATGAAATTTGTACATGAATCACTTGATTTTATATTTTCAATAAATATAATTAGAAATGTATAAATATATATTTTTTATAAATTCCATTTATATACCTTTTCTTATTCCTTAACATCTGTTTTCTGTTCATAATAAAATCAGGACACGGAGATGGGGAGAGCAAACACTGAATAGCCTTATTTTGAGTGGTTCAGACACAAAATTAATTCCAGAATTAACTAGAAATAATAATTGAAGAACTATAGATAATTTTACTTTCCAGCCATGTGTATGTAAGATCTTTCTCTATTAGTTCATTAAAGTGCTATCCACTGATCTTTAAATGAACTGAAAACTAAGCAGCATGAAATTTGTCCCTCCGTTGCTGATAAATACCTTTCCTATATATGGATCTCTCATGAGTCACACCCAGTAATGCTTTCCTGGTTATGAAAGTGCAGAACCTGATACACAGACCAATGGTTGATTCTTCTAGCTACAGTGGGACCTTGGGTGCCGACTCTAATCCATTCCAGGACTTTGGTCAGCACCTGATTTGGTCATTTTCAGAAGCAAGACAAACTCTGCATGCATGCACACACAAAAAATGGCGGGGCAGGGAAAATCACCGCAGCTGTGTTTATTCAGCACCCGAGGATGTGTTTGTGACGTGACTGAAACATTTAGCAGATTTTTCGGTCAGCACCCGAATTGTTTGTCCCAGCCGAACCGAGGTCCCACTGTATGCTTTTATCCCTTTTAATCATGTCACTAACTGACAGTAAAATAAGATTCTTCCAATCACAACACTACCATAAAAATGGGGCAAATCTGATAGTAGGACTTTTATATCTTTAGATTCTTTCCCTACCCCATTTTGTAACAGCTCAAGTTGAATAAAACAAACACAAACCTATCCAAGTCATGAAAGGAGCTGAGTTACACAGCCCAGTATTCTTTAAAATATTTCCTTGCCTTTCTTTCATATTCCTTTCATATTCATAGATAACATGTGACAACTATTAGATTCCTCCATGTTCTGTTCAGTGGTTCATTTTGGAATAAGAGGTTGGTCCTATCATTTCAATATTGTACTACTTCAGGCTATTATACAATTTCAGTATTGTTTCAGCCCCCCTTGTCCAAAGTAATTGTCTTCATGTTTCATGCACTGTTATGTATGATTGTAGAAAAATAATATCAGGATGGTAAGTGCAACATTGCCTGGGGAGCCATAACACAACAGCAGGTTTTAAAAAATGGTGCATGAATAAGTCTATAACTTTCCTGAATACTGAATGCAGTTTACTGTATGTGCTCCTCTCTGTGGGAAGAAACAGACAGCATTAGGTTATCTTATATTGTGTGAAATTATTTTAATTCTGCTCCTGATTGTGAAAAAGCAGTTAGCCACACAAAAATTAAAAGAAAGGCCTAAAATAAGGAATATAACTATAAATATCAAAAAATTAAGCCATTTCCAGTTCTCACTGCAGCTGCTTTATGTTGCAACCCAATGATCAGAACAGTTTGATGCTTAGAAAAAGCATGGAAAAGGAAAGGTGACTGGCCATCTTCAAGCATATGTTGAAAGCAATATGAAAAAGGTCGCCAAATGCCTGTTATATAACTTAATCATATAAATGTTAAAACTCTGTTTTTCCAGTAGAATCTGGCAAAGGGTTGTTGCATTTAATTAGATGGTGCAGTGCATTTGTCTGATTCTTCCTCTTCTCCCAAAGCCGTATTAGTTCTAATTAGGAACTCTTTTGAGAGCTTTTTTTCGTTTCCATCTTTGGAAAGGTCATATGCCATGTCAGTTTGCAATCTGGGTTACATCAAAATCATGCTGCAAATCAAATCGTTTTCTCCTGCATGGTACAGAAAATTCATCTTTCCTACTTCAGTTGGCTGAGCTAAGTTGTCTTACATTTTTAAACTCTAAAATGCTACATGAGGGTAGTGTGCTATAGATTCAAATCATGCACAGTTACTAATAACCACATTTGATGGGCCTCTTCATAGCTTTCTCTGCAATTTATGCAGGCATTAGGAAATGAACTTGCTTGGCATTCAAGAAGGCCAGTTACAATTTCAAGTACCAGAAAAGCCCTATCTTTGTTCACTTAATTAATTATTGAAAGCAAAACTAGCTGCTGAGAAGAGTAAGTCGGTTACAATAAAAAGGTAAGGGAGAAAGATGGATTTCTCGGCATTGCCGAATAACAACCCTGATAAATTCCTTCAGCTAGAAGTGAAGTCCTTAGCAAAAACATCAGCCTTTTTACAAACCTGGTTGGCAAATTTTCCACAAGAACCTTTTCCTGAAGAACAAAAGTGGCACAATCGAGTCTATTCACAGGTAAGTAGCTTAAGTTCCAGACTTGGTCCTAATTTGATGTAATGAGACCCTCTAGTCATGGAAGCAGAGTTTCCAAACTTTTGGCAATTATTGTTCACGCTTTTTTTGCTTTCGGGCTTTTGACAAGAATCCAGTAAGAGAATATATGCAAGGCAATAGTGTCACACAACGTTTTATATTTAATCTAAGGGAAACAACTAAAAGTGAGGAAATGTTTTGTTCCTCAGTTACTACAAAATAATAATCAACTCTCTTTTTCCCCTTCCATTTTCACCCTCACAGGGTTGCTATTTTGGGTGAAGAAGTATTTTAAATTAGTAGCGGTAAAATGATAGTGAAGAAAGTCGGGCAAAAGCAGAGAGTTTTGTGGTGATGGTATTGTTTAGCTGTCTTACTTGAATTGTGTGAATCCTGAACCAAGGGCAAGAATCCTGCTTTATGTGTCCTGAACCCATAATGCTCAGGTTTGCAGCCACTATTGTGATCTTTTGTTATTTCAGTACTTGGCTCACTGCTGAATCCTGTACATAAAGCAGATGAACAAGATTTCTTGCTCTGTGCTCAGGGCTATCAAAAACAACTTTTTGTTGTTCTTACAATAAAAGATCCTCAAGTACGCATATGAAGTGACATTTTCTACTTACGTATGTAAGCATGTTGTCTTGTCTTGCCATATTTTCATAGATCTTATCCTACAGCATAGGCACAGGTTCTATTCTTTTGACTTAAGCCAACTTTTTAAAAGAGATGGACAAAGAGCTGGATGTTATTTCTTTTATGGAATCTCGAACACAAAGGACTCCAGAATTATTTGTTTCCTTGTTTTTACTCCAGCAATCCAGCTACTGTCTGAAATCTTTTCAGTATCCTGTAATCCTAATACCGTAATTGAAATTTGTTGCTATATTTTATCTCAAGATGCAGACTGAATTATTTCTTTTTTGTCTATTTTTCCTCTCGTAATGCCTCCCATCTACCTTTTGTAATATCTGATGAACAGCTCTTGAAGGTGTGCATGTTGATCATGAACTTAAGTTGGCCCATTAAAGATATTACCCTAATAATTACAAATGGAATGAAAAAAAACAGTACTAAGCACCTATACCCGTGATGGTGAACCTATGGCACGTGTGTCTGAAATGGCACGCGGAGCAATGTCGCCTGGCATGTGCGGTGTCGCCCATTCCTCTTTCAGCTTTGTGGAGCGCATGCGCACGCAATGACCAGCTGGAGTTTGTACCTGCGGCAGTGCCGGACAGACTAGCTGGCTGGTGTGCATGCGCACTTTGGAAACCAGAAGTTCATTTTTTGGTGCATGCATGCCTCTTGGGCAGCTTCTCTTCCTGGTTGCGACTCAGATGAGCATGCGCACACATGAGCGCTTCACATGCTAGCTCACTTTTCAGCACTTGGTGCTGAAAAGGTTCGGCATCACTGATTTATACTATATAAGTATCAGTCCAATAAAATAGACCAGATTAAAAAATCAATGCTATTTAAATTACTACTTTTATTGAAACAGTTATAGTTAGTGAATCTTGTAAATCTGTATATACTTCGACCACCCTCACTTTATCTTCATGTGAACTAGGGAATGATTTGTCTAAAATATTTTTTTAAGTTGTTTTCTTGGCCTGATCATTGTTTTGGTACTGACTCTTTCTCTTTTCCATCAAGGTCTGAGTCTCTTTGAGAGCGGGCGGCATACAAATTAATTAATTAAATAAATAAAGGTCAGTCCCCCTCCCCGCTACAAAACATAACTTAAGATAGAAAGATGTCCCAGAATGGATTGTAAGTAATGGGATTCATTGATTTCCGCAGGATTTACATCAAAATAAATAAACTTGGAATTTTAGCCTAAATTATTTTAAGATATTTTTACTATTAAAAATAATAATAATAATGTTGCAAGTTCTGGTATTAAACATGATGTATGCCATATGTAGGATAAATGATCAAGAATGAACCATATGCTGGTTTAAGGACAAATGAGGTTAAGGATTCATTACTACCAGTATGTTTTGTATAGAGAAGGATATGAATAATGACCCAGGTCCTGGGGCTCATTAAATCTTGAGGGTAAGCAAGAATTTCTGTCTACGAATTTGTTTTTGAAAAAAAGAGTTGTTTCTTAGAACTCAGTGCCTCATATAAATTGCATATGTGAGGCTATCAGGACGTCACAAACACTCCATTCAGATTAATATATCCATGTGTGTTTTATTTGTTTTTCATCTAGAAGTTTAGTCTATTCTCTATAGAGGTGGAAGTAAAGTATTTCTCAATCTGTTAAATAACTTCTATTGCAAACCAAAAAAATTTTACCCAATGCTTTTTTATCTTACTCTACTAATTATCAGAGAGTAAAATAAAATAATCCACAAGTAATACTAAAGTTAGCTGAGTTTTCTTCAAATGCTGTGCAAAACCATATGCATAGAAGTATTTCATCTTATCCAACTATTCTTACATAAATAGCACTTGGAAGTTGAAGCTCTAATAATACAAAAATGTTGTTAATATTATACTAATATATGGTGATTAGTTTGGAACAAGCTTATTCTTAATTATAGAGTTTCCAAAGACCTTTGAATGTTTTGGCCAAATCAATTTCCCACATTTTAAATGTAAGTAAGCCAATAAAAGAGTTATTGTTTATAACCTTGGGCCCTGAACCTTAGTTGAAATTACTCCAATGTACATTTAGATGTAAAAATAATTAAAGATTTCTCAGAACAAATGCTTTGCAGATGTTTGAGATAAAAAAAATGGCAAAGTTCTCCAGGAAATGATAACATCCTAGTTTTACTGGGCAAAATGGTGTTATTGCATTGGCTTTATACACATGCACAGTGCAACTGTTTTAGAAATACCATACCAAATATGGGCAACCGCACCGCAACGAAGTGATGAAACTAGGATCAGGAAATCACAAGTTCCAGTCCAGTCTCAGCCAGTCAAACTATTTGTCAGTCCAATCAGCCTCTTGGGTTTGTTAATGTTGCAAAAAATAAAAAGGAAACAACACTTTGTATACTGTCTTGAGTTCCTGAAAAAAGGCAAATCCAATCCATTGAATGAACAAATGAATGACAAGGCAGGTCAGTATTATTAATGAGGCTGGTAGTGTTATGAATCTAGACTTTTAGATAGGCAGGATATAAATCTAAAAAGAAAAATGATGATCATTTATTTGAATACTATTAAATTTGCCTATAAACACATATTATTTTAAAATTACACACAGACACACACAGGTGCACATATACATGTACACACACACACACACACGCACACACACACACACACAAATAGCCCAGAATTGCTTTTTGTGAGATGTGCAGCTATACAATTTTATTAATAAATAGATAAATGTTCAAATAAATATTGAGATTTCCCATTTGGTATAGTGGTTAGACCATCAAACTAGAATCTGTGAGACTTTGTTCTAGTCATTCCTTAAGCCCAAAGCCAAGTGGGTGACTTTGGGCTAGCCACTTTCTCTTAGCCTTAAGAATAAGCAAATCACTTCCAAAAATGCTACCAAGAAAACTTTAGAGACTAGTTGCACTTACTTGAACACTATCAATACAGCTTGAATCACTATCACTGAGATACAAAAGATTTTGTACAATCTGCTTCATTTGGCACTGAAATAAAGCGAAACTGATCTCCTGGGAGAAATGCATTGGCATTCCATTATTTGGCTGCTAATTCCAAGAAGATTGTCACTTCAGTCTCCGTCTTATAGTACAACTTTCAGTGAGGGGATGAAAAGTAGATATTCCTAGGCTGCGTTCAATTTGGGATTAGAGGGTATACAGAAAGAATTACAGAAAGAGCTACTAAAATACCTGGGGGCCTTGAGCAGATCCATTGTGGAACAGCTTTTTTTTTTTGTTTAGAAAAAATTGTGAGTTCAGAGATACATCATCATCATGGAGATATGGAAACACTTGATAGCATATTATGTATCAAACTATGCATGACATAGATAAATATTGGTGAATCTAAAAAGTTCATCAAACCATTTGGGCAGCCATACTGAATTCACTAGAAGGATGACTGCCCAAGCATTGCAAAATGATGAGAAATCTGCTTCTGCTAATATGCTTTGTAGAGTACTTCTTAAAATATCTACTTAGACATTGCTACTAATTGGTGCTTTGAAGTATTTGTTCTGCATCATGTCTCTAATATCAATTTTAATCTGAATACCCTGAGTGATTGTTTTATCATACACAAATCTTTCCTCTTATTAAAGAGCCATTCATATTTGTCCAATGGTTTGATCCAATTACAAGGAGAAAACAGTGGTATTGTTTTTCTCAACAGTATCTTTTCAGTGCCACCGACTGATCATTTCTCAGAAGTAATTTCTCTCAGACTACATTCTGAGCATAAGGTTGATCTTTAGGGAGCCGAATAATAGCCCTCTTTTATTGTGTGTGTTTTCTAGAGAGAAAAGAAAAACATCCAGGAGCAGCCTGTTTGGCAGCTGGCCCCGCTTCACCCAGTAATGATTGACAAAGCTCTTGGAAAGCATGTTACGCCTGTCACTTTGAAATCAACCATCAAAAGCAACCCTCTTTATGATGGGATCCTTGCCGATGATTGTTGGGAGAAAAGGAGACATAACCCATCATGGACAGTCCAAGATTATGATAGGCATTCCAACACTAGCCTGCCTTACTATATAAAGGTACAATCTACAGTAACAATAATATGGGATTTTATGCAACTGAGAATTGAAAATAAAAATATACAATAATTAATGAATAAAAGAGAAGAGCAAAGCAAAATGATTGGCTTGGGAATAGAATATACTATCCATTTGTCCTGGGGGGGGAGGTCAAAAGATTAGACAAGATTGCCTATCTTTCACATCAAAGGATCTGTCAAAGGAAATCAATAGCATTTCTCAACATGGCTTTGTAAGATGTCAGGAAGCAAAGGTCTGTTGACAAGACACTGGTTTTCATCATTAGCAACCTGAAAGTACAGTACTACTACTAACTCCTTGACAGTTTAGTTAGTATTTAGTTACAGCAGTACTTAAATTATATGTTTAATAGCAGAAAGCAGAGTTTGTGATTTCTTTTTCTCTTACTTAACATTTAGAGCCAGTTTTGTGTAATGGTTAAGGCATCAGGCTAGAAATTTAGGAGAGTGTAAGTTCCAGTTCCACCTTAGGCACAAAGGCAGCTGGGTGAACTTGGGGCAGATTGAACAGAAAAAATAACAAGAAATAATATCAATTTATTTAATTTTGATGTTAATTAAATGTAAAGAAATGGAAATGAAACGACACATACTGCTTTGTATCTTTGAATATTTTTTTTTTACTATTGTGTGATAATTTTCCCTTCTATTGTCTCACACATTATATGCTAGTGAAAATTATATGCTTTAAGAATGCAATGTTTGTATTTAAGAATGTGGAGGGAAAAATAGATTGAAACCATAGTGTGATATTTCTCCCAGTTTTTGCAAATGCTACCAAAATTGATGCAATTTTTAAAATCATGATGGGAATCCATTCAAATCACCAGATTTCTTGAAATGGAATCAACAGACAAGTAGCTTTGTTCTATACTGATGTCATCCAGCAGGAAGTTGTATGATTTGTCTAGGTACAATATTAATAGTAAACCAAATAAGTTCGTATGATTTTTTTTAATGGTACAAAAAATTAAGATCTAAGAAAATTTAAAATCTTGAAAAAAAT
This sequence comes from Thamnophis sirtalis, assembly GCF_051295495.1. Classification (NCBI taxonomy): domain Eukaryota; kingdom Metazoa; phylum Chordata; class Lepidosauria; order Squamata; family Natricidae; genus Thamnophis; species Thamnophis sirtalis. Next base: position 58,757,664 of record NW_028261385.1, read on the forward strand.
CTAAATTATCTGGAAAAAAGTCTCTTTCTTTTCCAAGCCCAAAAAGCCCTTCAAATGTTTTGAGCCTTGGAAAGAAAAAAGACTTTTTATCAGACAGATAATTTAGATTTTTTTCAAGATTTTAAATTTCCTTAGATCTTAATTTCTTGTACCATTAAAAAGGAAACACAAGAAAAAACGAAAGGAGGAAGAATTCCTTCTGTAGAAGGAACTTTTCTATATGAAGCAAAAGCAAACAAAGAAACCTTTGCAATGTGTTTAATTCTTTTATTTTAATTGTTGTAACACATGTGGGAGCACCTAAGCTAAGACTAGGTGTTTCATTGTTTCAGGATTTTGCAGATCAATAAGAAATTAATAGAATATCAGTCCTGTACCTCTTTTAAGTGGATAAAATATTCCAATAGAAGAGAATATACATAGCACAGGATTGAATTGTCCTTTGTGCTCTCAGGGCTGGTTCTTTTTTTGCAGATGATTCATTAGCCAACTAAACAATATCATCAGTACATAAATATACTTGTTCGTTTAACTCAGGATTAGCAATCCATGTCTGATTAATTCCCTGCGTTTTCTCAGCTCTTCTTTCATTTTTGTAGCCCCCCCCCTCAATATGCATCCAGCAGAATGGGATGATTATATAACTAATTTATGATGTTATTGTGGAAAAGATACAAATTCTTCATCCACGTCAGTTGTATCATGAAATGCATATTAGTTGATCCCTTTCTCCCTATGGAAGGCCAGGCCCTCAAGGTAATGCCATCAAAATTCAGTATGATTTTTTCATTCTCTTTTTTAAACCAAAAAAAAACACCCGGTTTAATAGCTGCATTAACCTATTTACTGAAATTAAAAGAGATGTCAATGTAAAAAAGAGGGCTTACCACTGAAAGCATTGCAACGTGGACCATGGATGCGAAAAGTTAAACATAGATTATCCAAAGAGGGTAGGATACAAATACCAAAAGGTTATTCACCCACCTACCCCCATCTGAGGCAGGGAGAAAGTCTAATCTTATGCCCATGGCTAAACCCAGTTACCATATGTATTAGAAAGAGGGATGTAATTTATTGCTAAGTATGTTCAGTTATATCCAGTTATGGTCCATACATAAGAAAACTCAAATTAACTTTCTTGTAGGAAAATCCAAATGATTTACAGTACTGGATGGAAGATATTTATACTCCAGGATATGATACCTTGTTGAAAAAGAAGGAGAGAGAAGGAAAACGGTCTAGACACTGTCTTATCTTGCTCCTTGTATTGCTAGCTGGTATTGTGATGGCTGCTGTAGCAGCCTGCATCATGTTGATCTGATGAGCCAAATCTAGCTATTAAAGTTTATTGCACAATCCTTTCCTTTTTCTTTTACATTTCTTTGGCTAAATTGTTACTATTATTAAGATCAATTAAATAAGCCAGCCATGCTTTAATTTAATTCTCATGATTTCAGAAGAAACTAAATGCAACAAACTTTTTTTAATAAAATATTTTTATTTTTTGAATAAACACAAACAAAATCATCTTCCATTACAAATTGTAGAAAGTGTGTCAATTGGTTACAAAGAATTTTCGTGCATCTCTTCCACAGTCATCACCTATAATTCATATCAAGTTATATATTTTACACCACATATATTTATATATATTGCTATCATCATATCTTATCCTTCATATGACTATAGTTGTTTTAACGTCCCTTTATAACAAACATTCCAAAATTTAGAACAAAACCACATAGTTGCATTCCCTTATCTATTTTCAATAGCACCCAACCACCTTATACCTTTATAACACATTCAAAATAAAAATTAATTATGTTTAATAACAAAAATTAGACCTCTTTTCTTAATCATTGTTTACAATTTATATCCAATTTCCATTTTATCCTGACAATACAAATTATTACATTATTATCATTTTCAGTCATTTATTTAACATTAGTTTGACTAAGTTTAATTTACTTTTTCCCCTTTTTTCACCCTTTAATTTTTTTTACCAAATTTCATCTTATCAAACCAATGCATATATATACATTGTTGTCATTATCAAATATTTATCTAACTTTATCCATTAACACTACATTTTTAACATAATGCTCTAATTTTAACAACATTTTTAGACCTCTTTTCTTAATTATTGTTTACAATTTATATCTAATTTCCCTTTTATCGTGTCAATACAAATTATTACATTGTTATCATTATAGTCATTTATTTAACAATAGTTTGACTAGGTTTAACTTACTTTTCCCCCTTTTTTACCATTTAAATTTTTTACCAAATTTCCTCTTATCAAACCAATACATATGTATTGCTAATTGTTATCATTATCAATTATTTACTTAACTTTATCATTATCACTATATTTTTAACATAATGCTCTAATTTTAACTAAATTTAAGTAGTGTTTTATTATTACTTTTCATATCTCAACCAGTCTCTTTCCAATAATAGTGTAGTCCTATTTCTTTTGCCATTTGTGGTATTAGTCTTCTAGTTATTTCCTTAATCAAATTTGTTTGGACTTCTCTTCACAACTTGTTACTTTTACATATCTTGTAAAATCTCAAAACCCTCCACCAGCTTTTTTAATCAGTTTATCTTTGGTTATCAGTAGAGTTTTTGTCAAAATTTCTCTCCTTAAGTCCATCCATTCTTCTCTTTTTTTCTTCTATACTTTGAAATCTGTAGTAAAGCACCTTTCCATCTATCTTCCCTTTCCTTGTTCCACTCTTTCCATCTCCAACCACACTCAGTCCACTGTCAATATACATGGTTATCTTGCCTCTTTGTTCATTTTTCCCCTGGGTTTTTAGGACTCCAGCCTTCACTTTTTCTATTTGCTGAATATCTTCCATTTGCTGAATATCTTCCATTTTTCCATCATGTTTTACCACATTAAAGTTTATATTTTCAATATTTTCCAATCTCTTCTCAATTCTCTCTGTTGTTTCTAATAATTTTTGAATTCCAGATATAATCTGTTGTAATGTTATGGTTTCTTTTTGAGGTCGTGCAATCCTTCCAATTAATAAACACTGCCACTCTTGTTTAAAAACAAATCTTTGTTTTCACTTCTTTCCAGGTAGCAACAAGCATCCAGAGAGCACCTGCATAACCAAGTTCTTAAATGAAACAAAATAAAAAGAAAAAATCCATCCCAACCAGTATTGTAGAAATAAAGGAAAAGATTTAATCCATAGGTTAAAAAAAAGAAATAGAAGAGAATCTGAAACTTTCACTTTAAAAAGTAAAAAATATTCACAAAACTTCCATTGATAGAAAAAATAAAATAAAAAAGATAACACACTGTCCAATAATGCTTAGTTTTGCCACTTATTTCCTTTTCTTTACCATTTTAATTTAACTTCAATCTTTTTTTGGCAGTCTTTTATAAAAATAAGATTTCCTCACCAGATGGACACACTTTCTCTTTCCACTTTTCCTCCCATTGCGGAGCTGTCCCGACTTCAGCAGCTTGAGGCTGTGTTTTTTGTTGCTGGCTAGAAGAGATTCTCTTTGATCAATCAGGGACTTTGTGATGTCCCTGAGATTAGCAAGATGGACTCTTCCCTGTCACCATCTCTTTGGGATGGTTTATGTCCAGATGGAGTGTCCAGCGGCAAAAGTGTCAACTGCGATCTCGGAGCTCCAAGGTCACACATCATACCGTCGCGATATCAGCTCCTTTCTTAAATGCAACAAACTTGATCTAGGTCCAGTTTTCTAATTTGCTTTTAAACAGTGATCTATAAAATCTCCTACAGCAAAGCAATCTAAAATTAACAAGTGGTAGTGGCTATACATTTACGTTGAGGAAAACATTGGTTAATGAAACAGTGTAAAATATAGTACAAACTTTTTTAGAACTACTTTGAAATTGAAACTATACTACAAATGTAAAATGCCCATCTGTCATGTGACTCTAAAGGTATTGGTCTGATTTTCACATTGCCTTGCATCATAATGTGATACACTTTTTAAAAAATAAACCATGAATTAAAATTTACTGTGTTCTGTGAATACAAGATATAGATAACAGTTATGTTTATTTAATAATTTATTTATTTATCAGATTTATATAGCTGTCCATCTCATAAATGTGACTCTGGACAGCATAGTTAGTGAGCAGTCAATGGAAACATTTGAAATGCAACTATTATAAATAAATATAGAATGAAACATAAAAATAAAGCTGCAGGGGAGTGAACCAGCATCCTTCATACAATATAATCATTTCTCCATTTCTCTGATTCACCAAGTCTGGTAAAGAAAAGGACACACACACACACACACACACACACACACACACACACAGACAGAAAGACACACACACCAAGTTTTGAGGAGGTTTATAAATTCCAATAGTTTGGGGCCAACTTTTCCTTGGGGAGAGATGTTTCGCAGGGTGGGGACCACAGTAGAAAAGACTTACTTTTTGGATCTCAACAGATGAAGCACTTTAGCAGATGGGGCCTGTAACTTAATTTATTCCGCCTGCTGGGTCTGATGGGGTGGGTTGATATAACTAGAGAGAGAAGGGTTCCTTAAATAACCCAGTCCCATGACACATGGGCTTTTAAAGTCAAAACCAACACCTTCAATTGAACATCTGCACCTCTGCATTTTGCACCAGAATGCTTTTCTAGGACAGCTCCAAGTAGAATTTAATAAATAATTCCCAGTGCTCCCCTCTCCCTCCACTCTTCCCCCTCTTCCCCCTCTATTTGTATGTATAAGTATATGACGTAAACATACAGTATATGTGTACACACACATAAACACACACAAACCCTGTATGTATGTATTTATTTATTCATGGGCCTTAGACAGGGCCAATTTGGTTTCACATGCAAAACCTGAAAACAAGAACCCTATTACTTTCCATCTGCAACTGATAGGTTTCTTTTGTTGACATTTATAAGTTTCTTTATTATCTTAGCTGATAGCTACTGAAATAATTATGATCTTTTCTCCAACTCAATTGGAGCCACCTTGGTTGTGTTCATTGGTATCTTGTCATCCATGAATCCTAAAACTATTTACTGTATATACGAAGCAATGGTGAAATTCTTTTTTTTTTACTACTAGTTCTGTGGACGTGGCTTGATGGGCATGGCAGTTGAAGGATAGTGCAGAATCCCCATTCTCTCCCAACTCTGGAGCCAGCCAGAGCTGGTATTTGCTGGTTTGCCAAGCAAATTAGTGGGGTGGGGATGAGATTTTGCCATATCCTTCCCCTGCCACACCCACTAAACTATGCCCACCAAGCCATGCCCACAGAACTGGTAGTAAAAAAATTGAATTTCACCACTACTATGTAGGCTGAAATTGACAAAATGCATCTCCAAGAAGCCAGAAGATACTGACAACTCAATCACAAAGCAAAATCCCTTCAAAGATATGGAAATCTCCTAATCACAACACTGTTTCCTGATGCAGGATCTCTAATGTCAGACCCCTCATAAAATTCCACACCTAGAAAAGATCAACACATCTCGCAGGGCAAGAGATTACCTTTCTCACTGGACTACAACCATTCTCAGGGCAAAATCACCTCAATTAACACATCCATACAATCAAAACCCACTATTACTACAATTATGCTGTTAAGTAAACTCTGCCTATGCTCCATGCAACTTGTCCTGTGTATTCTTTATTTGACCCGGCCTGGATTTGAACCCAGAACTTTCTCCTAACAATGCAAACCATGTCAAAAAAATAAATGTAATCTAATTAGCTTCTTTTACCATGGATTATTTATTCATCTACCGTTATAGCCTAATTGCATGTATATTGGAACCACTAATACAATTCTAAATGAGTATGTTCAAATGTTAGATGTGGATTTTGAGACAAAATCATTTAGTCTGATGTATTTTGGTGAACATATGAATATGTGGAAATGAGCCCAGGACAGCAGCAATGTTTCCACCTATAAAAATTTCAGTTCTCCTGTGTTTCCACTGAGTTGGGCCAGGATTTTAGAACATAAAACCACTTTGGCGTTAAGCATTTTTTGTGGTTCTAACCTCTGACAGACTTTGTGTTGTGTGGGAACACCAAAGATTAGGCTCTTTGATTTACAAGGACACATTTTTAAAGGAAATGTTGACAAAGCCTCAAAATCTATTGTCATCAAGTCCTCCTGAGCCTTCTACTTCTTGTTTGCTATTAGATTCTGATAAATCAGAAGCAACATAGATGGAATAGAATCAGAATTTCACAGCAATTTGGAATAGATTTGAATGCTAGGAAAGTGAAAATAATTTTCAATTAATTGAAGAAAGCATGGAGACAATAATTTTCATAATGGTGCAGAAACTGGATAATAACTGAACTCTGTTAAACATTAACTTGCATTCCTACAAGTTGAACATACTCTTCACTATTATTCTGCTCCTTGCTACATTTTTAAAAAAGTGAACAACAGGAAATATTAAAAAGAAATCTATTTATGTACATAACTAAAGTTGATGGGTGGAGACCTAAAACAAAAATATTGTACTTTCCAGGAATGCAGCCAATAACGAGCCTTTCTTAACCAAGCTTTGTGTATGTGAGGGGAGAAAGAGAGGGGGAGAAGTAGGTTGTGTTTGAGTTGGGATAGTCTTTTTCACCTTTAAACTTCTAACTTGAAGTAGTTTGCATTGCTGCCATCTAGTGAAAACTGACTTTTTGGAATTGTATTTCCATGATTTGCTGCCACCTGGTGACATCATTATATTGCAATCCAGTGTAGTCTTTTGTAAAACGCTTGCGTTTTAACAGAATTACAAGGAAGACTTGGAAGAGACCCTGGAGGTCTTTCACTCCAATCCCCTGCTCAAGCAGGAAATCTTACGCCGAACCTTTTAGGGACAGAGTGCCAAAACCAAGAGCCATGCAGATGCTAGAGCGCCGGAAAGCTAACAACCTGAGGACTGAGCTGGGTGATGGCGCACGTGCCCATAGAGAGGGCCAGAGGTTCGCCATCACAACCCTATACCATTTCGGATACATGGTTGTCCAATCTCTTTTTAAAAATTTCCAGTGTTGGAGCATTCACAACTTCTGGAGGCAAGTCATCCCACTGATCAATTGTTCTTTCAGGAAATTTCTCCTTGGTTCTAGATTGCTTCTATCCTTGATTAGTTTACATCCATTGCCTCCTATCCTGCCTTCAGATGTTTTGGAAAATAGTTCTTCCTTGGGGCAGACCTTTAGATATTGAAACACTGCTATTATGTCATCCTTAGTCCTTCTGTTCACTAAACTAGACACACCCAATTCTTGCAACCAATCTTCATACATTTTATCCTCCAGTCCAGTTTTGTATATGATTAGGAATATATAACATAAATAATATAACAGATTGCAGACCATTCATTTAACAACTGCTCAAAGTTACAACAGCATTGAAAAGGTGATTTACAACTGGTCCTTGCACTGATTGTGATCCAGGCACTTGGCTACCAATTATGACAGTTGCAGTATCTTCCAGTCATATGATCACCATTTGCAACATTCCCAGCTGGCTTTCAACAAGTAAAGCCAATGGAGAAGCCAGCAGGGGAGATCACAAGTCACAATCACATGAAGAATCACGTTATGACCACGGTGGTTAGCATAATGACCATGACAAAAAAGATCATAAAATCGGGTGCAGTCATATGATGCCTCACTTACTTAACCACATTACTTAACAACACATTTTCTAGTCCTGATTGTAGTTGTAAGTCAAGGATTACTGACCACCACAGATAATAAAAGTACATGATGATTGGCTTGGATAAAACAATTAGCACACAAAACACAAAACTATATCCAAATCTAGGCTTTTGTGGGCTGTTTTAAGTATATAAAAGGCATAACATTTTAAATCAGGAACAGGAATGTTTCATGTATCTGTCTACACTTGTGACTGTGGAGCAGACTGTTGAGTGTTTTCTTTGGGTGAAAATACTACCATAAATTAGGAATTACTATTGTGACTACAATCATATTGGTTGCAACTTCTTTCTGAACTCTAGGCTCTTCAGTTAGTAAATGTGTCACTTTTCAGCACGAGACGATTGCTCAATGTGTTTTAGCTCTATGTCCTGGATTTTGCTCCTTATTGCTTCAAATTTACACCTACAAATAACATTGCTGGTGTTCAATTTATTTTGTGTGTACTTTTTATAAATTGAGCATGTGGAAGTTTTGATTCAATGTAACATTTTCTTCAGATAGTGGATAGCATCCTAAAACATTCAGCCAATTCATTTGCAGTTGTATGATATGACACTGTTGTATTCACAAATACCCCAGGGCATTCTGATCCTGTGCCTACTACCGTTAAAAAAAGTTGTGGCCACAAGTGGTTCTGCAAAGGCTATGTGACTTCTTTTCCACAACAATGCTGCCATCCCCATAGGTTAAGTGATATGGATTCTGGGTTCATTTGGACATTCCTGGCAAGCTGAACAACTCATAGCTGTTTAATTTATTGCTCAATAAACAAAACCGCAAGCTAATGCCACCATCTTTACCAATACCCTCACTTGGATAGTATGATGATTTTCAATCTGCACATAATTCAACTCTGCCAATTCTAAATTTAATATGGCAAAGGTCCAACTGCATATTCTGATTTTTTTTTCAATATAGTCTCATGACATCTGGGTTGCTATGTAGACTTGAAATAGTGTCAGATCACGTAGAGTTTCTCCTTAAATTATCTCAGATGTGACGGGAAAACTCTAAATCTCTGAAAGTATGTCAAAGGAACCCTCACCCAATAGTAATTTTTTCAGATTACTTATTCTATAGTGCTACATGAGGCAATGTGTCAGCCTCTGTTTTGCTGCTTGCTTTTTGGCTGCCATTGAAACGGGGAGGGAGGGCATGGTATTTGGGTGTGAGAAATAATCTGTACAAGAGGGCTGTTATTTGGGAGTTGTTCTCACCTTCTATTGTGCATGTGGCAAGAAAGGGAGTTTCCCGCCAAGGCCAACTGTCCGGCATACAAACCTGATGATGCTTTTTGAAGATGTCTTCCACCTGACAGCTGTGGTGAAATTGGATTGGACTATGGACTGGGGTTACCAAGGGGAGGGGAATGGGTCATGTTTTGATATCTAATGCTTTCGCGCGCTTTTGCTCAGATCCAGCTTTGCTTAGCTTCTATTTACTTATAATCAGTAAAAGTACTCTTAATTCTGCAAAATGGAGTTGAGTGGTTTCTTTCTTGGTTATTAAGTGAAGCAGTCCACATTTGATCATGTATCCTTTTGACTCTTGTTTGTACTGTGTCTTCCAGAGAATAAATCCCAATGCTGTATTCAAGCAATCAATCCCTTTCCTATAAGTACTGATTGAAATAGCAATAGCAACAGCATTTAGACTTATATACCATTTCATAGTACTTTACAACTCATTATATGCTGCCTAAGTCATTTACAGAGTCAGCATATTGCCCCCAACAATCTGGGTCCTCATTTTACTGACCTCAGAACAATGGAAGGCTGAGTCAACCATTAACCAGTCAGGATTGAAGAAATTGAACTCCTGGCAATATGAGCAGAGTTAGCCTTCAATACTGCATTATAACCACTGTGCCACCACAGCTCTTATATTTAATTCCCAGAAAGCAAGCATGTAAGTTCTATGTTTATTTGTGCATAATTCTTATTTGCAGCAGAGAAGGACTGTGATGCAGAGGTTATTAGGTACTCACTGCTGTCCTTCATAATGTGTTATGCCGTTTGTGGTGAATCAGGTTGCATGCGAGAGATTGTTAAAAGAAAATAAAGAAAGCTCTTTAATGCCATCTAGTGGTTAGATTTTTGAAGCCCAGTTTTGATCTGGACCTGAAAGTACGGTAGTACTTTCTGAAACAAAATAGCATAGACTACAGTGCAAAACAAAGAGATCAAGAAAAATATTAACATTTCCTGAAAATTAAATATTTAAATAATCTGGAATGAAGATTTAAACTGATCACTCATCTACAGTGAACATAGTCTATGTTCATGTTCTGCCCATGAACAATAGTGTTCAAATTATGAACATTGATTTAAAGAGCATTTGAAAGTATGGCAGTCCTGAATGAAGAGACTTAGGACTTGTACCCGAAGTTATGGCCTCTGCGGCCTCTGTGGCCATGTGAAAAAACCTGAATGCTTGGTAATCCACTTGTCCTTACATCCAAACGGAGGGATGTTGCTCTTACCTGCCTTTCTGTGCTCTCACCCCATCCTGTGTGTCCCTTGGGCCAACTCCACCCCAGCCATGCACCCACAAGCCTTGGCTTGCTTCCTACTCTACTGGGCTTCACCTACTTCATCATGCCTCGCTTCACTTACACTTCCAAAGATCAGCTTTCCCAAGGGAAAGCAACCAATCTTCTATCAGAGTTTGTTGCAGAAAAATCATATCCAGAAAGCACACACACATAACTGATTCAGCTGGATTCATTAACTTCTTTATATACATAATACTAATAGTAGATTCTTTCAACGTGGTAGAAGTTACAAGCAGAATGCAAGCAGGAGAGAACTGTTAGTTTCAGAGTTCAGAGCAGACAAACAAGTTTAGACTAGTTTACTTCTCAGAGCAGCAGACTCAGACCTCAGAGCTTACAGACTAGTTTCAGTTTTTATTCTCAGCTAAGTCACGGCCAGACTCCAAGTTTAAGCTTCTGTTTCCAAAACAGCCCTCATTGGCTGCACCAGTTGCCATGCCTATTGATTGGCTGATTGATTCCTGTCTATAACTATTTGTACTCTGACATCTTCCTATACAGAAGCCACGTGTAGTGCCATCCTGGAAGTGGATGCCATATTTGGGAAGTGGCTGCAATTCTCGGATTCACTATGGATCAGTTGCTTCTCCTTGTGAGCTATGGAGGTGCTGCAGTTTAGGCCTGCACCAGGCTTCCAGGGCCTCCCCAATCTCAAGATATCAATGATCCACATGGTTGCTTAATGACTGCAACAGGGGCAGCCAGGCTTGTGGTCAATAAACAAGATGATCACATGGCTCCCTTGCTTAACAACTACTACTACATACAACCATAATTGTGAGCTCAGCTATGGTCATAAGTCAAAGACTACCTATATTTAATTACCATAATTTATCTGTTAATGAGAAATCTTCAGACTGCTTCTGATTATGCATACATCTATTGTATTAATAGTTTTTAGGAGAGGCCTTTTCATATTATTATTATTTGTTCATATTACAGAAACCACAAAATAATTTGATCAGATGTTAAGCTTCGTTGTCTCTACAACAGCATTAACAATACCTGCGTTTGAGAGGCAGCTTTTCTTTTCAATTTGCGTCTAATTATTCTGCATGTTGTTCCTCTGCCATTTCTCCTAGAGAAAATTCTAGAGAACACCTTGTATTTCTAGATTTCTAGATTTTTTTCTTCAGAAAATATATTCTGGAAAATATTGTCTCAAGTCAAATGTAGGTACTATGCACTAATTAACTTCATGAAACATAGTATGGCTTCATTAACAGCTCTTCATAACCATCTTCAATTTGAGAAATGATAAAAATGTAAGGTAAAGGTTCCCCTCACACATATGTGCTAATCGTTCCTGACTCTAGGGGGCAGTGCTCATCTCTGATTCGAAGTCGAAGAGATGTCCGAAGATGTCTTGGTGATCATGTGGCTGGCATGACTAAATGCCAAAGGAACACGGAACATTGTTAGCTTCCCACCAAAGGTGGTCCCTATTTTTCTACCTGCATTTTTACGTACTTTGGCCGAAGTTGGGACAAGTAACGAGCTCACTCAGTTACATGGTGCTAGGGATTTGAACTGCTGAACTGCTGACCTTTCTGATCAACAAGCTCAGCATCTTAGCCACTGAGCCACCACATCCCTTCAGAAATGATAGTACCGGTAGTCTGTAAATCAATCTTTCATTCTAGATGACTTTCTTCTGATTTTTAAAAATTCTCTTTAGCACATTTATATAAGAGAACTGAACCTGTACCTAAAATGTTATTTCATAATACTTTGTCTGAAATTAATCCTTGGCTTAAAAGCTCATCAGCAAAATATATGTGTTATATTGCTAATGGTCAAGGTGAGACGATAGTGCAATATAATTTGAGGCAGAGAAAGTAGAGAATACTGAGTCTTTTTGCCTGTAACATTTACTGAGACCTGATGCAATACGTTGAATGAATATGAAGAGTTTAAAATGTTTGTTAATAGTAATGGAAAGTCAGAAAAAAACAGGCAAAAGAATAAACTGAGATATCAAAGTTCAAGAGTGCATTACAACAGGTGCATAAAGATAGAAGCTGTTTTTTGGCAATCTTTTTTGTTTGTTCCCCCCAAAAATTCCATTTGTATGGAATGCTTGATTCGTTTCAAATATCCTTGCCAAGGAATCTCCCAATAGGAGTTTTTAATATTATGCTAGAGAGAGATCTGTTGGAAGAATTCCCATTCCTAAGAGCTTGTTCATGTTTTCCTTAATCTGTGTTGGCTAATTTACCATTTTTTCAAGGAAACAACAAATACCAGTTAATCTCTTCAGGCACTTTAATTTAGATTTCATGTCTCACTTCATAAAACATAATAATACAAGTGCTTGAAAAGCCTTTTTCTTTTAAACTGGTTTCTGGCCTTCCTAAACAATAAGGACTGGATTATAGCACACTGGCCCATCTGCATCCAGAAAACATCTCTTGCAAACACAATGTTACTTCACAAGGTGGTGCCGTTACTCTTGATCCGTCCATTACTGTTCTGAAATCTAAAATACATACAAATGTGCAAGAAAATTTCAAGTTGCAACAAGCTTCCTGGCAGAGCTTATTGTGGTTTTTAAAGACTATCTAAGTACACTGCCCTTTGTCTTAAAATACACTTTAGCTTTACTTCTTTCAATAAATACAGAGCTAATTAAGATGGGTGGCTTGTACAAAACAAAGCATTTATCAGAGTGCACAGCTCCATCTATTCAAGTAGAGCGGTCATTTTGTTCTAACATCCAAGGTAAGCTCTTAGACTATGAATAGCTACTAGTGCTATAATCCAAATTCAAATGACATTGTTATATGCTAGGTAAACATAAACTTTGAAAGGAATGTACTGCCAGTCCATGTGACACAAGTACTTAATTGTAGCATCTGTATGATACTGTCATTGAATACATGCTATGATTTTGATATCTTTGTTATTTGTTCTGGATGTCACTGCCCCTTTATTCTATGTAATTTGTGGTTACTTAAAATGGTATAAAAATAGAATAGAATAGAATTCTTTATTGGCCAAGTGTGATTGGACACACAAGGAATTTGTCTTTGGTGCAAATACTCTCAGTGTACATAAAGAAAAATAAAATAGACTACATTCATCAGGATCATAAGATACAACCCCTAGTGATAATCATAGGTTACTAATAAGCAATTAAATTATACTAGAAAACAAATAAAACAATAAAAAATTTAAAGATACAAGCAATATGGTTATAATCATTAGTGGAAAGAGATAGGTACTAGGAAAGAGGTACTAGGAAGGAAAAGAATAGTAATTCAGTCTTAGTAGATAAAGCAATGTTATGTTTCAGAACTGACTCAGGGCCACAAAACCAGATCCCTAATCTCATGTTTGATTCAAATTAACTCTTGACAATGTACTAGTAGCCCAAGGAGCATATCAACAATAGAACTGGTTTATAACTACTATCTTTCCAATGAATCCTGATAATTAACCTTCTGCATTGAATACTGTAGTGATTGTGTTTATATCCAACCAGTACACTGAGAGTTCAAGGTAGAATAATACATGGAAACTCTCCTTTCATGGATGAGAGATGGTGACAGAACTATGACGAAATGTGCTATAAATGGGATACTTGAACTTGACTTTCCCAACCCTCTCTCAAAACCTGGACCAAAATCCTTGGGATGCCTTGGCAGTACAAATAGCATAAAATCAATATCAAGTTTCCCATTGTCTGGGTTATCATATGAATGTGCCAATAGACAATTCTAAAATTCTAATTTTCAAGTCCAATCCTTTGTTTGATTTTGCTGTTTCCAGCAATCCTCCATTCATATTTTATCGTTAGAGCTTTTCAGGCCTTTTTACTTTCTGGTAGCTTTTCAGTCTTTTCTCACTAGCACCTATCAAGAGCACAAACATATCCCAGCAACCTCTTTTCTTTTTTAAGGCTGCCCAACGTATCACCAAGTCATGATATTGTCTCATCTCTAATTCATACTGAAGGCAGCTGTAAGTAAGTCTTAGCTTCTCCAGTTTTCAAATATTGATTCTCCTTTTAAGCAAGCAATAAGCTGTTTAAAGAAATGTCCTTCTGGGTTTGGCTCCAAGTGGGGAAAAAGACACTGGAGACATGGAGGCTGCTTGGAAAGATGGTTTAATGGAGGACAGGACCACATGGCTTGAATCCTGAACAGAAAAGGTGATCACATGCTTCAATGTTGGGGAGAAGAAGAGAAGGGAGGACTGAGATGCTGAGTCCCTGGTTTTATCCCCCTCTGGCCTTTGACCTTGAGCTTGTATTCTGATTGGTTGTCAGACTACCATGGGGCAATGCAGGGGCAACTCTCTAGGCTGCATTTTGAATCCAGGTTTGGTTGAGTTCTCAGATGCCATGTGGCGAGTTGGGTAAAGGGCCAATATTATCATGCCTTAATTCCATCTCCCTGGACCTGGAGGGAAGAACTCTTTATTATGTAAAGGGCCTGGCCTTCTTAATGGCCCAGTGGGTCGGGGCAGGAAGATATTCACAGCATTAGAAAGTTGAAGACCCCTTTGCCATCTTTCGTAATTGGTCAGAGTGAATGCTGACAAAAGGCTAAACCTGCAGTACTGTTCACCCAAAACATGGGTGAAATTGAAAGCTGGGGGTGCCATGAGAAATGAAAACATTAACCTTTGGCTACAAGCCCAAATAAAAACAATTGAGCTTTGCAAAACAAATTGCTTCATTGGTTTCAGGAGGGAAGAACATTTTAGTGAAACTTGAGAAAGAGTCCCTAGAGAAGGCTTTACTATAGAATTCCAGTATTCAGAAACTGATACAAAAATTAAATGAGCAGAAGTCTCCCTTAAGCCTTGGGAAAAAAGAGATTATTAGGAAGAAGCATAGGCTAGTGTGGGCTAGGAAGAAGGCTAGGAAGAAGCATAGGCTAGATTATTAGGAAGAAGCATAGGGGTGTAAGATTGGCAGAAGATTGGCAGAAAGAAAAATCAATCAAACCTGCCAAATTCTGTTAGCTCATCTTGATTCCCAGCCCCCACTGGAGCCTGTTTTCTGATCTAAGGTAAAGATAAAGGTTCCCTTCACATACATGTGCTAGTTATTCCAGACTCTAGGCGTGTTTGTGCTCATCTCTGTTTCAAAGCCAAAGAGCCAGCGCTGTCGAAGACTTCTCCGTGTTCATGTGGCCGCATGACTAAATGCCGAAGGCACACAAAATACTGTTACCTTCCCACCCAAGGTGGTTCCTATTTTTCTACTTGCATTTTTTTACATGCTTTCGAACTGCTAGATTGGCAGAAGGTGGGACAAGTAATGGGAGCTCACTCCATTAGGCGACACTAGGGATTCAAACCACTGAACTACTGACCTTTCTGATTGACAAGCTCAGTGTCTTAGCCACTGAGCCAACGCGTCCTCAAAGGGCTAATGGGAAGGCGGTTTAACTTTCCTGCACTCTTTTACCTCTTTTGTTGCTTCAAAGGAAAATACCTTACTACTTAAGCAAGTATTTTTTCTTACTACCAGACTTGTCTCACATGCCTACATTCCATTACAATACAATTCTGCATACTTTGTAGCACTGTTTGGAAAGGGACTTAAAGATTCTCCCACACTCGAAAGTGTGATTTTGGGGAACCAAGACATAGAACAACAGGTTGGAAAGGACCTTTAAGGTCTTCTGGTCTAACCTCCTGCTAGAGCAGGAAACCCTGCATCATTCCAGAAAAACAGTTGCCCTACCTCTTCTTGAAAACCTCCCCACAACTTCTGGAGGCAAGCCATTCCACTGATTAATTGTTCTCACTGTCAGGAAATTCTAGGTTGTGCATCTTTTTAAATAAAGTTCCACCCCTTACTTCTTGTCCTGCTGTCAGTTACTTTGGATAATTGGTTGCCCCTCTTCTTCTCTGTGACAGTCTCTCAAATGGTGGAAGAGTGCTCTCCCGTCACCCCTAGTCCTGAGCCATACCCAGCTGCCATAACTGATCCCTGAATGCTTCAGCCTGCAGTTCAGCCCCATAATCATCTTTGTTGCTCTTCTCTGCACTCTTTCTAAAACTCAACATCTTTTTTTGTATCTGGGGTCAACCAGAACTGGACGCAGATAAATTAAGGGAAACCCACAGGTGCTTTTTCAGGAGGCAACTGGGCTTACCTGTTTTGTCTTTGAAGACATTTGGCTTCCCATCCAAGAAGCTTCTTCAGCTGTAATTGGATGGTGGGAAATGGACTGAGTGGAAAATCCAGCCACCATCCAGTCAGAACTGAAAGAAGTTTCTTGGATGAAAAGTAAAACATCTTCAAAGAGAAAAACAAGGAAGTCCAGTTGCCGCCTGAAAAAGCACCTAGGTGACTGAGAATCCCCGTAGACTACGTGAAGGGAAAAGTGTGAGAACAGGTCTTAAGGGACAACCATCCACGAAACTCGGGAGACGTACGTACGTACGTACGTGTGTGTGTGTGTGAGAGAGAGAGAGAGAGAAAGAGAGAGAGAGAGAGAGAGAGAGTGAGTGAGTGAGTGAGTGTAAAAATCTTCCTTCCGGGGGCTCTTCAGGCGGCGTCGGCTATTTGCCATCCTTGCATCGACGGTGCTGCTGTTACTGCAGTTATCTCCGGAGCGCGGCGCTAGGAAGCCGCGCTCGGCGGCCCCTGAAGGAGCTGGATGAGCAGCGAGCGGAGCCTCGTTTAAAAGCAACTACGGCCGTGGCCGCTCGCTCGCTCCGCCGCTCTTGCGTGGAGGAGGCAGAGGGGTGGGAGGGGCGCGAAGGAACCAGCGCGGCAGCGGCGGCGCTGGGAAGGTGCTGCCCCCGGAGCCCAAGGGTGGGCGGGCTGTCGAGCGGGCGCCTTTCTCGGACACAGGGAAGGAGGGGGCGGCGACGGCTGTTTCACTAACCCCGCGCAGAGAACTTCCACTCGGAGCAACAGCCCGGAGCTTCTGACGCCGGTGGCGGCGCCTGTGCTGCGGTGGGAAGCGACCACGCCTCGCGGACTCGCAAAGGCGGTCTCGGGCTCTGGAAGCGTGACGAGAAAGAGGCGGAGGGAAAGAAGGCGGCGGCGGCGGCGGGACCCGCAGCTCGGTGGGCGTCTCCTCGCGGGACGGAACCCTCTCTCGCTCCCTCGCCCTCTCTCTCTCGCCGCCGCCCCATCCTGTGACTGCCACCATGGCCGCGCGGTCCCGGCGCCCCTGGCTGAGTGTCGTCCTGGGGCTGATCTTGGGGTTCACTGTCGCCTCCTGGCTCATCGCCCCCAAAGTGGTCGAGCTGAGCGAGAGGAAAAGGCGCGGCGGCCACGGCGGCTCCCTGAGTGGAGGAGGCGGCGGCGGCGACGGCAGCAATAACCTCTGTGCTTTCTACGGCCGCGTGGCTGGTCTGCCCGGAGGAAAGAGGCAGCTGCGACCCGAGGAGCCGGCGGTGACGGCCGCCGGCTTGGGGGGCACCGGCGGGAGACACAGGCGGTGGGAGAAGGAAAGGGAGCCGCGGCCGCCCCCGGCGCCGCCCGCCGCAGATGGGCCAGTGCCGAGTCTCCCGGTTGCAGCTGCTGGAAGAGACCCTCAGGAGGAGGAGGAGGAAGAGGAAGGCGGCGCCGGCCGCCACGGCAGCAGCCACAACGGCAGCGGGGACTACGCGGGCACCCCGGGTTGTGCCAAAACCCGGCACTTCCTTTACGTCGGGGTGATGACCGCCCAGAAGTACCTGGGCAGCCGAGCGCTCGCAGCGCAGCGGACTTGGGCGCGCTCCATCTCCGGCCGGGTGGAGTTCTTCTCTAGCGAGGGATCGGTCCCTCCTCCCGGCCTAAAAGGGGAGCAGCCCCTGCCGGTCGTGGCTTTGCCCGGTGTCGACGACGCGTACCCACCGCAAAAGAAATCCTTCATGATGCTCAAGTACATGTACGACCACTACCTGGACACCTATGAGTGGTTCATGCGGGCGGACGACGATGTCTACATCAAAGGTGAGAACCGGAGTTCCGTTAGTGTGACTTTGTCTTGTGCAAAAGAGAAAGAGAGATGAGAAGGCCATGTGCAGAGGGCGCCGGTGGTGGGATCCCAAAAGTGTCACTAGAACCAGGAGGCTTGTGGTTGGTACAGATAAAGAGCAGGACTTCTTGAAAGCTTTAAAACCTGCCTTTTGCAGATACAAAAACTGTGCAGCATCTATCCACATATTCTGTAATATCCATGCTCCCAAAACTTATTAAATATTTCAAATTATGAGAGATCAAATCCTACTGAATTTCTGCATGAACCTGCTAAACATTTGCTAAGGCTGAGCAAGTAAAGAAACCTTTTTATTTGGTCTCACTGGTCCCTTGTTATCTGCTTGTCAAAACTGACTCATAAACAAGCTATGAAAAGTACACCTTTACAAAAAGACTTCTGTGATTTGAGTTCAACTCGTGGTGGTTGCCTGAATACACCTCTTGTCCAGAATCATCTAATGGAAGAATGGCAATAGCGTGCAAATATATTAATAGATTTCAAGTTACTGCAAAACCTGGATCTAAGGGCAATAACGTACCATTGATAACAGTTAATACTATAATATCTAATAAGGATTATATTTAGACACAGCTTGGTTGTATCCAGTAGTGATTTGGAGTTATTCCCACCTGCAAACTTTTTGCACGTTGTTGATACTGTAGAATTTCACTGTGTACCTTGAAATCAATGAAACAAAGTCTAGCAATGCTTTTAAATTATATTTTCAGAAACCTTTACAAAGAAGGGGGGGGGGGTAGGTGTTCCTAAGCTGAAGTGCCCAGAGAAAGATGTGGGATGGATAGAGTGACAGAAGAAATAGACAAGATGAAGCATTGAATATAGGACCTCTCTATTGATAACTGACAATAAAGTGTGGGATAAAATATATAATTATAAATGATATAATCCTTTAATTGGATTTGGAAAATGAGATCTGGCACAAAATAAACTAGATTAGTATTTCTGTAATATACCACATGTAAACACTATTAATATAATGTACAAACTAATTTACAAAGTCTTTTTCCAACTTCATTTAATATTCTTTTATACTGCTTTATAAAAGTAATAAATTATAAAGTAATAAATTGTTAACCAACTCTCTCTGTCCATAAATAGAATGCAACATAAATAAACATAAGTGGAATTAAGAAAGAAAAAAATTGTAGAAGTCCTTTTCAATGTGGTGGTGTCCCTAAATGTTTTCAGCTACTGTTTCCATCATCTCCATTGATGAGAATTGCATTGTACACATCTGGAGGCAGCTGCATTAAGTTGTCGAAGTCTGGTTTATAGTTTCTGAAATAGCAAATTGCCAGATGTGAGTTTTATTTTCTCTTTATTTCAAAGCTCTTAGCTGGCATAGTCTTTAAATTGCAGAGTAAAATGTCAGGTCTCCAGAATTTTAAAGGCGTATCAGTAATATTTATCAAAGGTCTCAATTCATAAGGTTGTTTTGTAAATTCTAATTCCAACTAACTTAGCTTTTTAACCAAGTATGTCTCATTGAAATTGTGCCTTGCAATACTGATAGTCCTCGATTTACAACATTTAGTGACTTTCAAAGTTACAATGGCACTGAAAAAAATGACTTATGACCATTTTTCATAGTTATGACCTTTGCATGACCCCATGATCATGTGATCAAAATTCAGATGTTTGGCAACTGGTTCCTATTTATGATGGTTGCAGTGTCCGGGATCATGTGATCCAGTTTTGCGACCTTCTGACAAGAAAGTCAATGGGGAAGCCAGATTTACTTAACCAGGTTGCTAACTTATCAACTGCAGTGATTCACTTAACAAGTGTGGCAAGAAAGGTTATAAAATGGGGCAAATTTCACTTAACAAATGTCTCACTTAACAGAAATTTTGGGATCAATTATGGTCTTAAATCAAAGACTGCTTGCACAATTTTATATCTACTTACCTGGAATAAATATATAGCATTCTATAGGTATTAGAAAAGTATACTTTGGACAAGAATGTAAACTTGGTAGCTAGACAACTAAATCATTCTTTCTTGTAATTAATCAAACAGCCTTTACTTCATCTATTGTATAAATACATCTCAGCTCTTCTGACTACTTGCCACTAAAATAGTTGAATGTAAATCATTTTTTTGCAAAGTAATAGGTGCACTCTTTACTTTTTGAACAGAGCAAAGCTGGATCACTGAAATAAATAGGGATCCCTGCGGAATGATAAACATTTGAGTAAGACCCTAAATTCTGTGTAGGTTAGTGGGCTTTGTATTGCAGAACTACAAAAGACAATCCATTTGCTACTATATGTTGTGATTTCTCTCTAAAATGACAAGATAGAAGGGGAGTAGAGCTTAGTGATTGATATGCCTCTTTTCTAATCATAGACAATGCTTTGTTCTAGTATCTCCAATCATAGTACTTAATATGAAGCATTATGTTATCTTTTTCTTTTCAAAGACAAAACATTTCAAGCATTTTTTCCTTTGTCTTTGTATTTTAAAGTTGTATTATTAAATTTAGTAAGAATTTAAAGGAATTAAACTTCAAAACACTTGTACATATTTCTCTGAAAGTAGGCAGGATTCCTCTCAAGAATACCATGTACTGTGTCTGCCTACAGCAAAATATGGGTTTTCCATACTAATCAGTGAAAAATTGATTTTTTTGAATCTTCCTTAAGAGGTGACAAAACCAAACCACTCAGCTTCTGAATGTATTAAAATAAAAATATGTGCTAAATTATGAATTTATGTAAATGTGTTTGCATAAAAAGAGAGAAATACAAGCAAAGAGTAAATAGATTATTATGGAAGGTGTTTATGAAACATGTTTATGAAGGAAGGGTTTGTGTACTGTTGGCCTGACTGTGATTCTGCTAATACAATTGATTTTCATTACACAATAAAATGCAATTTCATTCCCATGAAATGGAAGTAAGGCCCATTATACAAAGAGCACTTTAAAAGGTGAATATATTACTTTCTATGTAAAAGATTTGTGCTGTTAATAATATTGTTTGATTTTTTCCCCCCCTTCTAGGTGAAAAATTGGAGGAGTTCCTTCGGTCATTGAATAGCAGCAAACCCCTTTATTTGGGACAGACAGGACTAGGAAATACAGAAGAACTTGGAAAATTGGGTCTTGAACCAGGAGAGAACTTCTGCATGGGAGGACCTGGGATGATCTTCAGTCGTGAGGTTCTCAGAAGGATGGTACCACATATAGGTGAATGTCTTCAGGAGATGTACACGACTCATGAGGATGTGGAAGTGGGCAGATGTGTTCGGCGATTTGGTGGTACTCAGTGTGTCTGGTCATATGAGGTAAGGAATGGTGATGATGGGATTTGTATATTATATGAGTAAACATTTCGGCTGCACACTCTGACTCCATGTGTCTGTCCACAAAAATAAACAGCATGTGCAGTATTGCAGACCTAATCAACATATTTTAAGATATTGTATGGTTTACTCCAGGGGTAGTCAACCTTTTTATACCTACTTTTGTATCTCTGTTAGTAGTAACATTTTCTAACTGCCCACCGGTTCCCCAGTAATGGTGATTTATAAAGTAGGGAAGTAACTTTACTTTATAAAATTTATAAAGCAGAGTTACAGCAAACCCCTACCGCCCACCAAGAAAGCTGAAATGCCCACTAGTGGGCAGTAGGGACCAGGTTGACTACCACTGGTTTACTCAATGTGCTATGCTATTTTGCATTCATGCCTGACAGCAACCTAACGTATTTTGTTTTGTTGATGACATGCTACAAATCAGCTTACACTGAGTTCAATTATATGCCAAAATATCATACCATCATACCATCCTCGATTACTGTATGTACTATTCCATCCTCAGTTACTGTATGTACTATTTGGCTGGAACTCAGTTAAGTGGAGGAATGAGTTGTATGAATGAAATTCAGTGCTTATTCATAGTAATTCTAAACACTACCATGACAGGGTGCATTCTGGTACATTGTTTTGTTATTTCATGGTTTTGGTACTAATTTGAAAGTGCATGTATAAATAATATAATAATCCATATATTTATTTAGATTATAGCAATACCTGTCAGGGATTTATTTCTGGTTTAGTATACAGCTGCCTGACTTAATGGAAAAAGCTTTGGCATCATTTCTCAGAATGCAGTTTGCTATTGGAAAAGAAAAGAGCAAAATTTGGGCCTTTCTGTCCTATAAAAAGTAGTTTTCTTGCAAACCAGTTTGGCACGGAGTTGCCAGTTGTGTTTGAGCTGGATTTGGTTTCGAATGATTTCTTAATCTCTTCCAGACTAAATATTTTGACCTTGAGACAACAAAATGTAGCTATAATACTAAGATAACACTTTCATGGGTTTAGGAACATAGGATACTTTTATATGGTCAAAGATTATTTCAAAGTTCTCAATGTTTTACTTAAGTCTGGACATACATCTCTTTATGAGTTAACTCTAATCTTACTGTTTTTAAGAAAGAAGTTAAAAACATTCTCTCCTAGATTTTTATGGTGGTATGATTCTGGTGGCTTGTAATTCTTTATTTTAAATTGTTACACCTCATGAGTTTCTTATGAGTGAAATAATATCTACTTACCTATAACATTAACCTCAAGTATTTTTGTTTTAACATTAAGACATTGACATATAGCAGAAATCACGATAGGCTCTTTTCTATCTAATACACACATCAAAATAGGTCTTACCTTGCATTTCTAGTAAGGACATGCATACATGTTTTCAACCAAGTAGTCATGGATTCCTGGAAGTTATAACACTATTTCATTCACTGCTGAATATTGCCATATGTGGACTTTCCTGTTCTTCTACTCTACAGAGGTACACATTCCCCTTCCCCATCTATTGATTTTAATTTTGGTTGATGGAAAAACATTTTTGAAATGGAAAGAGTGTCAAGGTGTACATGGGGTATGGTATGGTATTCCTCATGTAAAATGAAATCATTTTACTGGTTATGCTTAAAGCAATTCTTAACTATGACATGAATAGGCTATTAAAATAGATGTTTTGACCCAGCTCCCCAAACATGATAAACCTTCTGACGTGAACTCAAAAAATTCCTTTATTAGGAGTGCCGGCATCCCCAACAAAAAGTTTCTCTCGCAGGCTAACAAGTCCATCCATCCGGTGGATGAATAGTTGTCTGTCACATCTATTCATCTCTGCTCCCTGCCTTTTATCCCCAGAGCTAAGGTGAGACTTAGCTAGCAACAGTGCTCTTCCTTCCCCAGGATCGACCCATGGCTTTCCACTGCTCTCCACTTCTCTGCCTTCTGCACAGCCACGCGTCAGGCACTGGACCCAGCTGTTCCTCTCTTCTTCAACCACCTCTAGATCTGGGGGCTGTTGACTCTCCATCTGAGCTCTAACGGATGGCCCAGGCTCTGCCTCTGTCTCTCTCTCTCTCTGTCTCTCTCTCTCGCTCTCTCTCTCTCTCTCTGCCAGCTCCATTCTCTCTTCTCCCTCAAAGCTCTCGGGTTGCCCTGATGCCGACTCTGATTCCCATGCCTCATCCTCTGATTTGACTGGTGGAGGGGCCAGCGGTCAACAGGTCACAACAAGATTATAAATGCAGAGTAGGTAAATAGTATTACATATTCTATATTAGAGAATTGCTTTAATTGGGACAAATAATTTGTTTTCACTATTGAAACATACAGTGCATTAATAGGATACGGTGATTCATTCCCTGTAAGACTTAACAGTATTGCAATCTTAATATTGTTTAGTTATTGACAAGATTTTACGGAATGCCATTTGAAGGTTATCTTTCATTCTTCCATTATGTAAAGTGAGCAACAGTTTTCATGCATTGTCCCAAATCCATCTCACAATGTGGCCATTTTTTGTGGTGACAACTTCTTCCTAGACAAAATTCTATTAAAATACTTTTTTCCAAATCTCAACATTTACCGTATTTTCACGACCAAAAGCCGCACCGGATTAAAAGCCGCACTATCAATTAACGTTAATTTTTTTAACTTTTTCCACATATAAAGCGCACCGGGTTATAAGCCGCACATTTCCCGACGCTTCTGGACATCGCGAGGAGCGGCACGAGGGTTCTTGGCGCTCCGGGGGGCGCCGAGGGCGGCTGGGAGGGGCGCGCGGCTTGGTTTCTCCTCCCTGGACGTCGCAGCGGCGGCCCCGGGCTCACCGATCTCTGTGTTTTTCGCATCGGGGCATGCTCTTGCAGCGCGCCCCGATGCGAAAGGCACTGGGATCGGTGAGTTTGGGGCTGCTGCTGCAGCGTCCAGGGAGGAGAAACCAAGCCGCGCGCCTCTCCCAGCTGCTTTCGGTGCTTCCTGGAGCGCCGGGAGCCACAGATGTCCAGAAGCGGCTTTTGGGGCTGGTGGGGATTGGATTTCCGGCTCGGTGGCCCCTGTCGCTTCTGGACGTTGTGGGGAGCCGAGGAGAGTGTGGGGGGGAGCGCGCGGCGGTTCTTGGCGCTCTGGGAGGCGGGAGAGGCGCGCGGTTTGATTTCTCCTCCCTGGACGTCGCCCGATCTCTGTGTTTTTCGCATCGGGGCGTGCTGCAAGAGCATGCCCCGATGCGAAAAACACGGGGATCGGCGCGCCCGGGGCCGCCGCCGCGACGCCCAGGGAGGAGAAACCAAACCGCGCGCCTCTCCCGCCTCCCAGAGCGCCAAGAACCGCCGCGCGCTCCCCCCCACACTCTCCTCGGCTCCCCACAACGTCCAGAAGCGACAGGGGCCACCGAGCCGGAAATCCAATCCCCACCAGCCCCAAAAGCCGCCTCTGGACATCTATTGCAGTCGCGAGGAGCAAAGCAGCTGGGAGATCTTTTTCCACATATAAAGCGCACCGGGTTATAAGCCGCACTGCCGATTTTGGATCAAAATTTAGGATTTTTAGTGCGGCTTATGGTCGTGAAAATACGGTAATTGAAATATATTTAAGATCACCACATTGATCGGATAGCATTGAGACTATGTGATTTGCCTAGATTTACTCTGTAAATTGAAGGCATAAAGATATATAATTATTATTGTACTTATGTTCTAAATTATTGTGCTACTAATTTAGCATTAAAATATCTTGCCCTTGTGTCACTAGCTCATTAAACAGGAAAAAAAATCAATTTAAATAGGCCAGTGAATGAGGTTATATGCTATGAAAGACAAGACAGAGAAAAGTAATTGGATTTGCTGATAACAGCATGCTTCCATTTTCTTTTGAAAAACATTTTAAAAGTAAAGTCAGCAACATAAAATACTGTATTTTTCAGAGCAAAATATGCACCTTTACCCTCAAAAAAAGGCTGAAAATCTGGGTGCATCTTACACACTGAATACAACATCTTTGGTCTCCCGAAACCCCATCCCCTTCACCAAAATGGCCATGCATAGCCTTTAGGAGGCTCTCAGAGTGGTCCTGGGGGCTGGGGAGGGCAGAAGTGAGCGAAAAATGGTCTGTTTTTTGCTCAATTTTGCCTCCCCCCCAGTCCCAAGGAGCACTCTATAAGCCTCTTAAAGGCTATGCATTCCCCCCCCCTTTTTTGACAAAAAACAGGATTGTTTTCACAAAAAATGGGCTGTTTTGTGGAGGTCTGCATAGTGCAAAAACCTTTTTTTTAATTTGCCTCTTCAAAAACTTGGTGCATCTTATGCTCTGAAAAATACGGTACCTGCTACAATAATCTAAATTCCATTCATGTTGTTAAAATACAGAATATTAAAATATAATGATGAACAAATATATGACCTCTGTAATTCTGTAAAGCCATTAAACATCTGGAAAGTTTCAACAAATTTCCCCTTCCAGTGTCAGCAGCTTATTTAAAGATAAACACGTGTGTATTGGGTGAGGAGGAGCAAAAATTCAGGTGCCCGGGCAAAAGTCTGTTGGTGCAACATTATGTGTCATCTGATTCAGAGGAAAAGTAAGTTTTATTCATTTTTTACATATCATACCTGTTGATTAATTAAGTGCCATCTGGTCAGTGTCAACCCTTAGACATCTTAGACAGCTCTTCTCCAGGATGATCTATAACCAACTTTACCCTTCAGGTCTCCCATATTGCACTCATGGTCATGGTAATTATGGTAATAAAACCTTACTCTGTTGCCATCTTCCCTTTCCTTCTACCTTTCCAAGCACAATGGATTTTTCAGGGGATGTGTTTCTTGACACATTGTGCTCAAGATAATCTGAGTGTCTTAACAACTGTGGGTTGTTCAATGAACTATTTGTTTTCTTGCTATTCCTTATATTCTCAAGAGTCTTCTCCAGGACCAAAGTTCAGAAGCATCAATATTCTTTCTATCCTACTTCTTCAGAGTCCAATTTTTGTTTCCCTAGAATGTCCCAAAGAAAACCATTGTCTCTACAATTCTGATTATTTTAATAGATATAGAGACATCAAGGCATTTGGATAATTTTTCCTTGGCCTTCATTGTTACATGTCCAAATGGTAGTCTGAGCCATATTGATTAACTCGTGATTTCTTTACTGTTGAAAATTTATCATAAAAGACACAAGCTTTCTGCCAGTTCTTTGTTTGTTGCTGAAGATTGCTACTGTGCCTGTTGCAGAGGTGGTATTCAGCAGGTTCTGACCAATTCTGGAGAACCGATAGTGGAAATTTTGAGTAGTTCAGAGAACTGGTAAATACCACTTCTGACGGCCCCGCCCACATCTATTCTCTGCCTCCCGAGTCCGAGCTGATCGGGAGGGAATGGGGATTTTACAGTATCCTTCCCCTGCTGCACCCACCAAGCCACTCCACACTTATCAAGCCACACCCACAGAACCAGTAGTAGAAAATTTTGAATCTCACCACTGGTCTGTTGGCATTAGTTTGCTCCTCATATATAATTACAATCCCATTTTTTTCATCATGTCCCTTCATTTTCATTATGGTTGTTGTTAGTTGCGAAGTCCTGCCCATCCTGGACAATGTTCCTCTAGGCCTTCCTGTCCTCTATTATCCTCTGGAGTCCTTTTAAGCTCACACCTATTGCTTCGGTGCCTCCATCCAGCCACCTCATTCTCTGTCGACCCCTTCTTTTTTTGCCGTCAATCTTTCCCAGCATTAAGGAATTATTTTTATTATTAGAATCTCCAGTAAATTTTCATTGAATTATCAGAGTAGTGTCATCAGGGCAGGGCAGGTTATTGATGTTTATTTTTTTTTCCAGTTTTAAAACTATACTCATCTTCATACAGTCCAGACTCAATTAATATATCAGTTGAGTAAATAAGGAGACAGTATACAGTCTTGTCTCACTCCTTTGTGACTTGGAGCCAGTCTGTTTGACCCATTTCTTTCAGACTGTTGCTTTCTGGATATAGGTTTCACATTACAGCAGTGAGATGTTTCAGATTCCCCTTTTCCCATGGGCACTCCGTGCTTAACATGGTTAACATAACAAAAGGCCTTTCTATAGTCAATGAAGCACACACTGATCTCTGTGGCTTTCTTGATTATCTATGGTGCATCTGCAATAATCTCCCTTGTTTCTGTTTTAGCTTTTCTAAAACCAGCTTGAGATTTCCATGTAGGGCTCTAATCTGTTTTGGATGATTGTAAGGATTATTTTGTTAGCACATGAAATTAGGATATTGTGTGATGAATAGCACAATATCCTCATGTTAAGTCTCTCCTCTTTGCTGCTGACATGTAGACCAACATCTTGCAATCTGTTGGCCAAATTGGAATTGTATTTTTTTTTTCATATTTGCTGGTAAAATTTGATTAGAATTGATTCTTTTTTGTTGTTGTTGCACGTCATATTTCTGCAAATAGTTTATCAGTTCCTGTAGCCTTCCAATTTTGTAATGACTTTAGTTCTGACATAATTCCACCTTGTAGTACTAGAAATTATTATAAGTAGAGAATATATTTAAGGTATCTTAGCTTTATGTAGATCCCTACTGTATGGAATTTCAGTATCCCCCATTTCAATTCATTGACATTAAGTGTACAGGTAGTACTTTACTTACAAACATTTGTTTATAGAGTGTATCCCTACTCTACTGACAGTTCAAAGTTACAACAGCACTGGAAAAGTGATTTACAATTCGTCCTTGCACTTATGACCATGGAGATGTTGCAGCATCTCCATGGTCATGTGATCAAAACTCAGTCACTTGGCAAAAAGCATATATTTACAAAGGCTACAGCATCTCAAGATCATGTGATCACCTCTTTCAACCTTCTAAATAGGCTTCTGAAAAGCAAAATCAAGCCAGATTCGCCTAATGGCCATGTGATTAACTTCATAACTGTAATGATTTGCTTAACAACTGAGACAACAAGGTCAGAAAATCGGGTACAACTCACTTAAATAACTACCTCGCTTAGCAACAGAAATTCTTATCCCAATTATGGATCTATGTCAAGGACAACATGTAGGATATTTATTCCATCTTTTCCTGCGCTGAGCTTTCACATGTTCCTGCTTCTTATGTTCTGTATTTATAATAGGACTATGAGATTCTGTAACAGCTTTGTTTCTTATGCCATCTGCCTTGTAAATTTGCAGGATTCTTTTTTTCGCCATGTATATGTATACATTCAAACTAGATTGTGATGATTCTCTGTGTCATATGTATGTTTGTGGGTATATGCATAATAGCTACCCTTTGAGAGCAGAATGCAACAAAATTTCATTTTAATGTATGCTCTCCTCTTCTCCCTTCCCTTCCCTTCCCTTCCATTCATATTCCCATTGTAATTATCCCTTATAGGACTTAGTTTCCAGTTCTTTTACCTCTTTTGGTATCCTTCTCTGGACTTGCTCCAGTTTACCAATGTCTTTTTCAATGCGGAACTGCAATATTTCAAATATCTGACCAAGAGCAGAGTAGAGTGGGAATACACTCCCTACCTGTACTCCCCTCCCCATTTTCTGGCCATAATGAGGCAGCAAATGAATTTTATTTCTGTAAATTGTGGGTTCATTCTTTTGGAGAAGGTGTCTTAACTCTAAGCTTTCTAAGATAAGAGCAACTTCCTAGCTGGTATACTTTTTTGCCTTAAATTAACACTTTTATTTTTACTTGAGAAGGCTTTTACTATAAGAACACTGTAAGAATGAAACAGATGAACCCTGAGGATCAGGGCAAAGTAGCAAAACACAGATTGCAGAAAGAAATCAGAAGCAGATACGGTAACTCCCACCAATCTAGGGAAAAGGGAGTAAAGTTTTTGGTTCTTTGGTTGTGTATTTTTCAATTCTAATGGTAGGGGGGAGGGGAAGAGAGTAAATTGGTAAAATGAATATGTGAATTTATATTCATGTATACAATTTTATATACATATAATAAATAATATATAATGTATAAAATATACTGAGCAGTGGCTCAGTGGCTAAGAAACTGAGCTTGTCAATCAGAAAGGCCGGCAGTTTGGCGGTTCAAATTCCTAGCGCCGCATAACGGAGTGAGCTCCTGTTACTTGTCCCAACTTCTGCCAACCTAGCAGCTTGAAAGCATATAAAAATGTAAGTAGAAATATAGGAATCACCTTTGGTGGGAAGGTAACAGCGTTCCGCGCGCCTTCAGCATTTAGTCATGCCGGCCACATGACCACGGAGATGTCTTCGGACAGTGCTGCCTCTTTGACTTTGAAATGGAGATGAGCACCACACCCTAGAGCAGTGATGGGCAACCTTTTTGGCGTGGTGTGTCAAAAATCGGCAAAAAATCGAGCATAACTTGCGTTGTGTTTCACTTCGACAAAAACATAATTTTGCGCAATTTATAGTTTAAACTACAAAAATGTATAATTGCAATATATAATTGTATTTAATAAACCAAAAACAAATTATTTAACATACCTGCTTAGTAACTTCTTTGTTCATCAGTCGATTTCGTATGTTGCCCTTGATATTATTGAACTTGTTTGGGGTGCCGTGAACCAGGGCTGTGGAGTCAGCTGCTTCCAGCTCCACGTCCTCATCAACATGCCGCTCCAGCCCGCCCCAAGAGAACTCAGATATTCTCTTAATAATTGCATCTTTATTCTGCATATCATGAAATAGAACTGGCGCACATCTTAGGAGAGTTTCTTTAATAAATTCTCCCTCATTAAGCGCTTTTGCATGCTGAGCTATGGAGTGAGCAATGCTCAAACTTGCAGAGTTTAAATTTGTAGAGCCTTTCATAAATAAACAGCGCACTGTTCCCGCGCTCCTCTCCTGCGGGTCCTCCCTCGCCGCGCTGATGACGTGTGTGCGCACGGCACGCACGCCTTACCAGCAGCCCCTGCGCTCAGAAAGGGGCGGCGGCGATACAGTAAGTGAGTGTGGGCGGGGCCTAGAGTCAGGAACAACTAGCACATATATGTGAGGGGAACCTTTATCTTTTAATATAATTTTCATGCTTTAATTTTTCACAGTTGTGCTTGCACAAGAATAGCAATAGCACTTAGACATATGTACTGTTTCACAGTGCTTTGCAGCCCTCTCTAAGTGGTTTACAGAGTCAGCATATTGCCCTCAACAATTTGGGTCCTCATTTTACTTACCTCAGAAGGATGGAAGGCTGAGTCAACCTTGAGTCGGTGAGAATAGTTCTGGAGTAATTCACAACTTTTATTCACTGTGACTCTGGTTTCTCTTCCAGTAATCCTTTCCCTGCTTTTTTCTGCATGGTATCTGCTCTACTGATTTCTTTCAATATCTCCCTTCTAGTGCTTTCCTCAGCAGTTACAGAAGGTAGAAGACAAACTGCTAGAGCTTTCACCTTTCTCACCACACCAACTGTAAAGTAGTCTTCTTCTACAAAAGGGCCACGAGAATAAGATGTTTTCACACTTCCAAGAATGTTTACAACCTTTCAAGAAAAACAATTCTCTCCATGAGAGAGAAAAAACAATAGCAAAAGAGGAAGCCTTCTTGAATCTCAACAGTCCCTGAAGGATTTCGGGGGGGGGGGGGGGTGAAATGGAAGGGAAAAAAGACACAAATAATTTTGGGCACATCTTTGGCAAGTGGAATATTTAGGCAGAATTGCTGAAAACAAGACAGGCTACACCACCCCTCTCCATCATACATCATGCATTAGGCATAAAAGCAGTTTTCCCAACTGACTTGTTTGGAATTCTGTTGGAAGAATATATGAATATTTTCAAAGCTTAGATATGAGAGGCTTCTGCTAAGTGTTTTTCTCCCTTCTTCTGAATCCCTGATGCTCATAAAGGCTTGCTAAAGAAGAATCTGCAAACAGAGTGACTGTGAGGAATGGGGAGCTGGGGGCCCAGGGCCAATTTGGGTTAGTGAGACACATTTAATGGCTGTCAGGATTCTACTAACAAATCTCTAGGTAAGAAGCCAACAAATCTGACAAACAAAGTTTATAATGGCTGTGAAGATAGGAAGATTCTTTGTCTAATTCTTTGTTTTTTTCTTTTTTACTCTTCATTGCTTTGACACTTTTTTTAAAAAAAAATCTTTTATTCTAACCTTTATGTTTTGTGTTTACCTTTTTAACCTTGTAAAAAATTAGTCAATAAAATTATATCACTATATGACTAGGTATGGTGGCTGCAATGACTATATATAGTTGCTTTTCTCCTATTAACATTCCTAAATAGCTGTGGCATTGTCCCATTTATCTATGTGGGTAAATACTTTGGGAGCTGGGATACTGAATAACTGTGAAACATAGCAGTGGAAAAGATGGAAGAAATAGATACCAGTCAGAGGTGGTATTCAGCCAGTTCTGACAGGTTCTGAGTAGTTTTGAGTAATTTTGAGTAGTTCGGAGAACTGGCAAATAGGCTGGCCCCGCCCCTGCTGCCTCCCAGCCTCCCATCTGATCTTCTTTTGTTGCCCTTAACAGGAGAACAGAGCTGGAAAGCCGGTTAGTGGGGTGGGAATGGGGATTTTGTAGTATCCTTCCCCTGCCATGCCCACAAAGGGACTCTCACAAGCCATACCATGCCCACAAAGCCATGCACACAGATCTGGTAGTAAAATTTTTGAATCCCACCACTGGTACCAATGGTTATTAAAAGGGACTGCTTTCTTATTTTGGTGGAGGGAAGTCATCTGTTTTTAGTGGCTTCTGTTTGGTGTGCTGTGTTGCATGTCTGGGTAGTTTCATCTGAGTTCAAACTCAATAAAGTATTAGAAGCCTGATACGCCCTCTAAAACCAATAGTTTACTTCAGAAAATCTACTGAGTTCCCTCAATTTATTCTTATAGCATCCAAAACCAATTCAGTCCATCAATATAGATGTACATCTCATTCAAATAGCAGAGATTTAGATTTTGAGAGACAATTCTTGCAGTAAAGGTGGGTGGCAGTGACAATAATCTTTATTAGAATCACTGACTGGAATTGGATAGCTAATAAAAATAAATATTGACTGACTAATTGTGTTGTGTATCCTGACCTGAAATAGTTGCAGATTTTCTGTACATACATTGTGACTTTAGGATATTTAGTTATTTCCACGTAGGCAATCCTTCTGATTGACTTTGTTACTTGTGATGTGCGATTTCATAGTCATCATTTATGGAAACAGGACAAATGATCTGTTTTAAACCAGCTTGGATAATGCTTTCTAAAACCAGTAAATGATTTCTGGAAAGGCTTTTATATGCTTCATTCCTGACTAAGTATTTGTTGATAATTCTGTTTTGTTTGTTTATTATATGCTACATTAAAATAACTTTTTTTAGAAGCATTTGTGAGATACTCAGAGATATTTTTCTGTCTTTATCTTTTAGATTTTTCCCCAGAAATACTATATAATCAATTAGTACCTGAAATTTTCATTATTATAATAAAATTGACAGCTCTTCTGATCATAATGCAAAACTAGCAGAGTACTAAAAGAATAAATCATGTTTTCTTTTTGCTCTTTCACCACCTCTGTTCCCTCAGACAGATTTTTTTTTATTTGTTGATTTAAATTTATTGGTGATCCAAGTCAAGTGGACTCCATGGTTAATATAGCTAAAACAGAAGTTACAGGAAGGCACCAGCAAGAATTACATTACATGGTGAGAGACAGGGGTGGGTTGCTGCCAATTTTACTACTGGTTTCCAACTGGCGCACAATGCGCATGCATGTGTATATGCTCTTCAATGTAAATTGTTCTTCAAGCATGCTCAGAACAATTTACAGTGAACTGCATATATGCAATCACTAAAAAACAAAATGGCAGTGGCCCAGTGGCGGCTAGGGAACTGGTTCAGGGGCGTGGCAGGCCTGGGTCATTGCCGGTTCTGTGACCCAGGCCTGAATTCCACTACTGGTTCGGCCGAACCGGGAAGAACCCACCTCTGGTGAGAGATGCAGCTTGAAGGATCTTTACCCACAGAGTCACTAGGAATCAGCTCCTGTTTCACAAACCATAAAGGAACTCACAACACAGAGTATGATTTTGACATTATTGAATAGCCTAATGGAGTAATACTGGGAAAAATGCATTAAAATAATAATAAAAAAAATAAAATGTACATAATTATTCTTCTGATGAAGTTTTGTGTGATTGATTTTAGCTATGTATGTTCAATTATTATTAAATATTGACTATAAATATATTGATTTTTTTCTAGAAACCTTTAGATTATGATAAATTTGTTACAGTATGTAATAGCTTAATGTTATATACTAATAGACAAACAATATTCATTTGCTGAATCTATTCAGTCAATGAGCTAGTGTAATTGCTAATGAAGAAGAACACATTTTTATGCATATTAACCACTTAAACAGCAATAAACTAACAAATACAGAGCTAAATGTTGCCTATGCTTATCCCTTATGCATACTAATAGTGCCTTTATTCATAATCCCTTAAATTAAAAGAATTTGGCAATGATCTGTTCTGGGGAATGAACAGAGTGAATATCTTGGACTATTGGATTAAATTGTGGTGTTTATTTAATATGACTAATTTCAATCTTGTGTCTGCTCATGTTCTCTCCTCTAGTACTGCAAGAATCTGCAAGTTTATTCTTAGTTATCCACTGTGCTCCCCTTGAATGTTAAAATGAAGCTAATAATTTTAAATCTTATTAACATGCACAGTTTCTTGGTCACATGGGCAAGAAATGGATTTGAAATAAATTAAAATCAAAATGAACAAATTTGTTCATTTCAGTTGACACAAAAGTGTAAGAAATGGAAGAAAATCTGTATTATTTTTGGTTGCACAGCAGGCGATGAGAAATAACTGCTTCTACTTTTATTGCATTGTCCAGATGCAGCTTTAATGGAGGTGTTTACTTCACACACTAGATTACTCAGTGAATTTGCCCAACACATTAGATAAATTTGTGATTCAGTGTTCTACAAAGCAGGCTGTGTTAAAATCATAGTCATAGCTAATGATTCTTCTCACATACAGACAGGACTTGATTTACATTGAGCATGAGTGCTTATTTTCTTTTATAGTATAATATGGATTGGAATTGAGCACACAAACATTAGTTTTATCCCCCTACATTTATTTTCAGATTTTTATCTGACATTACTCCATTTTTTGATCGGATGATTGGGAGTTCATCAGACAGCCTATCTCAACTGGGGTTCCAGTTGTGATTGCTGAAATCTGTTCACATTGTGTTCTCCACAGGAGGGCAGTGATTTTACTTCTAAGTTCTCTTTTTAATTCATTTAGCATTGTTGCTCCAGAGAGCACTTTGTAGTAAATAGTGAGTGACATGAAATGCTACTGCTTTCTGCTCTGGTAACCAGAAATCCTTTGATACTAAAAATGCATTTTCTTTACATGGAAATAACATGATACAAGCCTGACCAATATTAACTGGAAATATAAGAATATTAATATAAAGCCAGTATTGGTTAAGAGTATTGTAAGTTATTAATGTCCTGTGTATTAGCGTTGTTAAAGAATATTCTTACTACTTTTATTTGCATGTATGTATGATAAATTATGTTATCCTAAATTAAATTATATTGATTAAATGTCAATCGATACTGGGAACTAAAGATAAAAAGAGAAGCAGAATATATTTTCTATTGATTTTTCTCCATAAATAAAATGATGACAATGCATTTCCAAAGATTCTGTCCAGCATCAAACTGTATCAGTTTGTTAATAACCTTGTTCAGATATTTTGAAACTTAAGTCATTGCCATGAGATGGAAACTCTGCAATATATAACATTGTATGATGTCTAAAGGAAAGAAGTGTTTGTACATACATACATACATACATACATACATACATACATACATACATACATACATACATACATATATTGGATTACTAATAAACAGAATCCTACTATTCGGGGTATAATTATTTTGAGATAGCAATAGCAATAGCAGTAGACTTATATACCGCTTCATAGGCCTTTCAGGCCTCTCTAAGCGGTTTACAGAGAGTCAGCATATTGCCCCCAACAATCTGGGTCCTCATTTTACCCACCTCATTTTACCCACCTCGGAAGGATGGAAGGCTGAGTCAACCCTGAGCCGGTGAGATTTGAACCGCTGACCTGCTGATCTAGCAGTAGCCTGCAGTGCTGCATTTAACCACTGTGCCACCTTGGCTGGATCCTGGGTTAATCATGTCTAGAACAGACCAATAGAAATGAATGAAAATTAAGTTAGTCTTCACTAAATTTATTCCCGCTGATTTAATGGGTCTATTTCTTTGTTTCTGGCAGTGCAGTCTAGCAATTAAACAGCAGTCATATGTCTTTGCATTCTGTTCTTGCGGTGTGACAACTACATCAAATTAGAGGTGAAACAATTAAACTTATGTAGTAGTAGTTATATGTAGAGTATTAAGGAAATTATTACTGTCTGGTCAAGAGGGTGGGAAATAGTTTATATCTGTTTAAAGTGAATTTTTGAAAAACAGGAAGCACAAGAAGTCTTGGTTTTAACTTCCTGCATTTCTTCAAATAATTGAGGAGAGGCAAACTAATTGTGCCTTATTAGCAAGTGTAATAAAGCAAATGTTCTTATATCTGGGGAAATTATGATTTATTTATTTTGCTTACTTTATTTATACTGTACCATCTTCCTAAGAAGACCAGAATAATGTACATGGAGTTCTTTGGCAATCTTTTTTCTAGAATTAAGGTTTGCATAATTCCTATTTAGAAGTGTATTATTTAATGGTTTCTTTTATGCTTATTTTTAAAGAAGGGTTTGGTTTCTTCACAAGCTTTATTCCATGTTGTCTTATGAGGTGCGAATAAGGTGTCACTGTTCAATTTCATACATGCAATGTTGTTTCAATTTTATCTTGAAATAAGACAAGCTGATTGCCAAAAAAAGGTGTATTTAAGATTGTGATTGGCATCTTGTGTTTAAATGAGATGGTGTAAATGAAAATAGGAAGCGATAAAACAACCTGGGTAATGGCTTCTAAAAATACTTCAAATTAAGTCGTATTACTATTTCTCCATTTCTTCAGAAATAAATAGAGAACCCTAGATGAAACTTCAAAAGCCGAATTTATTGTATTTGGGAGGTAAACTGTTATTTTGTCAGAAGAAAAAAAGAGATTTGCAAATTAGACATTTTGTTTTGTAACTGTTGCGTTCTAGCCCTAGATAACCACACAAATTGTCTCACAAATTATGAAAGCATTTCTCATAAAGTGAAAGATTGGGAAAATGGATATATTCTAACAGGGGTACAGAAACAGTTACTTACCAGAAACCCATACTGTTCTATTTTAATTTTTTGAATTTTGGTATGTTCATTAATATTTAGTCAGTGTTCTTTAATTAATGTATAATAGTTGCTAATATGCAAATCTGACAGAATTTTGATTCAATTTCCATTCAGATTTTGAACAATATTAATTTTGTTGTATGGAAAAGCAGGATGGAAATTATGTCCTCCATTTTTGTTTCATGGTTCCGTAAACTTCATTTCATTTATATTGTTTCTGCTTTACAAGCGATACATAGTTAGGGACAATGCTAAGGAGAAAGATAGCTGGACAGTAAGATGGGCAGCAGATACATTTAAACAAACAAACTGACAAACAAACAAATACATACATTTTGTTATTATGATTTAATTGTATTGATTCAGCATTTCTTACTTTAAAAAAAATAATGCAAGCTAAAATAATAGATTTTTCTATTTTGTAAATGTGAATGAATCATTAAATTTTGCAAAAATATTAATGATGTTATTTTCCTCATGAATATATCCCCAGTGGATTACTAAATAATCTTATTTTAGGGGAAAAATAGGACATAGTATATTTTGAATTTCTGGCTCCATCCATTTTACTTTGTGGTAATTCCAGTGCAACCTCACACTTGAGGTTGCAGAAAGAGAACTACTACTGTGAGGATGAAAAATTATTCTGAGCCATACATACTAATTTCAGCATGCTGACAATATTTCTCCCTTCCCTTGCCAGGCAAACAACTCTGTGGTGAATTGGTATACCACAAATACATGTCAGTTTGCACTACAGTTTGCTCAGTTACATCAATCACATCGTTTTGGATTCCAAAATTTTAAATTTGTCTACCTTACACTGTTTTTTATTTTTCATTTCTCTTTATGAAAAAAATCTAATGTGAGAATAAAGTTGTGTTTCCATTTAATTTGGAAATTACTGTTTGGATGTATAATGAAAAGTGTGTTTTGACTGTAAAAATGAAAATCAGCTCTGAAAATCAGTTAATTGGAACACAGAATACAAAATTATTTTTTTCCCACTGCTAAACAACTTTTTGTTACTATTAACAACTTAATAATTGGATATAATACCAGAAAGGTTTAAACTTGCTGCTTACCACAGTATAGTTTAGCTTTAGCACATAGCCTCCAAACAGTTTAATCCTGTCAAATTTCAATAGTCTAATCATATTTCTACTTTTGACTGAAGAATATTATAATTAAAAATGATATAGCAATATTATTTAAATGACTTCAGATTTCTTAGTGTACTGTTTTTTATTATAGACAATCTACATTATTTATGTTATTCAACCACATGAAGTGCTGTTTCTGAAACTAGAAAAAAACGCAGTAGGAAGCTTTCATCATATGATTGCTTCATTTATTAGTTCCTTTTTAGAAGCTTGTTCTAAAGTCTTCCCAAGCGAAGTAGCAGGGATATAAAACTTTTATTGGAGAATCACATAATTTGGCAGATACAGTGATGCTAGCAAGTGCAACGTATATGCATTTGATTAGACTTCTTTCTACTCTTCTTTCTACTCTGTTCTTTAGGGCTAGGGAAAGGTATTTTCATAACTATTATTACAGTGTCAAAATTATATAACCTATAATGAGATCTCAGCAATGGAAAAAGTTTGTAGGTAAGTCTGAGGCATTTTAAATACCATCTTGAGATTCTTAAAGGCATAACGTAAATGTAATGTATGTCTTTTTCATTGTGGATAGAGTATATTTGTGTATTGTTAATTTATATGGCCACCCATCTCCAATATATGACTCTGAACTGTTAACAGGGAATAAAAACAAGTTAAGAAACATAATAGAAAACAGTGAGTAATACAGGACACAATCAACACAAACAAGATAGGAGCTCACCGGACTTAGGAAAAAACCCACGTTTTTTGTGCGCAATCACCGAACCAGTTGTTAAAACACGGGGATCCCACCACTACTTAGATAATATAAATAGCTAGTTAGGATTGATTAGAGTTATAGTCCTATACTTGTAAAAGATGATAGGTCAGAGGTGTGCAAAGTATATTAATACAGTGGCTCATCATGGTCTGAGTACAATGTGTAAATATTTGATTCAAATGTAATCTGATGACTCCAAATTAACATCAGCCCATAACAAATATTATGATAAATTATGAAGAGGGAAATAAGATTGTCTATCCTGGGGTAAAGGAAGAAAAGGGAACTAGAGGGTATTCAATCAAATAAGTATTTTTTTTTTACAAAATCGGTAAAATAGTTTAAAATATTTCAGTTGACTTTGATGCCAGTTAAATTATATAGAAATGTTTCTTTTATGGAAATATTCTTACTCATTTAATAAAAGAATGTAGCGTCTAACTCTGTTTTGAGTTGAATATTATGAATAGACAAAATATGGGAAACTCTTGTGGTATTTGGATTTTTAAATCAAAATAAGTCATTATAAATAACTACTGTAGAACATGAGGGTTTGGGAAGTCATGTTATAGAAATTTTCACAGGTCTGTTTAGGTATCACTGATCTCAATCAGCTATAAAGATATGTTTTGGACTGAAATGGGAAACATGGAATTATGCAATAAAGGAATTGGGGAATAAACCTCTTGTGGCAGTTTCTCATATCTATATACTTTTGCAACGATAAACTAGAGGAAAATAATATATAAATCCAAACAATTGCATTTTAAGTCTTTTTCAAGGAAACAATAACAAGGACTTCTGAATACTAAAACAATACTTTCACACAGAATTTTCTTGAATACATCCAACCTAATTTAAATTAATGTGTTGTTATTTGCTTCTTGCATCTAGACTTATGATAAATTACTCTTGAATAGCAGGGGTGAGATTCTTCTGGTTTGGATGAACTGGCAACTCTAACAATCAGCTGGGAGTAAACTGGTTCACTCCGATGATCAAGTGGGCTCACCCACCCTGCGCTTTACTGACCTTTATCTTCTCAGCTGAATCATGTGGCAAAGTGAATTGCCACACCTCAGCTGTTTTCCTACCCAGCAGTAATGTGGAAGATAAGTTTTCTCAAAACTGCGCACAGGTTTTCGCTCAGCGAACCAGTTGTTAAACCAATAGGATCCCACCCCTACTGAATAGATATAAAGTAGCATGTAGCTTTGCTTTATTTTTCTTATGCATAAACTTCAATTTTTACACTATATTGTGTCTGCTATTAAGTTATGTTGAAACAAAGAGTTAATAAAAATATTATAAGAACTGTAAGATAGGAGGAAATGTATTAATTTTCTATATTTGATTATGCTTCATTACCGTAGTATCACATAATTACCATTTCAGGTTAAATTTGTATAATTGTAAATATGTGAAATCAAGAACTTGATTTGCAAATAGTAAGATTACATTGTTATATCATTATAGAAATTTAAAACATGTCTTTGAAGGAAAAGTAAGGATTCATTCTGTTACATATTTATACAAAAGGAGAGAAAAAGGGTCTAGGAAAATGAGTAGAGTGCTGTATGTATAATGTAATATTTCACTTGAAAGTAAGAATGAGTAGTTGGTCATTTTATAACTCATTAATTGGTTACTTTATGAATAAATACTGCAGAAGCCATCCCATCTTAAGTATTCTTCTTAATGCCAGTTTTTGTCTTTCGTCTCAGATGTGCTACATTTCCCAAGCAGAAAACAATTTAATCAGCCTCAGGAGTTCGCTCATAAATTACACAACTAAAATTCAGTGATGAAGTTTTCTAAGCTATTTTAAAAAGCAACAGTTGGGCCTTCTTTAGTAAAGAAGGGAACTTGACGTTGTTGGATAAAAATCTATAAGAGGGAACTTAAGAATTTATCTTTATCTCTTTTTAGACTTCCACATTCTTCTCCCTTTGCTCTCAAGGACAAGATGAGGCTTGGTTTCTCTACTCAATCTTGAACATAGAGAAATTCACTTTCCAAAGTTTATTATGGGTTTGCAAAGCCAGATGAAGCACATATTCCATATTCTCCAAACAAAAGAAGTCCATAATTATCTATTATGGGATAGCAAGCAAATATAAGCCTATAACAAAAGAACACAATTGGTTAACTAGGAATTCAAAGATTAAAATAGGTATACAGTACAATAACTGCTAACACTTTAGCCTGCTTCCTCTCCTATCTTTCTAACTACCACAATATGAAATTGATGCTACATGTAATGGCTGTTATATTTTTACTGCCTATGTTCAGGAGCTCAATACTAAAATATTTATTAATATACAGATAAAGTTCTTTCACAGCTTACATATATTCACATCACAGGTATGCGAAAAATATTTGTCTGATCAAATATCCAATTTCATAAAGCTAGCAGTCAACATAGGCTAATGCCATCAAAATTATGAAGTTCTTAGAGCATATAAGTGATAATAGAGTTGACATTGAATGCTTGTTCTAAGACTGAATGGACTCCACAGTAGTCATAAAGAAGTATCATTTGATGTTAGGTTTGCTTTCTCCATTAATTACTGCATTACTTTGCAGTAATATATTTTAATAAAATATATAAATTGAATCAGGAGTATCATAGAGATCAAAATAAATTTTTATTCTCACAAAGTGCCTTTTCGAGATATATGTGATCATATGATTAATATCAATGTTACAAGCAGGACAATATTAATGTACAATTAAAGATAAGCATGAATATTTGTTGGAACATTGAAACTCAGTAACATCAAATATTTTATAGTGTCTGCAGAAAACTTTTAAGCACAGTGTAAGATAAAGTTGATCAATATTGCAAGTCATTTTATAAAACAATGAAGCCACTGTGAGGTTAGGAAATAAATGGATGCTTTGATGGATGATAGGTAGATAAAACTTTATTACAGCCATAGACCAAAAAAGAAAAGACTGCCTTAATAAAACATTGCAAAGATGTAGGAAATAAGTTTCTCACAAAACTCTGAAGGGAAAAATTAGAGTTTCATTTGTCCTTAAAATCAAAATATATTATATAATGATAAGTTATATGTATCCATAAGTCTGCTTACTACAATAATGCGGGATTAAAGCAAATTAATGGTACATGCAGACAGACCAAAAAGGCTTTCCATTTTAAAGTCCAGAATTCAATGAAGCACAACCTAGGCACGTCTCTCTAACCTTGTTATAACCCCTCCTTTATAATAGTTTGATGTCAGTTTTAAATGTATTTCTTGAATACAGATAAGTTAAAGGCAATATCCAACACAATGTCCTATGTGAAGATCTAGTTCTCTGGAGAAGACACTATTGCTTGGAAAGGGTTGAAGGACAGATAAGAAGAGGAGGACCAGCAGAAAGGAGGATGGATTCATTAACAGTGGCAAGGGATACTCTGTTGGAAGATCTGAGACATCAAATTAGGGACATACCATCATGGAAAAATCCATGTGATTCCTAAGAGTCCATGCTGACTTGATGGCATGTAATAATTAAAATCAGCTGAGCAATGCAAACCAAAGAGAAGTAATTATAGAAACAATGGCAAAAGAAACATCATGTTGAGTTTCTATAGCTGAGAGATTGAGCAATCAGCAATTAAGGACAATGTTAGACCCAATGATTTACAGTATGTATACCGAGTTACATACCGGTATACTCAACAAGCCTTGAGAAGTATACAATACATAGGAAGAAATTCAAACCTAATCTATATATATGCTTGAGGTCAACTTTTGTTTTTCAGCCTCACACTGATTAGAGCTGATTAGGGCTTAAAGTAACTGGACAAAGATCACCCAACTGGCTTCCATGTCCAAGATAGAACTAATTCCTGCTCTCAGTCTCATAGTTGAAGGACTACACCACTGCTGGCTGAAATGTAAATGAGCTCTTCCTGGAGACAGTAGCAATGAGAAATCAGGCAAATTCAAGGTTAGGTAAAAGGAAGAAAAATAGGATAAGTAAGCTTTTCCTTTTCCAAAAAGCTGGTTGCATTTTTAAAAAAATCACATTCAGTATTTGACAGTACTAAGCTGTTTTTACTTAGCCTTACAAGGAGATTTTCAGAGCAGTATAAATGGATTTCGTAATTAGTTTGATGACTGACTTCTTTATATAAAACTTCCAATCTGGGTGTCTTGTGTAATAAGCAGCTGTCTCATAAATTAATAGATTTGTTAATTTGGTACTCAAATCTGTATGGTAAGCAAAATTGATTTGATCATTGATAGATCTGTATTAATAAATTAATCTTATAAAATCTTGGTAAAATGCAAACCCTGTTTCTAAGCTATATTATGTTGCTCATATAGTTAAATATTCTTTCTGCAAAAAAATAGAGGAAAAACTAGATTAGAATCTCCCCTCCCCCCAAGATTTAATTTGCTACTTGGAAATATTTATTTGTACAGATACAACTTTTAGATATGGATTCCAACGTTTAGCCTGAGTAGATATAGATAAAGCCAGCATTGCAACAGTTTGAGTGTTGCAAATTGCACTTAATGTAAGCTTAACAGGCAGAATGGCTAAAGTGATGGTATTAAGTAAGCAGAACCTTGTGACATACATAGATGGAGGCAGGTTTTTCTATTTCTTTTGCTCAGATATTGGGGGTAATTAGTTTTTTTCCTTAACTATAAAAAAGTTAAGACTCTTTTAGGAATTGAGTGTTAGAAAAACTTTTTCAGAGAAACATTCTTTTGACTGTTTTACCTGATCTCTCAGATCAGGTTCCAAGATCCCTGGAGGGTATTTGCAGTGTCCATGGGATACTTCTATGGTTTTGCTTAATGTTACTGTAAACTGC
Source organism: Thamnophis sirtalis (assembly GCF_051295495.1). Lineage (NCBI taxonomy): Eukaryota > Metazoa > Chordata > Lepidosauria > Squamata > Natricidae > Thamnophis > Thamnophis sirtalis. The sequence goes on from NW_028261385.1 coordinate 58,801,244, forward strand.
CTTGAGTATAATATGTATGTAAATAAACAAATATTCCTGCCTAAATACACAATAGTTTCTGTAATTTTTAGCAGTTTTCAGAGGAAGCATGGAGGTAGGGGCTCTTAAGGACTACAAAAAGAAAAAGGGGAAAAGGAAAAAGAAAATTATTTGCAGACTGCATTCACTTTAGAGTTTGAATTGCCCACTTGGGCTAGAAAGTGATTTATCTTTGGTAAGAAGTTGGTTTTGGCATAGCATAGTACATATGAGATCATAAAAGACTGGAAACAATTTTTAATATCGCCTGATTCTGAAATATATAGTCTGAGCAAACATTTTCACCTTGGCTTATAACGAAAGCTTTGATGCATTTTTTGGTACAGTTTTCATTATTCTTAATTCAACCTGGCCGATATGTGCAGAAATGAAAAACTGGTTTATCTTAATTTATATCAACTGGAAAAGTTAAATAAAAGAAACATTTTTCTTCCTATTCTTAAATTGCTGTGCAAAGGTGTGGGAGAAAGGAGATGTCTAATCTTTAGCTTTAAGGAATTGTTTTCCAGTGAAAACAATGGGATGGTGGCTGAAATAGCCGGGATAACTACCAGTATGTTTTATTAATTCATACCTTAATGAAAATACAGCCAGTATAAAACTCAGCTTGTTGTACCCTCAAATCACTAGTTAGGTCATTACTTATTTTCTGCCTGTATACATCATTTATCTACCATTTTTGTTTTGTAATTTTCAGTTGGGGGAATTTTTTTGGGTATAAAGAATTCTAAATATAAAGTATGTAACAACAGCTTTTGACATTTGTATAGTGGCACCATTTCAGTATTTTTAGGATTCAATGAAAAATCTATGCGCCAAAATGGATGGAATATTTTGGTTGTTTAATTGTAATTTTTCTCCAGATCTCCTTTTGGATTATATATTCTATGTTTGATTGCTTTTTTTGAACCATGAATCATCTAAGTCTCTCAGAGGCATAGAGTTAAGACAACAACCAATCAACCAACAGATCAATCAGTCAATCGACTAATACACAGTAATACTTAAATGCCAGGAAAGTCTCCTTGGTTTATAGTTTCATTCAGCTTTAGTCAAAACTAATTTGACTCCCTTTTATTTAAACAATCAAAAGCTTGTGTAATTTTTGCCTGGAATCAACTGGTTAAAATGGAAATAACAAGCTCTTTGGAATCAATACATTCATCTAAAAAGCATATCTTAAATTCATCCAGGCGTTATGAATCTGTCACTCTGATGACATCAGTTTTCCTGCAGACATATAATAAACACAAATGTCTGTAGGAGAAAAACTGTATTGACCTGCATATGAGCTAAATCTTTGCTCCTGGAAGTATTCATGCTCAATGCACATATGCTTCAGGAAAGATAATTTAAGTGTCACTCAAGGCTTAATTGAAGCAATCATATGGTGAGTATGCTAGCTTAACTAACTCATGAATATGGATTTAAGTATCACTGAGGCCAAAATTGATTGGTCAGTCCTTATAGTATATTTGTCTTTTAAATGGTCACATTAAAGAAATTTTTGAGATGGGGTAAAACAAAAAACTAAATTCCATTTTATCTCAACTACAATTATATATTTAACTTTATCCTCCTCTTCCTACTTAAAATGAAGTTTTGTAAATATTTCTGAAATTCCTTTCTTCAGAATTTCTCCAAGGGCTTTGAGAAGCAGAATGCAATTCTGGGCCTTCAGTTGTGCTTTGCTGATTTAAATAACTTCGCAGCTGGTTCTGTGTTTTAGATTAACAATTCCTGGAAGAGCAGTTCCTTATGTTGCAAACCACTTTTGAAACAGAGGAGAATTTTGACCACATGTAGTTCACTCCGTGTGTGTTTCTATGTGCGTATGTTTAAATAAAAATGCTTTAAAATCCTGCAATCACATCAGCCTTTAGGCTTGCCTAAAATCATTTTCAAAGACCAGCGATTACTACAGAATGAACTGAGTATAGATACAGGTTCCTGAGGAAAAGTCAGATGCGCTTCTCTAAAAATGTAAAAATGTATATGTGGAATCCTTGGTGCTCTCTTAGCCTGGTTGTTTGCTTGTTACCACACTAGGTATCATGGATTTGGTGGTGGTGTGTGTGCATGTGTATGTTTGTGTGTGTAGACTAGAAGGAAGGAGTGCAAGAATGGAGTGCCAAATATATTGCTGATCAGCTGTTAAGTACCATGAATGAGATGTTCTAATTTGTTTTCTTGTCAGAAATATTCCACTGTGATACTGCAGTTTAAGACAAAAATATGTTGATTATAAATGTCTCCCATGATAAGCCTGTCAGTAGTAACTAGTCATAATAGCTAAATAGTAACTCCAATTCCAGAGGCAGACTAAAACACTGGTGGCACACGCGAGTAAGGGGAATACAGCCTGTATTCAGGTTTAGTTTGCAGATTTTCTATAAACCTATGGCTGAACATTGTCAGAACAGAATGGTGTACTATATAAACTGTTAATTTAGGATTGCTCAGTTTTAATTATGAATTTGATTATATTAAGTTTCTTTAAGAAATGTCCTACCTTAAAAGATAGATGGTTCCTCTAAGAGAACGGCCAGGAAAGCTGCCCCAAAATGGCCGAAAAACTGCCTGAAAAACAGTCTGAAAACAGCCCCAAAACGGCTTTAAAATGGCCAAAAAAACAAGCATGTGCGCACCAGCCAGCTGGTCTTCGGGTTTCAGGCACTTTGGCACACGCACGTGTTCCAGTTTGGGCATTCAATGCAGAAAATATCACTGATATAGAACTAAGTTTTTGGGCTTTTAAGAAAAAACTTACACCAAAGTTGTACTTTCATTTGAATGTCAGTGGAGGAATATTTGAAACAAATATGACTGAAAAGAAACAAAAATCTCATGGTGATGGAGATAATGTTACTTCTGCCACCCCTGCGTGGAGCACAAGAGCTTTGAATCCATGCATGAAGGAGTTAAGAATTAGGAGGAACAAAGTGTTGTGATGAAGTTGTAAAACATTTTGCTGGTAACAAATCTGCAACTTTGATCTGTTACAATTTAGAGTCTACTCTGAAGGCAAGTTCTGGGCTGGTAGAGAAATAGACTTTTTGTCTAATTGTTATGGAACATTTCATTTTGGAAAAAAATGATTAGCAGACCAGAACCAACCATTTTTTGCTGGACCTCCATCCATTATAGTTAGTAAAGAATTACAGGAACTGTAACCCGATGTAAACAGCAAAGTATTCATGCTTTAAAGGGGCTACCAGATAGTTAATAATAGTAATTGGAATGGGAATGTCCATTGCTAAGTGATGAAGTTGCAAAGTGTAACAGTGATTCTGGCAGTCCCTGTTGCTGTTGTTAAGTGGGGATTGTGAGTCATTAAGCAAAGATTTCCTCCTGATTTCCAACAACCAAAGTTACTTGGGAAATTGGCAGGAAATTTCAAGTTCCAGGCAGTACACAAACAGGCTAGTGGATGGGTTAGTGGTTGACATGGTCCATCACAAGTGGCAACTGGCAACTCCCAGAGCATTAAAAAAGTCTAACATGCAATAAACTAGATAAACTTCACTGGGTCTCAATCTACCACAATAATAATTCCTCCCTTTCTCTGCCACCAAGAGATTTGATGATATATGTTCAATATGTAGATGAAAAGAATCTCAAATCCCATGCCTTATCATTCTGCACTAGATAACCCATGACATGAGGCCTTTTAAAGACAACTAAGTCAAAAGCTGAATATGAGAAAGAAGTAATTGAGAAGCGAGCTGAAAATTGGAAAAACAAAGCTATGCGTAGCCAATATTTGAAAAGTATTGAAGGCAAAGCTGACCAAAAGCTAACTTGGAACTGGTTAAGATCAGGAGCACTGAAAAAAGAAACAGAAGGCTTTATTTTGGCAGCTCAAGAACAAGCCTTGGCCACAAACTGCATGAAGGCAAAAATTCAACATGCTACCACCAACAGCAAATGTCTCCTTTGTAATGAAAAGATGAGACAGTCGACCACTTGATCAGTGAGTGCAGCAAAATTTCACAAACTGACTGCCTACAACGCCATGACCGTGTTGCTAAGGTCATTCACTGGAAATTGTGCCAAAAGTTTTGGATTTGAGTACAGCAAAACCCACTGGAAACATCAGGTTCAGAAGGTTTTAGAGAATGAGAAAGTCAAGATCTTGTGGGACTTCAGAATTCAGACTGACAGGCACTTGGCCCGCAACACACCTGACATAACAATAGTTGAAAAGAAAAAAGTATGGTTCATTGACATTGCATTACCTGGAGATGCATGAATTGAAGATAAACAGCAAGAAAAAATCACAAAGTACCAGGACCTGCAAATTGAAGTTGAGCGAGTGTAGAAAAAGAAATCATGTGTTGTTACGATTGTAATTGGAGCCCTTGGAGCAATACCTAAAGAGCTACCTGGCTATTTGGAAATTTTAAATTTATCAGACTTAAACTCTGATTCTACAAAAAAATCACCCTACTTGGAACAGCTTATATCCTCTGACATTACCTTAACAGTTCCTAGGTCCTTGGTTAGGACTCGAGCTGTTGAGCTACCAACCAGCCCCAAAGGCTGTGAATCTCACCAAAGATTAACCACATACACATACTAATATATATTAGTATATATGAAAGAGTAAGAAGAAGGTTTAGAATAAGGTGACCAGACGTCCCGCTTTTGGCGGGACACCCCCGCTTTTTAATGCATTTTCCCGCGTCCCGCCCGCTTTTTAAAAAAGCACGCTTTTTTTGGCGCTCGCAGCTCCCGCCCATCAGCTGCTAGCTTGCTGGGCTGGCTCATCGTTCTGTTCTCTATCCTACCTACCTACAAATTTAAGCCAGCCCAGCCTGCCGCTCACTGATTGGATTGGCCTGGACTCCAGCCAATCAGTGAGCTGGCTGGGATGGGAAATTTTCAGCACGCCACGTGCTGAAAATTTTCCATCCCAACCAGCTCACTGATTGGCTGGACTCCGCTTAGCTGAGCACGCCTGCGCAAGTCTCCATTTCCTTTCCTCTTTTGGGGTTGCAGCTGCGCTTACTCACTGGTGAGTAATCTAATCTATTCTATCTAATAATCAGAGAATTTTCCGCTCGCCGCGGCAGGAGAAGAGGGTAGGGGCAGCTGCAGCCGCCCGCAGAGAAGTTCCTCTCGCTTCCGGGGCTCCCGCTGCCCGGCAGAAGCCCCTGAAGCGCGGGCGGCTGCCCCCTCCCTCTCCTCCTGCCGTGGAGTCCGTTCGTGCAGAGAATTTTCCGCCTGCCCCAGCTGAGTGAATGAATTAAATTTGGGATCGCCGCGGCAGGAGAGGGAGGGGGCAGCCACCCGCAGAGAAGTTCCTCTCGCTTCCGGGGCTCCCGCCGCCCGGCAGAAGCCCCTGAACCGCGTGGAGTTTCTCTGCGGGCGGCTGCCGCTGCCCCCCCACCCTCTCCTGCTGCGGAGTCCGTTCGTGATTGTGCGCCTCTGCTCTGCAGCGAAAATGCCACCGCCACCCCCTCCGGCTCTTCCCACCCAGACACCTGCCGCCCAGGAGCTGCCCGAAAACCTTCCTGCCCACCACCGGCTGCACCGCAGCTGACTCGCCCTGAGTGGGCTGGAAGGCTTTGGGCATCCAAAGAAGAGGCGCGAGCGGATGGCAGTGGGGTCGCCGCACGGGAGCCGCCAGAAGCCTTCCCCCCCTTTCCTTCCCTCGGCTGCGAAAAGGATGAGTGGGGGGCGGAGCCGCGGAGGGTCTGGACCGAGACGGGCCACGCTGAGGTGGGGAGATGGATAAGGCAGAGCTCCGAGCGAGTCGTGAGTTTCCTTCTTTGGAAAATCTCTGAAAACAGAGTGCTAGCTGGGGGAGCCGCCGCAGCAGCAGGAGCCCTTCAAGGGAGCCCCTGAGCTGCGAGGGGAGGGAAAGATGCCCCGACTTGGGAGCCGTGTAGTTTGAAAGAGAAGCAGCAGCTGCGCGTTTCCAAAAAGCTCTCCCGGAGCCAGCGTGTGGACTGAAGAGCGTCGGGCGCGTGTAGGATTTGCTGGAGAGGAGGACTTGGTGCTGGGTAGGCTCGGAAGGGCTGTAGAGAGCTTTGCGGGGCAGGGGGAGGGAGCGACGGGAGGATGCACCAAAGGTACCGGGGAGGGGCAGCCTTCGTGGCGTAGGTTAGCTCAGGATCGGTCCCCAGCCCCACCGCTTTTAGGGGCTGGAGGAGCGGGCAGTGATGGGGATGAAGTTGAAGAGTGCTCACGGAGAGCCTGAGGAAGGGGTTACTTGGGGGGGGGCTTAAAAGGAGACGGCCGGGTGGGAAGAGGGTGAGCGCTTTGGAAAATCTCTGAAAACAGAGCGCTAGCTGGGGGAGCCGCCGCAGCAGCAGGAGCCCTTCAAGGGAGCCCCTGAGCTGCGAGGGGAGGGAGAGATGCCCTGACTTGGGAGCTGTGTAGTTTGAAAGAGAAGCAGCAGCTGCGCGTTTCCAAAAAGCTCTCCCGGAGCCGGCAAGGGATGTGTGCACTGAGGAGCATCGGGTGTGTGTAGGATTTGCTGGAGAGGAGGACGTGGTGCTGGGTAGGCTTGGAAGGGCTGTAGAGACCTTTGCGGGGCGGGGGGAGGGAGCGGCGGGGAAATACAGTCTTCGGGGTGGGGAGAAGAAGCAGTTAGTCTCTCGACGGGTCACCCAGAAACTGGGTTTGGGGCTGTGAAGTTCCGCTGTTGGGACGCGATGCATCTGTAGCGGAGGAGCGGGATCCTGAGGGAGGCTGTTGCAGAAGGGCGAAATCTGAGATTTCTTCGCTTCTGCGGCAGGATAACGTTTGTTCTTTAGAGGAAGGGGGGGAGAGACCACTACAGTTGCATTTCTTTTCTTGCTGGGGATTTAGAAGTCTTATGTTCACTTTTATTCCTGGGGAAAAAAAACAAACCTGAGCCTCCGCCGTTGTCCAACCCTCGCGTTTCCTGGCAAGAAATCCATCCCCCATTATGACGAGGTACGCCGGCTTTCGATTGGTTAAGGCATCCTCGGCATCCCCCAGGTGATCTCTGGGCCCCCGGCTTCCCCATCTCCTCTCCTATGGGGAGACGTGCATCATAATGTTGTAAGCTGCCCGGAGTTACCTGTGTGTGAGGTGGGCTGCCCTATGCATTTGTGTTTGTGTGCTGGAGAGAAAGTGAAAAAGAGAGGGAGAATTATATTAATTAGAAGCAGCGGTGGCGGACGTCGGCAGCGACTGTAACGACTGCTCGGGCGAGGTGCGGAGGAAGAACGGAAGGTCCCTCCCGCCCGTGACGACGGCTCCAGCCATGGATGAGCAGGCTGGCCCCAACAACAACAACGCACTGCTCTTGCCGCCACCTCCGGATGGGAAGCAACCATGCCTGTGCGGCCCCTGTGCTGCGGTGGGAAGCGAGTCTGCAAGGCATGGTTGCTTCCCACCCGGAGGTGGCGGCAAGAGCAGCGCGTTGTTGTTGTTGTTGAAGAAGACGCCGGAGCCAGCCTGCTCGTCCATGGCTGGAGCCGTCGTCGCGGGCGGGAGGGACTTTCCATTCTTCCTCCGCACCTCGCCTGCACGGTCATTACAGTCGCTGCTGATGTCCGCCACCGCCGCTTCCCTCGTCTGTCTCGATTGCTGGAAGCAGTAACAAACGGCGCGTCTGCTCCGCTGTCAGCGCCTTGACAGCCACCCCAGCCGGCGGCTACCGGGCCTCGCTGGAGTCAATTGCAAAACCGCGTTCAGCACTTTGAGGACCTGAGGCATCTTGGGAAATGCAGTTCCCTATCGGAAAGAATGGAGTAGCTGCGAATTTGTAACAACAACAGAAGATAATAACTTGGTGCTTCGCAGGTTACGAAAATCTCAAGTTTGATTTGCACACTGTTTTTTAAAAGTTAGATAAAGAAATTATGCTGTGAAAGCGACTAGAAAGCCTCCCCTCCCCTTCCTGTGTGCGAGAAAGGGAAGGAGAGGAAGGAAGGAGGGAGGGGGGAAGGAAAAGAAGAAGGGAGGGGGGAGAAGATGGAAGGAGAAAAGATGGATGGAAGGAGAAAGAATGGAAGGAGAAGGAGGAAGATGGAAGAAAAAAAGAAGAAAAAGAAGAAGGGCGGGAGAAAAGAGGGAAGGAGGTAGGAAGAAAAGGGGAAGAGAGGGAAAGAGCAGAAAGACAAAGAGGATGAAGTTGATAGGCAAGAGGAAAGAGGAAGGAAGGAAAAAAGAAAAAGGGAGGGGGAGAGGAAAGAAGAAAAGATGGAACTAGAAAGGAAAGAAGGGAGGGAGGGAGGAAAGGGGAAGACAGGGAGAGAGCAGAAAAACAGAGAAGGTGAAGGTAGATAGGCAGAAGGAAGGAAGAAGGAAGAAATAGGAAAGGAGGGAAGGAGGAAGGAACAGAAGCGAAGAGGAAGAGAGAAATGGAAAGAGCAGAAAGACAGAGAAGGTAGATAGGCAAAAGAAATGAAGCTGAAAGAATGGAAGGAGGAAGGAAGAGAAAAAAGGAGGAAGGGAGTGAGTGAGGAAAGAAGAGAGGATGGAAGGAGAAAGGAAGGAAGAGAGGGAAAGAGCAGAAGACAGATAAGGTGACGGTAGATAAGCAAGAGGAATGAAGGAAGAAGTGAGGAGTCTCGAGGAGGGGGAAAACATTTAGTGACCAAAGTTACAATGGCATTGAAAAAAGTGACTGATGACCATTTTTCACACTTAGCGACCGTTGCAGCATCCTCATGGTCACGTGATCAAAATTTTGTTTGGCAACAGATTCGTATTTATGCTGGTTTCAGTGTCCTGGGGTGACCTTTTGACAAAAAAAATTTTTTTTTAAATCAAACACCCCCCCCCCCCCCCCCCCGGTCAAAGGCGTCCCTCTTTTCCAATCTGAAAATCTGGTCACCTTAGTTTAGAATGGAAGAATGGTAGTAAAAGATATGGATAAATATGAAACAATGAAAATGGAACATAATTATGAGTAATAATATTATGTCTATTTGCATTGAAATGAATGATACTCCAGTATCACACCATTCATGCATTGATACTTATAAACAATATCAAATAAAAAACATGATATAAAAATAATAATAATTCCCTAGAATCTCTGTTTTACAATATTGGGGCTGTAGCATTTTTCCACAGATAACCAAGTGTTGCTTAATCTACCATAGGCACCCCTGGCTGTATTTGAATGAGTATTTATTACTTATTGTCCTCTGTTTTTCATGTAGCTCCATCAAGGACTCATGGACCCCTAGGGTTCCTTGGAATATAGTTTTCAAAACCTTAGTTGATTTGACATAATTTAATTTATGCCACTATTATTTTTATACATCTAAACCTGTTTTTTCTCAAATTTTAAAGCTTACAGTTCATGCGTTCTTCAGAGTAATCCTTACTATGATAAGTCTCGGTTAAGAAGACATATACTTAGCTCAGAGCTGTGTGAAATCAGAATCTGTGTTATAATTTAATTTCAGTAAGAATAAATGCTCTAAGCTAGATTTAGTTTCTTCTTTGGCTAAACAAATTTTATATACTTAGAGAATCTTTATTTTTATACAGTGTCATTTTAATATCCAATTATTAATATTCATTTTTTCTGTAAACATAAACAATTCAGAAATACGTTTAACTGCAAAATGTTTTGAGGATAAATGCAAACAAACTTCTTATAAAACAAAGGCTTTTAAAACATTTTGAGTTCCTGAGACTGTTAAAGAACTAAGAAAATAGTTAAAATGTCATTTAACAAAGGCTTTATGTCATTCTGTATTTTTTTTCTTTTTAGAAAGAACACGTGCTGCTTAAATGAAATAAATACATAATCTCAAAGTGACTTAGATACCTGCTGCCATTCTTAAATTTTATATGCCATAATTTCATGTTTTATGTCAGGTGTGCATTGATGTACTATAGATCACACATGTGCCTGGAAATAAACTTTGTGGAGCTTTATACATTACAGTATATAGTTTTCTTATGAGGATGGAGTGGAGGTGGATTAGATAGAAGCCACAAGTTTGATTTTAATGCAGATACTCCTTGACGGTAATTGAGCCCACTCATTAAGGAGATCATCATGTGCCATTGTTAGCGTTCCAAGTATCATGCAGAATTAAATCAGAGTCCAAGGCAAAACTATCCTTAAAGTTCCAATTTAATGTCAGACATCTTGGTACATCTGTGGAATCCCAATTCTGGAATTTACCTAGGATTCCCACCCAGTTGAAAGTTCATGATCTTGTCCCCACACCCACAAATCCATCACATGGTCCAATCTTCTTCTTCCACGCTGGCATCTCCACCCCACTGGTTCCGGTCAGGTGTCGAGGTGCGGAGACAAAGAATAACCTTGAGCTTCTAGAAAGGAATGTTTTGTTTTGAAAATAACATATTCTACCGCTTGCTATCCCCCCCCCTTAATGAAAAAGCATACTAAAGATGAAACTAGAAGAGAGAGCGTGGCAGGCCAAAAATTCTTAAAGGAACCGCTGCAGGTCTGACAGCCATCTGCCTTCACGGCCATTTTTGTATCAGTTGTTATGTGAATCACTGCAGTCTTTAAGCGAATCCACTGTCCAATTCAAATTCAAAGTTTACATACACTCACCCCCACTCACCAAAGTGCTATGGAATACTGTGGAACGCTCGACTAGATGGAAGAAAGAAGTTCATTTCCTGTAAGTGCTTAATTTAGATTAGATTAGATTAGATTAGATTTAGTTTATTTGTATGCCGCCCTTCTCCAGGAGGGACTCAGGGCGGCGAACAACTCAAAGGGGGAAAGGGGACATAAAAACACAATACACGTAATTAAAATACACAAGAATCATACAGTCATACAAGTCGAGAGGGGAGGAGAACTCATCAACCCCAGGCCTGCCAGCACAGCCAGGTTTTGACGGCTTTCCGGAAGGCCTGGAGAGAGGGGAGGATCCGAATCTCCATGGGGAGTTCATTCCAAAGGGCCGGAGCTGCTACAGAGAAGGCCCTCTCCCAGGTGGTAGCCAGGTGGCATTGGCTGGTGGACGGAACCCGGAGGAGGCTGACCCTGTGTGATCTAACGGGTCTTTGGGAGGTAATTGGCAGCAGGCGGTCTCTCAAGTACCCAGGTCCAATACCATGAAGGGCTTTATAAGTTACGACTAGCACTTTGAACCGTATCCAGAGACCGATCAGTAGCCAGTGCAGCTCACGGAGGATAGGTGTAACGTGGGTATACCGAGGTGCACCCACAATTGCTTGCACGGCTGCATTCTGGATGAGTTGAAGTCTCCGAATACTCTTCAAAGGCTGCCCCATGTAGAGCGCATTGCAGTAGTCCAGTCTTGAGGTCACGAGGGCATGAGTGACTGTTGCGAGTGCCTCCCGGTTCAGGTAGGGACGCAACTGGTGCACCAGGCGAACCTGGGCAAATGCCCCCCTGGTCACAGCCGACAGGTGATGTTCTAAAGTCAGCTGTGGGTCCAGGAGGACTCCCAAGTTGCGCGCCCTGTCTGAGGGGCGTAAATTTTCACTCCCCAGCCTGAGTGATGGAATACTGGCCAAATTCTTGGGAGGAAAACACAACAGCCACTCGGTCTTGTCTGGATTGAGTACAAGCTTGTTAACCCCCATCCAGACCCTGACAGCCTCCAGGCACTGGCACATCATGTCAACCGCTTCACTGAGTTGGCACGGGGAGGACAGATATGGCTGAGTATCGTCCGCGTATTGATGGTATTTTATCCCGTGCCGTCGAATGATCTCACCCAGTGGCTTCATGTAGATATTGAACAGAAGGGGAATAGGACCGAGCCCTGAGGGACCCCGTATTTCAGGGGCCTAGGGGTCGACCTCTCTCCCCCATCTAACACCGACTGCGACCTGTCCGAGAGGTAGGAGGAGAACCACCGAAACACGGTGCCGCCCACTCCCACCTCTCGTAACCGTCGCAGAAGGATACCATGGTCGATGGTATCGAAGGCCGCTGAGAGGTCAAGGAGCATTAGGATGGAGGAATGACCTCCATCCCTGGCTCTCCAGAGATCACCGGTCAGTGCAACCAAAGCGGTTTCCATGCTGTAGCCAGGCCTGAATCCAGACTTAATTTGACCACCCTTACCATGGCAGTCATTACAGTTTAAATAGTTTCTGGAGCCATCATCTCACTGTAGTGACTATGACAGATGTACAAATAATGTTTTTGATAGTGTGAATATGGAGAGTTAATCAGAGAGCATCTGAGCAACCAATAGGAACTTTATATCTCTATTCAGATAAACTGTAAAAATGGCATATATGCAGATATACATGTTTGTACCTGCCCATTCCTTTCTTCCTTCTTTTTTTTCACCACCATCTATGGTTTGTCGGAAAGTTGCAGTATTGCCGGCAGAATACTTCCAGATACAACTAACCATGCAGTATCCTTATAAATGAACACAAGATTTTACTTTGATTAGCTGTAGCTGGAAGTATCCTGCATTTGACAGAATGGATTATATTTAAAAAATGAATAGCAGTTTTTTAGCTGCATGGTCATCTACAAGAATTTAAGAGGAACAAAACTGCAAGTAGTATGCATTGTAATTTATAAGCGTAAAACACATTACTACATATTGCCACAAAGAAGGAGAAGTCAAGCTATACTCCAAAGCATCTGAGGACAGGAAAAGAAGCAATGGGTGGAAACTAATCAGGGATAGAAGCAACCTACTGTAGAACTAAGAAGAAATTTCCAGTTAGAACAATTAATCAGTGGGACAACTTGCCCCCAGACTTTGTGAATGTTCTAACACTGGAAGTTTTAAAAAGAGATTGGACAATCATTTGTCTGAAATGGTATAGAGTTTCATGCCTAAGTAGAGGGTTAGATTTGAAACTTCCAAGGTCCCCCTCCCCCACATCTGTTATTCTAGTCTAGTTCTAGTCTACTCCATTCCACTCCACTCCACTCCACTCCACGCTATCCATTTTCTCAGATGTGTATTAATTTATATATTTTGCAGCCAGTCCTTCTCATTAGGCATTTTCACATAATTTGCCAGGAGATAGACCTCATGTAGAACAGAAAAATGAAATTATTATACTATCCATCTAGTTCAGTGTTCATGCAGGCTGGTTTTATGTCTCCAGAATTCAAGGCTGCAGCTTTCCATAGCCCTGTGAGGTAAAGTTAGGGATTAAAACTAGATTATTCTATATGTAAAATAGAGCCTGTACCTCTGAGCTACAGTCTGTTGTTCTCTTTATCTTGGAAATACTGGTAAGCATTTTGTGGAGGAGCAATGGCAATATAAATTAGAGAGAAATTACTAGGATTTTGAGTTCATGTTAACTTTCACATTGTCGATCAGCCTCTATTTTAATCAGTTAACATTTGGCTTTTATGCTTCTTGATTATCATATGGTGGCCATGCTCTTGAAATTGTAATTTTGTCCTAGAACTGCCGATTCTATATTTAATTGTTCAGTTAATTAGAAAATACCTGACTGTTTGAGAGAATAAGTCTACAATTTCTGAAAGTTTCAATGAGTGAGCAGCCTGACCAGTATTTAGATTGACTTTGAAAAATAGGTATGGTATGGTATATCTAAATAGATATGATATCCTTTCATAACAATTTCTTCCTAGGTTTAAAAACAGAAGAATTGAAATCCAGGAAAAATGTTCATTGTTTAATAGCAATCATTGTCTTGTTTATGAAAAAAATAAATTGGCACTCATTAGGGTTAAGACAGATGTTCCTGATCCATCAAAGGCTAGACTACTTAGAAAATAACAACAGCATGAATTTGTAAACTTGTCTTAAAGTATTCCCTTACTACTCTGCTCCCAGTCCCAGGAATGAGTACAGCAATACTGGAATACCTTGTAGCATTGGTATATCTCACAGCTGTCTTCCTTTTCATCTACCTGTCTTGATAAACCAATTTTTAGAATTTTGTTTAGAAAATTACTGTTTTAAAATTCTGATTCAATGTATTACAGATTATGGTCTTTCTTCCTACCTTTTGTTTTTGAATATATCCTCTGTTGATCAATCATGTCTTTATTTTCTAGCTAGAATCCATATAAATTATTACTAGGGCTGAACAAGAATTTTCCAAGCTAAAAACATCAAAAAACAGGACCACACATTCTAATAAAATGGGCAAGTAAAGATGACTGATTTTTCTTTTTACCTCATTTTTACCTTACCTTAAAAAGAAAGGTGTTTTTAATGAAAGTAGGGAATCTGGGAATTATAGCTAATCCAGAGAGCTAAAGCTCCCTTGGCTGAAGATTTTCATGCCTAGTTACTTCACTTGTAGGAGGTAACAGATGCTTATCATTTGTTGTGCAATCCAAAAGTGTTTATTATCTGATTATAAAAACAGAATCTCAATCTTGCTTTCATTTTCCTTTTTTTGTGTGTGGTGTGATTTCCCCGTCTTTTTTGTTGCTTTTTTTAGCACAACATATTTTGTTTTACTATCTGAACTTGGTAAACTACAGATTGCACAAATCATGATTTACATGGAAAAGGTATAGAAATTATAGGATGTGAAAATCAACAGCATATCTTCCAAGGTAGCTGTTTTGAATGTTCCAAAAAATAAACACAGTCAGGAGGATGAATGCATGGGTGGAAAGAAGAAAGGAAGGAAGGAAGGACTTTTTCTAGGGTGAGAATAACTTGGTGATGGCGGGAGTAGATAAAAAAGTGGAGAACAGAGTGAAAGTAGTAGAGCTGCAATGGCAGCAGTACTAGAGAATTGAATGGCAGTATGTTTGAGTGGGGTCCACACTGGGCTTAAGACATTGGCAAGGGTGGTTGAAGTCCTGGGGTACAAGCAGAAACCACAGAGGAACCTAGGTGCCAAGTAGAATTCCAAGAAAGGGAATTGCCAGAATCTTGAAGCTCCTACACAACAGCATTCAAAAATTTTAATGCTACAACACTTCTCAAGTTGGACCCAGAGAAGACTATGGAGAAAGACTAGCTGCAGATTGATGTTGCAAAGATAGAAGTATTGTAAGGAAGAATAAATATACTGTACATAAACATAAAGAATAGAGATAAGATATGCTAAGAGAAGCTAGAATAAGTATCAGAAGTATCAGATGGATAAATGAAAAATAACCCCCCAAAGATTGAAAATATGAATTGTAGCAGTATAAACATAACATTAAATAAGATTTATTTGACCATAAAATTGATCAAATAAGACACGAATTATATTAACCATAGTAATTTGTCCAAGAGTATGGGGGGAGAATATGTTTATTTAATCAAAAGGACTGTTATCTCAGTTGCACATCAATAACTTCATTGTGTAAATGATTTGTAACACAAGACTCCTAATTGCGAAAAGTTTATTTATTTATTCAGTTTGCCCAGCTCCAAATGTCTCTGGGCAGCTTTTATAATACACCACATAATGTAAAAACAGTGTAAAAGCAACTTCTTCCTCATACACACCCAGCCCCAAAGGGCACAATAACCCCTCTAGCTCAAGGTTTGGGAAATTAGCCAGATTTTCAAGGCTTGTTTAA